>NW_015090986.1:4467890-4547954 GCF_001431845.1 Calidris pugnax | reverse complement strand
TTTTTTTTTTTTTTTTTTTTTTTTTTTTTTTTTTTTTTTTTTTTTTTTTTAGTTCACATGCTGTTCTCCTCAACCTTTTAGAAGATGCTATTGATTTTGATCATTTTATTGAGTGGCAAATGACCATAACATGACGAGATTGATTTCTTAATGCAGATAATCACTACTGAGATTAAAAATAACATGGCGAGTGAAGTATTTATCATAGCATGACTTTGAAAGTTGTAGGTAACTCAGAAATAATTAAGGGTACCTCTAATGTTCTTACATGGGAAAATGGGATGATGGTGTAACAGTGAAGTAGATGAAAGTGAAATAGTACAACTGATATAGAAGACTAAAGATAGATCACTATAACTTAAAATTTAGAGAAGGATTATGGAGTTTGTGATGTAGAAGTAATATGGTGTCCCTTAACATAAGGAAGAAAATTGCAGTGTCACTGACAGTACAGTAAAGTGGTTAACATTTCCCAGTGTAACACAAAGATGTTTTCAAGAAAAAAAGAAGGCAATGGAGAAGTTTAAGACATCACATTAATATTTTGAAACTATGGCTGTAGTACAATAATGCGAACTCAGCAGTGCATCCCAGAGGTAAGGTACAACAGTATACTGGGCTTTATGAATAGGGGCAGAGCCAGGACATTGAAGGAAGGGATCATCGTCTTCTACTCTGCATTCATTAGACTACATCTGGATATTGCACCCAGTTTTGGCCCTCAAATATAGGAAAAACATGAACAAACTGAGGTGGATTCAGGGGATGCCACTGGGCCCAAGAGCCCTTGCCCTGTGAGAAGATGCTATGGGACTGGGACTGGTTCATTCGGGAGAAAGGATGGCTTCAGGTGAACCCAAGAGCATCCCCAGCACCAATGGGAGGGGATGGAGAAGATGCAGCTGGGCTCTTCACAGCATTGCATGGTGGGAGCTTGAGAGGCAGCAGTACAAATTGAAACATGAAAGGATCAGGCTGGAGATAAGAAGCAGCATTTTCTGCAAGACAGCCGAGGATTGGAACAGGTTGCCAGGGGTGTTGTGGCATTTCCATCCTTGGATGTTTTCAAGATCCAACTGGACATAGCCCTGAGCAACCTGGTCCTAACTTGGATCAACCCTGCTATGAACAGGACATTGGCCTAGAGGCTTCCCAATGTCCCTTCCAACCAAAACTATTTTCTCACTCTACAACTGTTAACAAGGAATATAAAGATGATGCCTGTTAGTGTTCTTCCATTACTCCCTTCATGAAGCAAATGTTTTTATATTAAGAATTCTTTGGCCATGTGTTATATGCCTGATATTGTCTTTATTGACAAAGTAATCTCTGTAGATTTGTTACCAAGTCTTGCTTATTCTGGGCACATTACACATACTAGTAAGAAAGGGCAAGCATTCTTCACTAAATCTTGCTTAAAAGAAGGAAAGCAGTTAAAACAATAGCTTAAGAAGCTAAAACAAATGGCTAAAAAGGAGTCAAGTAGGGGAAAAGGAATTAATATTGCAGGAGATTTAGAAGTCATTAACCACTGGACTCCAATTTTGTTAATGCTACCAAGCCTTCAGAATTCAGTGCTGTATCAGGTCTAACCACGCACACAGCTATAACAGAAAAGAACACTAATGATAAAGGAATAATTTAATCTTGATCAGCCCTATGGGGACCCAATCCACGCAGAGTTTAATTGCTCTAAGTGCAAGGTCAGTTTCTATCTGGTGAGGACCTTTCTTGGTCCAAATTTTATTTAACCTCTGCAGAAAAATGAAAGCAATGTTCCTCTGATTAAAAAAAAAAAAAAAGAAAAAAGAAAAAAGCATGGAACATTGTAACCTTGACATAATTTATTATGCTGCATTGAGCTGAAATAACAAACAAGCTGTAGGCACTATATTACTGCCAACTATGCAAGCGCTGCTTTGCACCTGTTCTGGGGGCTGGACAGGGAGCTGTTTCCCTGCACAGGCACAGCCACAGTTGGAAGGATGCATTTTCCAGATGTAATCTACCCAAGATAAACTCTTTTTTTTTGAAAGCTGAACAACTGCAATGATGTAAAAGTCTCTTAGTTCTAGGACTTCAATCCTAAAACAGGGTCTGTCCTTTCTAGCTCCTGTTACCTAGCACCAGTTACACCAGTCTTCCTATATCTCAGTCCTTTGGGGAAACCTTCCTAACAGCAGCTTCCAGAAGGCAAAAACTGGAATATTGGTCTCAGCAAAACATATAGTAGTTTTGCCTTTTTTCACTGAGGCCAGTATTTTGTCTCCATTTCTGCCTTTCACCAATCTGATTTTTTTCATCAGTTTCTTGTTGCTGTCATTCTCCATATAGCTTTTGTTTTCTTTTCTGAATTAAATCGTGATTGCTATTTTAAACAAATGTTACACCTATGGTGTACATTATCTGTAAAAAAAAAAAAAACTTGTAAAATCTGTTGCTTTTGTAGAAACAGTTTTAATGCTTTTCTCTGACATCTGAGTAATAACTAAAAATCTACTTTCACATTTTAATTTTTGTAACAAAGCAAAGAGAAAAAACACAGGTTAAGGAAGTGGGAGGTTCAGTGGAGATGAAGGATTTCTTTTCACTAATGAGACTTGAGGAGAGAGTGCCATAATAAACCATACGTGTTCATCTTCACAACCAAAAATGTACTCTATTTTTCTCCCCCCAGTTTCTCTCTCCCCCGCCTCCCCCAGCTTTTCTGCTCTTGGATCATTTTGAAAGATACACAACTAATTTTGGATATATTGAAAAAAACTGCTAAACATTAGCAATTAGCCATCAAGAGCTTGAAACCAGCAGCTGGGTATGTAGAATCATTTGTGTGTGCAGGGTTACCTATGATGGATTTGATCCAAAAAGGACAGTTTAGTAATGACAAAATATGATACTTAGCAAAATAAGCAGGTTAGTGTTGGAGTGAAAAAAGCAATGCACAAAGGCAGGAGCTTACACGGCATGGTACCTGATAACAGAAATATCTGGATAGTGTCAGATCACCTTATTATGCCACTGCCTTATGAATTTCATTACTTCTCATTGCTAGTCATGAGCCTTGAAGGTCAAAAGTCAGTAGTAAAGAATTTGTTAAAAGTGATATTATGGTCTTTTTCAATTAAATACAATGTAAATTTCTTAAGACCCTGCCCCTCTCTGTGCAGTGAGAGAGAGGCTTTAGACAGGTAGAGAAATGACTTGAGTCATCCAGGAGAAAGTCAACTGATGCAGGGTCGCTTACTGACCCTCTGAATATGCTCTTTGGTTTCTAAACAGTTTAATGGCAAAGAAGTGCAATTGAATTGTAACATTGCTAATCTTCATTCAAACAATATTAACAAATGCCTGTCAGTCTCATTTTTACAGGTACAAAATGCAGGAAACTAATTTGTTACACTGGTGAGAAAACCCATGAAAATTAATGCAGTCTATGCATCTCTCTTACATTATAATTCCTACAATTAAGACCGTAGGCAATGTTCTGGGCTGCCTCTACATAAACTTTTACCTTCTTCACAGAAATTTATCTTAAAATTAAGATTATTGCCTTACTACTTCAAATAGCTCACATGTATGTAACTGTCACATGACTTAAAGTGTGACCAGCATACAGAAAAGCTGTAACTGGTAAAAACTTCTTGGCTAATATCTGCCTGGGTTTTTAGAGTGTTTTGCATGTAATACTTTATTTTCATACTGTATATTACTTAGAAGTACACCTCTGTAATTTATTTTCAATTAAGATTACACAGATTGTCAAGGCAAATAAACCGGTGTTCTTATAACCAGTTCATACTTCGCTCTACTACAACACTATGGGTCCTGACCTCACACAGAATTGAAAGCCTTATGCTCTCATTTACTTCAGAAGAAACTGAGGGGTCTAAGACCTCAGTGTGCTGAGTCCTTAGAAATGCAGTAACTTCACACCTTATGAGTTTCTCATTCAATTATAAGTGTTAAAAGTTTAGTGTTTAAGCCCTTTAAGAAGGGTATTAAACTAACATCTAAGCCCTTAAAAAGAGTGGCTGTATGTGTAGTGTGGTGGATTAACCTTGACTGAATGCCAGATGCCCACCAAGCCACTCTATCACTCCCCCTCCTCAGCTGGACAGGCGAGAGAAAATAAAGGCTCTTGAGTTGAGGTAAGGGCAAGGAGAGATCACTCACCAATTACCATCACAGGCAAAACAGGTCCCTGTCCCCCCCCTCCACTTTCTTCCCAGGCTCAACTTCACTCCCAATTTCTCTGCTTCCTCCCTCTGAATGGCACAGGGAGACAGGGAATGGGGGTTACCATCAGCCCATCCCACATTGGAGCTGCTGCACCTTCCTCCTCACTATCAGCTCCTGCTCCAGCATGGGGTCCCACCCATGGGAGATAGTCCTCCATTAACTTCTCCAACATAAGTCATTATGGGCCCAGCCTTGGTCAACGTCAAGCCTGTCTTGAAGCCAGCTGGCACTGGGTCTACTGGGTATGGGAGAAGCTCCTGGCAGCTTCTTACTGAAGCCACCTCTGTAGCTCCACCCAGTATCAAAACCTTGCTATGCAAACCCAATACAGTATACCTTGCATATTTGGCAAAATAAAACAAAACAGGTTTCTTGATGATGAAGAACTCAGTTCATGGATATCCTCTAAACACCAGTTTGCCATTTTTTTCATAATCCCAGAGTATATATTTCTGTAAGTCGATGACCACATGCACATGAAAGTGAAGGTAAAGAGTCTTCCCAGGACTAACTTCACTAATATGAATAGTTTCATTTTGAGACTGAGCAAGTCAGAATGCTTTATCCAAGCCATCAAAATCTTTTGACTTTTACAGAATGCAGTATGCAGACCTGACCTTCTCCCTACATAACCCAAAACATTTTCTTTTATGTTTTTGCCCCATATCAGGTCCACTCTAGTAGTGGACTTGACTTTCCTCATAGAGAGGTACAATAGCACGTTTATTCCTTGTCGTGTTTACAACTAAGTCCTGCAAAAATTAACAATTAAACTAGATAATTGCAATATAACATTCTAGCCAATGCAATATCCGAATTTAACTATTTAATTTTGAAAACATTTTTTCGAAAAAAAAAAGAAATATGCTCTAAATTTGTAATAACACATTTTTTCAGATCAGTATGCCAGGATTACAGTTCAGAAATCCGATTTATTTCAATAGAATTTGTAAGTATAAAGGACTGTGATTGCTGCTTTACAAACCTGGGAGTTGAATCTTCCACAGTGGTGTGAGAAGAGTATATACGTATGAATTCAAAGTAGATAGAGAGTATATTCAGCATGACACATTTAAAGTTAATGGTACTCATGTAGATAAACATCCCCATGCATTAACATTCCTCCTTGATATCCTGACTTGGAAATGGAATATATAGAGACTGTGGGAATTCCTGCCACAAGATTGATGCAGGGCAAGAGATAGGTTGGGAATTGCACTTTTGAATTCTCCATTAGAGTCTCTGTATCGATCAAATCCTTAAAGCCTAAAATGCTTGTTTTTTATAATACATATGGTTGAAATTCAGTCCTGTGAACGGTAGCTATAATTATAATGTAGAATTAAGCACATAGAAAGCTTCATGGATTGCTTGATTTTAGATTTTTTTGGAATTGAAATGCACTTCCTGTATGTGTAGTATGAGAGTAAGGCTGCTAAATAGCTGATGGTATCCAAATGATGTGCAAGCTGAGTTTGCAGTTGACACAACCAAAATTGGATTGCTGCTCTACAATGATTAAATGCTTCTGTGCCTCACACCACGTTCAACACTTTATGGGTAGTAAAACAGCCATGGAAACAAACTGTCCATGGATATTTAAAACTGAGTTACCCAAAATGTTTCAGATTTGTTGCCTGTAATTTGAGTTTATTAAAGTGCTAAAGGCAAGGCTCTATGTCACATGAAGGGTTGTAGTTCTTGATAAAATATGAGAATTGTACAGTGTATAAAATCTAACTAGATATACAGTCCAGGATTATAGACTTCCTGTGATATTATGTTTCTGTGACTCATGAATCCAAATGTTAATGTGAGACAAAAGTTTAATTGTCCTGCTGAACTGGCATGTATCTGATAAACAGACGTTTGCTGGGATTACTATCTTAACTATTATATTTATTTTTGATTATTTTGAAACTAAAAATTAAAACTTAAATAAAATGTTTTTGTTATAATGTAAGAATTATTTTCTTCAGAGACAAAGGTAACTTCCAGGGTAAGTGGAAATGTTTACAGATTATAAATATTGTAGACATAAAATCCATTGCATCAAGAATAGACTGTCTTTATCTGCTGATTGTGGGGAGAAGATAATAATAGAAAACAAGTGCAGGCTATCCCTTCTGTGAAGTACTTTACAGGTGTCATTAGCAAAGATTTTACCTTACAGTAGAATGTAAAATTTGTGGTTTTAAATAGGAAGAAGAGAATTTATTTCAGGTATATAACTTTTATATGGTGCCTTGTTTTCTAATGATATCTAAGTGCATACGGAGAAAAAGGAGCAGCAAAGCCAAAAGTCACATTAACAAAGAAAATTATAGCCTCCATTATAAATCTATTGTTAAAATCCAGCAAGAATCAGTTTAGAGATATTGAAAAGACAAAAATAAAGAAACCTCTTACTCATATCTTAGTTCTATAAGAGTATCAATAATGCTTCTACCTCTGGGATGAAGTTGATCCCATTAAAATGTATTAGGCATACGTATTTCCCTGAAAATATCTGTAAGATAGTGTAAGATAATTTCCAAGATAACCCTTTTGAAGCTTTAGCTTGATCTTTACCCACACTAATTAAGTAGTCTATGAAGACTATTTAAGTGTAGACTGCATATAACATTACATTTACAAACAAATTAGTTCTGTTAGTGGTTGCACACTCTCTTTTTTTTTTTTTTTATTTTCTCCTACATTAACATCTATATTAGAAAAAAAATATTTCCCAGTTACATACTGTAATTGTTGGAGAGCGTACCTAGGTCTTGAAAACTTAAAGATTTACACCTCAGTTAGCCTAAAGCAATTTTTTATTTCTGGTAAAAGATCAAAGTAGAACTAAAACATATTTGGTGCTTTGAGTATGATATATTTTCTAACTCAATTATAATCATATAGCAGACACTGGGAAACTAAAAGCTAAAACTAAATTCAGAGACAAAATTATAATAGGTATTACTTAACAGTATAAAACATGCTTATAAAAATGTGTTTTTAAAAACCTGTATTTTTAAGACGTTGTCTATAATATAGATTTCTTGTACAACAGCACAGACTAGTGGCTTTAGCAAGACAGCAAGTTTGCCTTGTTCTCTTTACTATTGAAAGATGGCTAAGATCAGAGTGTACAGAAAATCTAAGTGTAAGGAGAAGGAAGTTACTTTACAGAGGCAAGTATTGCAAAATATTGCTTTTACCATATTAAGAGCAAGGGACAGGGAAAGATACGCTGTTTACAGGTTTAGAGGAAGAAACAGGTCATGAGAGTCAAAAACTTTTTTTTTTTAATTTATTTAAGTAAAGCATATCGATTTTATTAGCAGTCATGCTATTTGTTTGTTTGTTTTTCTAATTCAGGAATGGCTTCTAACAGGTCTGGGCACATTGCAGAATAGATTTGACACAGGAACTAAATGAAAAGTTATTATACAAAGTGACAAGTTATTTGTTATAATTGATTGAACCTGCCTTGCACATTTTTTACCTTTATTTACAAAGAATGAATTTGTCCAGAATGATTCTGTGAGTTTGTCAATTTCTTGCAGAAGTGTGTCAGATCGTCATTATAATGTTACGTACAATTGCAGAGATGTTCTTTCAAAAGTTGTTGAACCATTGACATTTGTAGACAAAAGGTTTGTATAAGATTTTTTTATGCATGTGTTGAATCTGATTGCACTTCTGACATTTAATATCTTCTTAGTTCTTCTATAAAATTAAGGCTAATAACTTACCCTGAATGTAGGAGCTTTGATCATAAAAGTTAAACACAGGTTTCTTTACCTCACTTCTCACACATTCCTGTGCTCCCTCAATACAAGTTATCTCTGCTTTTTATGTCTTTTTCTCTAGTTAGCCCAAGTACAGTTTCACACTGACATCAATGTGGTTGCCTCAGGTAGGTTGTATTCTCCTTGAGCATTATTGTCCTACATTTCTTCCCATTAAGAGGCATCCCACTTTTTAAGAAATGTTTTTTGCTGCAACTATCCAAATAAGACCTAGAAAAACCTAGTGTAGCCCTGTAGAGGCATAAAAATAGGGTGTATATACATTCAGTACATTGGAAGTTACCAACCATAGAAAAATAACTGCAGATTTTGGACTTTCTAGAACCTACTTTAGACAGAGAGAAAACATATTGCTCTTGCTCATCAGAATAAATTGACAAAATGGAAGGACCTATGTCTCGGTGTATACATTTAAAAAGAGATCTCTCAGCACATCTCATCTATGTCTGTCCCTTTAAAGGTGTTCTTACCTGGGTAATGAATGCTGAACTTAAAGACAAAGTTAAAGTTAGGGTTCCATAAATAATCACTGAGATTGAAATTCTGGTGTGCTGAATTGAACAACTGCTATTTGCAGTTTAGCAATGGTCAATGTGATGAGATGTAAAAGACATGAAATGTAAACCCCAAAGCCCAGAAGGAAATAAATGTTTCACCATGTAGTTTGAAATAAGATATAATTTGGTGCAAGTTTTTTTGGTACAGCAAATGTTTCAGGCATGATAGCCTGAAATCAATTTATCATTTGACTATGTAATTATAGTTCCATCTCACCACACTCCTCATTGTGTATTTATATTCTTCCTTCCTTAGCTAGCCAGCCATTACACACTGCACCTCTTTACCACGTCTTGATATTTTCAAGTGGATCAACTGGGCTGATTTCCTCATGTTAGCTGATCCCATTTCCACTGCACAAATGGAGACTAACCATGAAATCTTCTCACTATCTTGGAATAATATATATGCCTATAGTCATTCTGGTTTAGACTTGCAAATGTGTGAGGCTGAGTACTGATGTACAAATCACAGTTCCATCTGAACTATTCAACATCTCACTTGGCTGTCTTGAAATCTTCAGCAGGCTGATATAAAATTGACTTTTAAAGGCTTTTATCTGGAAAGGAGAACACAGTGTTTTCTGGGTTTGGGACTATAGATGGCTGAAACAGAACTGAGATTGAAGACAGAAAAGCTCCTCAGAAATATCCAGTTCTGTGTAAATTACATATTACTGTTTAGTCTACATTCAGCATCAACATGACTTTGCAGTGCTGACTACTGATTTGCAATTTGTGACCTAAATATACATCTCCTAGCAGGAGGACAAAATAAGTGTGTTTTGGATTATTTTTTTTTTTTTTCCATTTTCTTTTCTGGAACTGCCAGCTCTTACAGTAAGTTGGGTATTTGCTGTGAGGTCCTTGTTACCTATCTATAACATATCCATAACCCTTTTTTAATTTCTTTTTTTCCAAAAATAATATTTTTACATATATTCATGAATGAAAGAGTAGTATTGAAATTTATGGTATAAAATTCAATAAATGGTTGTCCACAGAGACCTCTTGGTCTTTAATTGTTCCCCTCAATTTGCATCTATCTTCTCATCTCCCAGTTTTGGGAGGATTTATGTCCTCTAGTTCATACTTATCAATTTTGTTTAGTTACCCAGTCCTCCATTCAGACGTTGGATTGCAAGGAGATTTAGGTGTGTATTTTCATAATTTTACACTCTTTATACCATTAGAATAGTGAGCATTTATATGATTACACGGATGACATGCACCTAAATTTCAGCAATGGTAAGAGTTTTAATCTTTCATTACTTTACTCATAAAAAAAAATAAATCACTTTTGTCTATTAAGTTGAATTAAGAAAGGAATCCTCCCAGTAGATGGCAGTAACTCTCCACCTACCCCAACTATTACTAAAAATCTCTAATTCTCCTAAGCAACAGCTCCTGCTAATAGTTTTTTTTTTTTCCATCTGGTGGATGAATTGCTTACACAGTCTGTGTCAGTTTTAATATTCAAGAAGACCAAGCACAACAGGTCTCACTAAGTTATCTGAAACTAGCTAACACAAGAGGCTTCTAACTCCTACATGATAATTAGTTCACCGTATAGATAATTCAGATAAATAAAGGTGGATCAAATTTGTAGTTAAATCTGCATCTATTTGAGAGGGTTGGAGTGCTTAAGTTTGCAGATGCAAGAACCTGAAACTAGTCAGACTTTTACTCGGCGTCTGTAAAGATTTCCTTGCAGTGGACTTTTCATTTCTGGCTATTCTGCTTACTTGATACAGTTGTAGTTCAACTGGTATTAGACAGGATACACGCAGTCTTCCTAAAGGAAAGTCTTCCTCAGACATTCTTCTCTAGTAATAAAAGATCACGATATCTTTCTGTTCAAGGGATACTGTAAAATAGAATGTTTAGGAAGAAAGAAACCAATTAACTCAAATTCAGTGTATGTTGTAGCTTCCTATAAATAATTGACTGATTTTATTTTAAATCTGCCTTAAAAAAGTGTTATATACTTTTGTACTCCTGCTGAAAAATCAGTGCAACCACTGAGACAGCTGTATCCTGTGGCTCTATCCTACAGCTTATTCAGTTATGCACAGACTTAACTTCATCATGCAAATAATCCCTCTGCTGTGGAACTCCTTGTTTAACTATACCTTAATATATGAATAAGCCTTTTTAGCATCCAGATATAGCTGAATACAATTAAATTGTTGTTGTACATAAGAAGGATATTCAAATATACATATATAATCAAGGGATTATATATATAATTCTGCCACTGCCACCAATTTCCTTGTTATTTGATAGTTAAAGAGCTTGTAAGTAAAGCTTGTTAATGAAACAGAAGTCTAAGAGAATTGTAATTTATTCTGAGTTTCTTTAGTGACAAATAAGAGATAAAAAATGTTGTGCTTACTTCAAACCAATACATCTATAATCCAGATTTCAACATAAGAGCTAATATTGCAAAGAATTTTATCTGCTGAAGAGTTTTTATTTTGCTTCCAGTCTAGAAGGATATTGCATCTTTTTAGCAGATATGATTAAAGGACTTATACTAGAATACACAAATTTGTCTAAAAGCACTATGAAAGAGCTTTCAATTACATGACGACATACAATTTCTTAGCTATGTTGTACGCAGAATAGATGTGCCAGGGGAAAGGAATCACTAAAAGTGCATCACAGAATAATCTTTTCTAACTTTATACCTTTTTATAACATAAATATTACTGTTCAGCTGTTAGGGTTTTTTGGTTTGGTTTTTTTTTGTTTTGTTTTGTTTTGTTTTAATTTATATTTTTGATATCCGTAAAGAAAATGTGCTTTCTTGCCACATATGTTCAGAAGACTTTGGAGGATTCCAGGCCTTTTAACCTTTATGTGCTATTGCTTAAGGTCTAAGATCACCTGTATCAACTGCCTGTAGAAATCTTTACGTTCAGAAAGAATTAGAGAGACAGAATATTGTTGTGAGATTATGTGAGAAGACACGAATAAGTATAAAAACACTTTGACTTTTCTTTTATAAGTCTGTCCTTGGGAACTTTGGCTTCATTCAGCCAGTACTGGACCACCATGATGGCTTCAAAGGACTTAAAGTGGAGATCCCAATTCTCTAACACTCGTCAAGAGTTTTTGCAGTGGGGAATTCAATTCATACGTTTAAATTTTTGAAAAATGCACTGTATTTTATAACAGTAGTACATTGAATTTATATATACATTTTCCACAGATCGTAACTTTCTGGATGTGTACATATTTTACATTTTCCGTAATAATGTGAGATGTTTCATTTAGACTGTAGTTCTAGACTTACAGAGAGAGTAAAATCATAGCGCAAAGGTAAAAATTTCCCACACTCCTGCTCCAGGGTACATTTTATAACTAATTTATGATTTATGACCAGAAGAAAAAAATTGCAAAGTTTTCAAGTTTGTTTTGTGGTTCCTGCCTGCCACCGTTTCTTCTAATGACTTTTCAGGTTACTAATGACTATTTTGTGGCATTTGGGTGACATATCAGTTGGCCTATTAGTAGAAAATTTTCCTCATTATTTTATGGGAATTGTCGAACAATCTCTATGTGGTAATATGCTATTTTCATAAATGCCAAATGTTACCAATTGCTATTGGCATTCATCAGATATATAAAGGAGCCAATAAGAGAGCAGAATTAGAAAGCCTTAGAAACAAATTATTTTTAAATGAAAAAAGAAAAGTAAGGTAGTAACAGAAGGCACTTTATAAATGCATTTCATTTACCAAATTCTTAATTAGAGTAAGAAGATTGGTGGATTTTATAAAAGAATACCTTAGCTTTATTGCAAATACAGAGCTTTGTACCTACTGCAGTTGGTTCTAAGGCACCAAAAGTTAGCTCACACAAAAACATGGGTTTTGCTGTGCTGTGCATGGTGCTATGAGAAAAAATGTGTCAACAGTTTCTACCTTAGAAAGTTTACAGACTATACAGTATATTTATCTAGAGGCCTTGTAAAAATGTAATATTAATATGGGAATTAATCTTATAGTGCTTTGATAATAGAGCAATTAAGGGACAAGTTGATATAAAAACATTTTTTCCCTCCCACATTATGTGATATTTTTCCAAATACCAGAAATATCTCCACAAAAAGCTTAAGGTAAATTATTTACTGCTGAGACAAACCACGATGAAATTTTTAGCATCTCAGAAAATTAAACTTTTTTCAAAAGGATCTAACAACTACAATTTTTGGCAAGGAGGAAATATCAATTCCACCTCAAAAAAGAATGAACAACATTTTTTAAATTGATTGGTTCTGTTTTGGAGCAGGAACCATGGCCTAGGCAAGAGCAGCGGTGTTGTGACAAAGTCATGGAGCCAGGGTGGGGATATGGAGCTAAAGTGAAGCACAGGGGTAAGAGGAGGCCCCAGAGGTGGCAGTGGTGGAAGCAGAAAGGTCAGCACAGAGATTCCTAGCAGCAGGGGGAAAAATGAGACTGACAACCTTCAGTTCAGCTGTAGCTGTGGGCACAGCCCCAGTCCTCCAGCCAGGTCCCACTACAGCTGGTTTTAGGGCAGTCACAGAGGAGAACACAGCTGTGTGGCTACACCCCACGGTTTCTGACTGTGGTCTCTAGCACTGCTGTGAGTCCTATCCCCATGGCACCCAGCTGGGGAGGCTGCGGTGCAGCCTCTGGCACAGTTGTGGAGCCTATCCACCATGGTTTGGCCTTAGGGTCTGGCCTCCACCTGTGGCTTGGGGCTCAGGAAAGTGCTGTGGGCCCACTCCTGGGTGGACAAACTGGGAGCTGGGGACACACCACTCCCATTCCTCTTAGATATTACACTTTGGATCCAAAGACACATGTCCTGGTGTTCTTTCTTGAATAAAAACATTATACACTCATGCGAGCAACAAGTATTTTACACACACTTTATGATGCATCTTCATTTGAAGTTCATCATCTTTCTAAAGATGCCAGTAAACGCTCTCTGTGTACTCACACATCTTGAGAATGATTATCACATATTGTTGATGGTGAGCATTGTTATCAGCAAGGAAAATTCACTCTTACTAAGTAAGAAACTTATGACATTACAATCTCTTTGTCAAATAATTTTTCTAAATAAAATTCACATTGTACAATTCTGTGGAGGAGAGGAAAAAGTCATTACAAAGGGAGAATTCTAGGCATATATCCAAGTTTTATACAGTCTTTCTTACCTTTAACATTTTTTTTAGTGAAATGATAGAAGTGTTGAACCTTCTTTCTGAATCTTACTCTAATTCAGGCTAAGTACCTTCAGTCTGGAGAAGATTCAACTTCTATTTCCCTTACTGGTTTTAAAATGAAACAAATATTCTCATTTTTTCAGTGCTTCCATTTTTAGAGGTTTTCTACATACTTTTCATAGCCTAAATCTGAAGATAGCTAATGTTACAGGCAGTGTTATTTTGATGCAATTAAACAGTTTGCAGCACATAAACAAAGTTACTCAGATCTAGGATATCTCACCATGATACTTGTTTGAACTGTTTTGACTATGAGCCAGAGTTACATGGTTCCTTTTCACTACTTTTTGCTTTGAGTGTATGTGGGACGAGGCCTGGGGAGCGGAACCCGGGGTGCTGCTCGGGTAGTAAGTGAGGACGTGTTGGAACTTGTAGGCCAGAAACCATGGGAAACTAGGGTGGCCATGACCGCTGGGGGACTGGGCAGGGACCTGGAAATAGGAACTTGACAGATGTTGTGGCGTTGAGATGGGCAACCTTGAGATAGGCAACATTGAGATGGGCAGCGCTGGGATGGGCAATGCTGAGATAGGCAAGTTCTGGGCGCCCTGCCCAGGGTGGTGTTGGGGAGTGTGTCCTCGAGATAGGGTGTGATAGTTGGCATGACAGTGTGCCACTGACCGGTGGGGTGCAGCCGCGCAAACAGTGTGTGTGCGAGCTGACCAGTCTGTTTGGAGCACTCAGCTAACGTGGGTATGTATGAAGAAGGGGTTGCACACACTGTATCGACGTTTAGCTTGCATCAAGCTGTGTCCCGTCTCTCAATCGCAGCAAGTGTAGATGTGTCTTTCTTTTCTAGAGCACACAAGTGGTTTCTTGTCCATGTACACAGCCACACTGTTTAAAGACATTCCCTTGGAAGAAATTTTACTTGACCACAATCTCATTTATCCTGATTGGTTGTTAAATTATTAAAGAGCTCTTGTCTGGCATTGTGGAAAAAAAGCAATCTGTAGTCTCATTTGCTATCAAAAGAGAAGTCCCAAGTCATGTGTTTCTGTCCCATTCCCTGTGCTGGTGTGACTTTCATCACACTCTCATCAAAGAGGTAAACTTGCAGAAAACGGAACCCTTGTTTTCTAAGTATCAGTGCTGAGCTCTCTAGACTTACTGACTGTGTGTCAGGGGAGTGAGTGGAGAGGGCAGAATTACCTGACAGGATGACGCACTCTCTTTTCCCTGGTAACTGTTAGTTTTGCATACCTGAGACATGCAAATACAATAAATGTCAATTTCCGTCATTTCCATAGCATACAAGAGTGATTGTGAAGAAGACTAAAGAACAACAACAAAAGAATTACCCCTAATGAGGTAAAATTAAAATAAGTAACATCCATTCACATAGATTCACGTGCTTTCATAGTATTCTTCAATGAATTTATTTACATGTCACGTCAGTGACATAGCAGAAGACTGTCATCTGCGTTTATTGGTGACAAACCTGAGAGAGGCCTGGCCATTGTCACACATAAAGTCTAACAGAACAGTCTGTCTCCAAAATCCACTGGCAGCCACTCGGCATGGTCCATGTCTTTTCTCTCCGGAGCTTGTAACACTGTGGGACATGGACTTAGAAACAAGGTTTGGGGGCTGTGACATTCTCTTGCATATATTTTATAATTGTAAGTGAGAAATAAATATTCTGGAGACAGAAGAGGGTTTTTTGAAGGAGACAATATTTTTTGTAAAAAATATCACATTTTAAAAGTAATTTTCTTCTGAAGCAGGGACCAGCCTATTGATCTTTTGGGGGTGTATTGCAATATCATCCTCTTGATATTTCTAGCACTGTAAGCCATCATTCTTTTCCTGTGAAGGATTTCCTTTATTCTTTTTTCTTTAAATAAATAATGACCACAAGTAATGGAGACTTTCCTGTGTCTGCAAGTTTAGGAAACCACATAGATGAGTTTTCAGAGCTACCCTATGATATTCCACTACACTGTTATTTTGGTGATTTTTGATGTTTTATCATGTGTGATTCGGACACATAGCTAGGCTGAAATACTGATATCCTTAATGATATTGAGATAAGAATTAAATGAACCCTACTTAACAGTGAAATCATTACAAGAAATTGAGTAAGAATAGCAAAGAGCCATGGAAAGGTATGTAGAAAAGGTATAGAAGGATAGATAGAAAAGGGAAAGGCAATGCTGTGATAAGTGTGGTGAAAGGCATGCATGCCCCCAAATACAGGAAAAAGTCTTACTAAACTTCTATCCCATTACCAGAATTTGCAATGGTTCATACTGACTTTTCTTTCTTCTGATTTCTCTTTTTAGCACCCAGCCCTATAACCCTTCGTTTTGCTCTTTCTCCCTGCCTTCCCCCTCCTGCCCTTTTATTTCATATGTACACGGAATGTGTTCATTACTCTTCAAGAAAATGATAATTAATTGTTCTATTTAAAGTGGTCTGTAATTAGGTTTATAAATAGAATCTTTAGAATATACTTTAGGTTATAGTAGTAATACCTTTGGCTGGAATTACTGCTTTTTTTTAAGACTACTTGAAGAAAAATAGCAATGTTCACAGAAAGGAAAATTATACTATACACGAAGGAAGTGTCTCAGTAGTGGTGAACTGCACAGGTTAATAATTTTCCAGTGATGAAAGCCCAGGTACTTGAAGCAAGCAAACTCAATGCAAACAGCCAAAATACATAATTTAGTGTAATAAAGGTTACTGATGAAAGAGTAGATTAATTCACAAAGAATCTTATATTTGCATATGTTTATAAACAGGGACAATGGGTAGCACACCAGTTTTCCATGACACACTTTGTGTGTTCATATTGCTTAATCAGCATTTCTATGATGTGATGATTAATTAAGTAAAAAAAGTTAATTGATACTTTTATATAAATAAAGGAAATGCTAACCAGTGTATAGCATCAGTCTAAGAAATCTCTGCCATACACACAACAATTTTAAAATGTATTGAAATATATATTTAAGGTAGTAATTTGAATGGTGTCATGCAGCGTCCAGTACTGACCATATATATATCCCTCATTATTTGCATATTTCTATTCAGTCTGTTTCCAGTGTGACTGTGAAAAATATAGCTGATACTGAAATGTTCCTGACTTCAAAATTATTGACTCAGTCTATTGTTGTATGTGATCTATATATGTATGTCACCACATTTGAAAGCATTGCAAGACCATGTTAAATAAATGCTCCAAAACCACTGATATTCTTCCCTTGCAGTTTATAATACTTCACATTTCTTTACTTTTAACAAGAAAAAAAATCCTCAAACTCAGATATCAGTTCAGAGTGATGGGTTCTTCCTCAGTAGGTGAGGGGCAGCAGCACAGAGATCAGCACTTCAGAAATACTTCACACCTTTCAGAGCTGAAGCTGAGATCTTTCCAGTTTACTTTTTTTTTGGTCTCTAACAGTAATAAAAAATCCAAAATATTTTGTTTGTTTTTTAAAAGCTTATAATAAAACAGCAGGGGATGGGAGAGCTTCAAAATGCATTATATGTAGTTTTCAAGGCAGGCTTATGGGATTGGTTTTTGCTTTGACTCAGTTTGCATTGCAATGCACTATACTCTAGTCACCTAAGATTAGAAAGTTATCATTCCTGGTTCCATACAGACTGCTAAGACACTTGGCAACACTATGAAATTGTGACTTAAAGTTAGTGCCATAGAATAAGGCTGGAGTTCGTTTTGGTATGTTTACATTTAAAAAAAAAAATATTCAGATGTTTTATATTCTTAAATGTAATCATACTGCAACAAATACACTGATGAATACTTTGTCATTGAGTCTATCTCTTTACCTTTCGACCTCTAGTAAAAAGTGAAAAAAAAAAAAGCTATTAAAAGGCTGCTTTTAACCCACCTCTTCCTACTCAGAGAAGGTTCAGAACTTCATTCTTCTAACATTTGGAAGTACATGGCTTCTTATTTGTAATCTGTAACTAACACTGTGATTTCTGATGAATGTAAATTTTCAAAATCAGAAGTAGTGAGAAATCTTACACATGCTGTTAGGAAATGATTCAAGTCTAAAGTTTTGGCATAAAATTGTGTCTTCATATAGAAAATTACTTTATCATACTGAAAAAAAATTGAAACTTTCTATTTAAAGAAGTATCTTTTAAAATATAAAAAAAATATTAATGATTTATGTATAAAAAATAATATTTGATTTATTTAAAAAGAAAAATGTTGAATTTTTGGAATGAACCACCAGATGGGTATTCATATTATTTCACTTGATTTCAACATAAGCAGATGGATGTCATATGCCTGTTATTCCTGTGCAAAATAAAATTGGATATTTCTTTCTTTATGAGGAGGCTCAGATGGACACATCTGAGGACACTCACATCATTCTTAACCTGTGGGACCCAGAACTGCACACAGTACTCAAGATGAGGCTGCACTAATACTAAATACAGCAGGACAATCATCTGTTTTGACTGGCTGGTGACGCTGTGTTTGATGCACCCCAGGATGTGGTTTGCCCTCTTGGCTGCCAGGGCACACAGCTGGCCCCTACAGAACCTGCTGTCAACCAGCACCTCCGGATTCCTTTCTGTAGGGTTGCCCTCCATCTACTCCTCTCCCAACTTAGACTTGTGCCCAGTACTCTGTCCCAGATGCAGAATCCAGTATATGGTCTTACTAAATTTCATCCCATTAATGGTTGCTCAAGACTCCCATCTATCCATTTTTAAGATCCTTCAAGAGAGGCAACAGGACCTCCCAGTCTGGTATCTTCAGCAAACTTGTTAATCATGCATTCAACTTCTGCATCAGATCATTGATAAAAATATTGAACGAAATTGGCCCTAGAAATGAACATTGATGTACACTGTTGGTGACTGTTCACTGGCAAGATGTAGCCCCATTCGCTACAATATTTTGAGCCCTGCAGTTCAGACAGTTCTTCTCCCAGCACACTGTGAACACTCTCATCCCACAGTTGGAAGACTTGTCCAGAAGGATGCTGTGAGGGACATGGTGACTGTGCCTTATGATTGCATAATTCTTCAAATGCCTTTCAGTAGTACCCGGTATGATCTTCCCACAATTTTTCCGGGAACTGAGGTTAGACTAATGGGTCTGTAGTTCCCTGGGTCTTCCCTTGTACTGTAAAGTGGAATAAAATTGGCTAGCTTCCAGTCAGCAGGGAACTCTCTAGACTCCCAAGACCTTTGGTAGGTGATTGAGTAGTATAATTAATAAATATTAATCATTAATTAATAATTAATTAATAATTGTGTTTCTGTGTTCAAACCATCTTGTACTTGTTTCTCCACAGAAAGCATGTAATGTGAATGGGAAGTGCAGTTGGATAAAATTCTATCAGTTCAGGATGGCTTTCTTTCCTGTTTGTTCCCAGACATAGAAAAGGGAATTCAGAATGGCTAAGCTGTCAGATCAAAATTCAATGTTAAACATTACTTAAAACCCCTCATATGTATAAACATTATTTACCATGCATAGAAATATAACAGATTTCTTACAGAATATCTCAAACTGTAGCTTCTTTGTTAGCCTTAGTGCTCATCACCCAAAGTCCATTCCAGAGGCCCAGCTATGGGATCAAACACATAATACTCTGTTTATATTTGTTGTTTTGTAATAATTACCTTTTTGAGTTTCCACAAACACATCTAAAATCACTAAGCTTAAAGAAGAAAATAGAAAGTACATTAATCTGGATTTACTTTGGTTTGATTTGAGGCTACCTGAGAGTAAGAAATGCATATTTGCTAACAAATCTTAACTTTGACTAGTGGCTGGAAAAAATTAGTTGTAGGCAGCTGCATATTTCTGCATATTTCTACCTTGGCACTTTCACTTCCTTAGACTGTAAACAATAGAAAAGAGGTCTTTTTATTCTTATGTAAAACTCACTTTGCAAAAGAAGTTATACATTGTCAGAAGATTTCCAGTCCGTATTCCTTTACAGTGTTCCAGTACTCGTAAATTCGCAACATGTAGAATTTCTGTATAATCTCATTTTCTTTCTGTTTTGTAGTAAATCTAAGTGAGATTTACCACTGAAAAATAAAGATTTAATATGATCAAAATACCTCACAATTTATTTTATTTTTGGGAAAGTAGAGAAATAAGATTTAAAATTCCTGAAATTTGCAAAAATAATTTTTATTTCATTAGGTTGTGATTATCTTATATGCAATTAGAGTTCTCAGTCTGTAGTGATATTGTGGGTCTTCATTCATGTACTTCATCAAATTGTTAGTCTGGAAGGCCAGGCCAAAGCATAATCAGATCATTGGCAGTTTCCGGTTGATTTCAGCGAGGTTTGGATCAAGGCTATATTGTACCTTCCATGAATATTCAGGAATCTTTTTATGTCTTTACATGCTTGGATATTGGGAGGTCATAAATGCCTAAGTCCATGATCATGCTTAAATTTAAATCCATAAGAAAAAGACCATTTCAAAGCCATGCCATTTACACTTCATTGTCATTTTCTTGATCTATTTCCTATTTCAGGAAAGGAAATAGTTTTTTTTCTTTTTTTTTTTTAGTATCTCCTAACTGTGTTTTCCCTCATAAAAAAAGAATCTGAGGAATCAATAAACTTTACCATTTATAGCATGGTTGAGCTGGATCATGAGCTCTACAGCACTAATAATTGTCAAAAGAAACCAGCCCCAAACCCACAAAGAAAGAAAGAAAGAAAAAGAAAAAAAAGATTCATAGAATCTTAAAATAATTTGGATTCGAAGGGACATTTAAAAGTCAACCCACCTCCAGTAAGTAAGGACACCTTCAATTAGATAAGGTTGCTCAGAGCCCCTTCCAACCCCACCTTGAATATTTCCAGGGATGGAGCATCTACCACTGCTCAGGAAAACCTGTTCCAATGTTTCACCACCATCATTGTAAAAAATGTTTTCCTTGTATCTAGTCTAAATCTACCCTGTTTCATTTTAAAACCATTACCCCTTGTACTATTGCTGCAGGCCCTACCGAAAAGTTTGTCCCCATCTTAGAGACCACTTGGCCAAACTAGACATCCACAAGTCCATGGGCCCTGATGGGATGCACCCACAAGTGCTGAGAGAACTGGCGGATGTTATTGCTAAGCCACTCTCTATCATTTTTGAGACATCTTGGAGAACAAGAGAAGTGCCTGAGGACTGGAGGAAGGAAATATCACTCCAGTCCACAAAAAGGGCAAGAAGGAGGACCCCGGGAACTACAGGCCAATTAGTCTCACCTCTGTCCCGGGGCAAATAATGTAGCGGTTTGTGCTGGACGTCATCTCCAAACATATTGAAGATCAAGAAGTTGTCGGTATTAGTCAACATGGATTTACCAAGGGTAAATCATGCTTGACCAATCTGATAGACTTCTATGATGTTGTAACTGGTTGGCTAGATGAAGGGAGAGCAGCAGATGTCATCTGCCTTGACTTCAGCAAGGCTTTTGACACTGTCTCCCATAACATCCTCATTAGAAAATTAAGGAAGTGTGGGATAGATGAGGGGGCAGTGAGGTGGATTGAGTCCTGGTTGTGTGACAGGACTCAGAGGGTTCTAATTAATGGAGCGGGGTCAAGTTGGAGGCCTGTGAACAGTGGTGTCCCTCAGGGGTCAATACTGGGCCTAGTCCTTTTCAACATATTCATAAATGACCTGGACGAGGGGACAGAGTGTATTCTCTCAGCAAGTTTGCTGATGATACCAAGTTAGGAGGGGTGGCTGACACCCCAGAGGGCTGTGCTGCCATCCAGCGCGACCTGAACAGGCTGGAGAGCTGGGCAGAGAAGAACCTAGTGAGGTTCAACAAGGACAAATGTAGGGTCCTGCACCTGGGGAGGAAGAACCCCAGGCACCAATACAGGTTAGGGATGGATCTTCTGGGAAGCACTACTGAGGAAAAGGATCTGGGAGTCCTAGTAGATAGCACACTTTTCGTGGGCCAGCAATGTGCCCTTGTTGCCAAGACGGTCAATGGAATCCTGGGCTGCATAGGCAAGAGTGTGGCCAGCAGGTCGAGGGAGGTCATTCTCCCTCTCTAATCTGCCCAACTGAGGCCACAACTGGAATTGTGCATCCAAGTCTGTGCTCCCCAGTTCAAGAGAGACAGGGAACTACTGGAGAGAGTCCAGCATAGGGCAACAAAGATGACTGAAGGAATGGAGCACCTCACTTATGAGGAAAGGCTCAAGGAGCTGGGACCCTTTAGCCTGGAGAAGAGAAAGCTGAGGGGAGACTTTATTAATGCTTACAATTATCTAAAAGATGGGTTGAAGGAGGATGGAGCCGGACCCTTTTCAGTTGTTCCCAGTGGCAGGACAAGGGGCAATGGACACAAGCTGGGACACAGGAAGTTCATTCAAATATGAGGAAGAACTTCTTTATGGTGAGTGTGACAGAGCACTGGAATAGGCTGCCCAGGGAGGTTATGGAGTCCCCTTCTGTGAAGATCTTCAATGCCCGCCTGGATGCAGTCCTGAGTAACATGCTTTAGGTGATTTTAGGCGACTAACTAGGTTTTAGTCCAGGGTACTAGGACTAGATGATCTCTAGAGGTCCCTTCCAAAATACGTGGCAGTGGCAGTTGCATTTACCATTTTTTGGGTAACAGAAAATGTTTCTTTTGTTATTACTGCTTGTCTTAGTTTAAAGTTAACTTTTCAATAGTAATTAATTTCTTTGCGGACACCACGCACATTTATAAAGTGTCCACTGTATGTAAGAGGGGACCAAAAGACTAAACAGCTGACAGTCTTTGTGCATGTGCATTATTACCTCATTCTTACTGTTACAATATATGTTTCAGTACTGCAGGTTTTGGTAATACCTCTGAGGTACTTAATGAGCTAATAGCATAAGTTCCGATATGAAACTACATTTTTGCGTTAAAAATGCTACATTGAAAAAGAGTTGATCTAGCACAGTAACAACAAGAAAGTGCTTGTAGTTAAGACAATGTAAATAAACACACAATCGTTTCTTCAGGAACACTTTAATCAGAAGACACCTGATTCACTTTAAGTAGAAGACACCTGGTTCAAATGATTTAATATAAGACATTTTATGGTAGGGACTATTTTACATCAGAGTTACTATAGTGATTCTACTTTGTTTTGATGTCTTTCATTGATATCAGTTTGCAGAAGTTATTTATCATCAGTGTACTAACTTTTTCTGTTTCTTGAACCCTTCAGAATTTATTGGTGTTGCTATAGAAATACAAATAAAACATGTTTTATTTTCTCTTTCAGGGAAATCTTGAAGAGTCTTACACTTTTAACCCTCCAGTCATTGATTGCGCTCTGAGGATATTGTGATGATGTGGTAAGTTGGTGTAGATCTGTTGCTTTGATCAGCTAAATTTTCATTCAGATTTAACTGCTAAAACAATATCCTTCAGTGTTGCATCTGTGTGACAAAACTTGAGCAATGTCTTTCTGGCTCTCTTGGCAAATTCCCCAAATTATAAGTCTGCGATTGATTTTGTATGTAGGAAGTCTGAATCACAGAGACATCAGATTTATTCTGTATTTACAGATCAACCTTATATTATGTGAACTGAGCAGTTGATTCATACACACTCAGTGCCTATTTTACAGAAATTCTAGGTTCCTGTACATCTGGAAATCTGGGTGATTATTGTAGCTAGTTTGGTAAGGCATGAGTCACTCAGCAATGTTTGATATTGTCAGCAATTCAAATTTCAGTGATCTAGATGTCAACTATTTGTCAGTCTTTTTCCAGAATTTTCCCTTCTCCCTCCCACCCCAGTATGACAAAACTGTAAAGGCTTTTCTTTTTGTGGCTACAGGGAGAGATGAAAGATTTAAGAGGTCTCTTTGTCCTGTTCTCTGGATAAGTAACTTTTATGAAGTTCAAATAATCTATATCATGACTTCTGTTGATCTTAGGAACGCTCTGATAACTCTTATATAGCAGTTCCTGGCTAGGAATTTGTAGCTGAAATAGGTTTATTTTTAATTTTTATTTTTTGACCCTCAGTGGACAACAGGAGTGACGGCCACATATTTCTAGGTGTTAGAATAGTTCTAAACAATGAAAGGTTCATGACTGTAAGTCACAGTTCAGAGAACCATGACTGGTGGCCCTTAGTTTTCTGACCTCCAACTGTTTGGCTAGTCTGCCTTAATAAACCATGCTCATCTTTTTTTCCTTTCTGTTTTTAATTTTATTTTTTTATTATTATAAAATGAAAGTTTATGTTGCTGCTGGAGTTTGAGTACTAAGAAATACCAGTCTTTACCTTTCAATGAGAAATCACATGGCTTTTGTTCAGCTAGTTACCATTTTGTAGTATTTTTCCGTATTTCTATCCATCCATTAATAAAACTGGAATAGTTTTACAACTCCAATTATACATACTTGTTATATGAAAAAGATTAACGTTCCAAAATGTGATGAGTACAAGAAAACCTTTCAAGGTACTAGATATTGAAAAGAATAAAGTTGTATGCTATTTCATTTTCTATGGACATAGAAGTGGTCATTACATGATGTAAATCAATTGCAGAGTTAGGATCACTGACCTAGCATAGACTCTTTATTTGCTTTGTTCTATTCTTGTTGATAAATTGAGAATTCACAAAGTAACCAGACTAAATTATTTCTGACTTCATCCAGTCCAGAATCTGTTACTTTTTAAATCAAGTAGCTACTAGTTACGATCGGTCTTCTGAGTGACTTTTTTGTGTGTGGTATCATCGAAGTACAATGTGATATCACTTGAAGTATGTCACCTACTATATCTTGATCTAAAACCAGAAGTGATTTAACACAAGCACTGCCTATTTATTTGAGTGAATACTAAAAACAAAATTCCATTTTGATACAAATTGTCCTTTGAAAGCATTATTTCTTGCCTTTGCAAATGAATAACAGATTAAAGTGTGATCTAAATCATGTCGTTTGTTCATTTAGTTAGATAAAATATGTTACTTTTATTGGAAGTAATAAAATTATCCTCTTGACTAGATTATTCTTACTGCAAAAGTAAAAGTAGTTTCCATGTAGTAATGTATCATACCCAAATTAATAAACATGTTCTCAGAACAAATTCACATTCTTAAAGTAAAATCTAATAAATATAAATCTAATTTTTTCCTCCCTTCTCTTGCAGTAGTGTCATTTTTTAATTAAATATGAAGTTAGTATTAATATTTATGTCACAGTTAAAGAAGCCTTGAATCACTGCTGTTATACTGCTGCCAACTTTTTAAGATTGCAAATCTTGAATAAAGATACTTTTTTTTATAATTTCCTAGGCTGAAACCTTGTCAAATGTGTGAAATATCCTTGAAAGAATCAATAGCAATGAAAAGCCAGTGAAACAAAAAATGAAAAAAAAAGACAAACATATTTTGAGTTGTTCAAAATTTGTACCAGTTTTATAATTCTTCATCTTTGTCAGATATACAATAATATACATTTTTCTACTTTGGTACATCTTCTACTTCAGATATTATGGGAAAAATAAATCCAAATTGTGCAAACTTTATCTCCTAATAAAATTAATTTAACAAAATTCATAATAATAAAAACAAGCTGATTCAAAGTTGAATAGAGGGTGCTTCTTTTATTTGTCAATTTTTATATTTTTTTTCCTCACCTTGGTGAGCAGTTTCAGCCCTGAAAATGTCAACATGCAGTTTTTCTTATGAGTGAGGTTTTGATAGTGCAGAAATATAAGGCGTATGCCTCAGATTTCACTGTGTCTCTGATTCCATGTGTAAAGTTGGATGAACAGGGATATGTCTGTGGCATTTTCAATGATAATTAAGACACATCCAAGAGCAGATAATAGGTCGTCTTTATTCAGAATTAATTGTGGTTTATGAAAAAGATGGAAAATATAGATAAAGTCAAGTAAGATACAATATTTTACTTTTTGTGATCACAGAGATAAAGAAGGCAATTATTAAAGATTTTTAGATGAGCTTTAAATTACTAATGACAATACACGAGTATTAAATTAATGTATTAAAATTCTTAGCACTAACTGTCAGTTCAAGAGCTTGGCAAGCCAAAATTAGACTATTAAGCTTTAACCTATAGGCCATATTTTTTAAGCCAGTTTAGATTGGTTGAATTTGAAGATTCTTTTAGCTTGACAGTTATTTGGCTCCCTGAAATGTGATGGTGGAGTGAGTTCAAATGCTGAGGATAAAGAATCCCATTACAAAACAATTGCATGTTATGGCAGTATTTTACGTCTTGCAATCACAACAGAAGTGTCAAAGCCCAGATGTCTATGTAGAGGCAACTGCAACTCAAGTCAGAAAGCAGATCTTGTGGCTCAAAACTGAGGAGGTACCTGTGAAAAAGTGAACTTTTAAAAATTTTCTTTTATTTTTCTCCAGGCAATAATGCAGTTGTGGTTAAAAAATTCTGGTTCATTTAGCCACTTACCGTCAGCACAAAATTCATTTTACCACTTAATCAAGCTTAAAATTAGGGAGAAAAAAAATCTCCTCCTTTTGATAAAATCTATATTGTTCCAAAAAATACCATTACTGAAATTAAGAATAATATAAGTCAAGCAGTCACTTCTACTGAAGGAGTAGTGGTTAGGAAAACAGTCCTAATTAAAATGCAGAAAACCTTGATACAGCACAGAAACATTATTAATGAAAAGATTTTTGTCCCCCAAATTAGAGGTGCTTTAAGTAACTTAATTCTTCTTCAGTGCTGTCATTGTGTGGATAGAAACCTGAATCTGTCAAATCTTCATAGAATAGTTAGGCATTTTGAAAACACATCTCTTGAGAGTATCAGAGTTGTGCCTTCTTCATGATCTATTGCAAATGATTTTCAGTAAAATAAAATTGAAACCATTCTTAAGCTGTATTTTTTTCCAAATGAATATTGTCATTGCCCCCAGATATGCAACCCACAGCAAACAGAAGTGGAAGGAAATATGTAAAACAATTCAGTATTTCTCAGTAGCTGTGTGCTGACCTTAGTAGATGAGTCACAACAGCTAATCTGTGGAGTTACAAAACAGACATTTACAACGTAGTCTGAAAGAAAGAAAATGTTGCTTCTTTACAAGTATATCTTTGCCTTTCACAACCACATAATTCTAAACTCATGCAACACAGGTTCTATGAGTTAGTTGTGACATATTAATAACATTTTCTCTCTATTGAGAATCAGAACTTTTTAAAGAACATTTTTAGCATGATCTGTTGTTATACATATATGTCAATCTTCTCTTATAAATATCTATGTTCAAAAATTAGTGAATGTGTTCATCAGTTTTTCTAAATGTTAGGATCATTTAAAGAAAAACATTGATTATTTCACAAAGACCATTTAAAAACCTTGTAAAGTTTTGAGAGACCTTATTGTCTGGTGAGAGGTGTATACGCCTTAAAAGTAATTCATTATTCACAGAGAACACTTTTTTATCTGAGTGATTATGTGTTGCGTGGACCTGACCTAAACTTTGTAGCAAAACAGCTTATTCTCACTCAGTATATTCTTGATAGAATCAGTCATCATGCGATCAAAGAATACCAGGTTGGAAAGAACCTCAAGGATCATCTAGTGCAACCTATCTTGACAAAAGCACAGTTTAGACAAGATGGCCCAGTACCCTGTGCAGTTGAATGTTAAAAGTGTCCAGTGCTAAGGAATTCACCATTTCCCTTGAGGAGATTATTCCCATGGTTACTTTTTCTCATTGTGAAAAATTTTAGTCACGTGTTCAGTCAGAATCTCCCAGAAGTAACTTGTACCCATTATCACTCATCTTTTCAATGTGTCTCCTTGTAAAAAGAGAGTCTCTATCTTTTTTGTAGCCACCCTCTAAATACTAGAATATGGTCTCCCCTAAGCCTTCTTTTCTCAAGACTGAGTAAACTCAGTTCTCTCAGCCTTTTCTCATATGCCAGGCTTCCAAGTCCTGTGATCATCTTTGTAGCCCTTCTCTGGACCCTCTCCAGCCTCTCCGCACCTTTTTCAAATAATGGGGACCAAAGCTGAACACAGTATTCCAAGTGTGATCTGAAAAGCACTGAGTAGAGTGGGACAATGACTTCTTTATCTCCAGTGGAGATGTCCTTGTTGATGCAACCCAGCATCCTGTTGGCTTTCTTTGCCACACCAGGACACTATTAACTCCTATTGATCTTGATGTCCACCAGGACACCCGGGTCCCTTTTCAAAGAGCTACTTCCTAGCTGTGTAGATCTCAGCCTGTGCTGCAGTCCTAGTTTGTTTTTCTAGGTGCAAGACATTACACATGTCCTTTTTGAACTTTGTAGTGTTCTTGTTAGCCCACTCTTCCAACTTATCCAGGTCTTCCTGCAGGGTGGCTCTCCCTTCCAAAGTGTCCACTTCCCCACACAGTTTGGTATATTCAGCAAATTTCATCGGAGTACGTTTGATACGATGGTCTAGATCACTTATGAAGACATTAAACAGTGTTGGGCTCAGTATTGATCCCTGAGGGAACCTCTTGTGACAGGCTGCCAGTTTGAAAAGGAGCTACTTACCATCACCCCTTAGGTGTGGCCTGTCAGCCAGTTCCCTACTCACCACACAGACCACTTGTCTAGACTGCAATGCATCAGTTACCTAGGGGGAGGCTGTGGTGGATGGTATCAAAAGCCTTGGGGAAGTCCAGGTAAACAACGTTGACCACTCATCCCACATAACCCAGCAGGTTACTTTGTCATAGAAGGTGATCAGGTTTGTCAAGTACGATTTGCTGTTGGCGAATCTGTGCTAGCTTTTCACAATCATGTGCTTCATTTGACTTAGGATACCCCCCAGGAGGACTCTTTCCATAAGTTTCCCAGGGACTGAAGTAAGACTGATGTGCCTATAATTTCCTGGATCCTTCTTTAAGCTCTTCTTGTACAATGCTGTGACATGTGCCTTATGGAGAACAGCCTTGCAACAACATCAGCCAGCTCTCTTAATACCCTTGGGTGGATAAAGCCAGGGCCCTTTGATTTGTACTTGTCAAGCTCTTGGAATACTTTACATACCAACTCTTCCTTCCACTGATGGTGGGTCTGTGTTTGCATCAACCTGGATTTTTGTTCCCAAGGCCTGGGTCCCAGCAGTGCTGGTAAAGACAGAGGTGAAGAGAGCATTGAAAACTTCTGCCTTTTCAGCATTGTTAGTGACTAACTCACTTCTCCTGTTTAACAGCATGCCAATATTTTCCTTCTGTTTTATGTATCTGAAGAACCCTTGTAGTTTTTGACATCTCTGTCCAATTTCAATTTGAGCTGAACTTTTGTTGTTCTAACTGTATCTCTGCATGCCATGGAAATGCCCTTTCGGTTCTCACTGAGTATTCATCCTCTTTTCCATCTCTGTTATGCTTCTCTTTTGATTTTGAGCAGACTCGGAAGCTCACTTATACCAAGGGAATGTCTTGCTCCGTCTATTTCCCTTACCATTAAAAGTCATGAACTGTTTTTGTGTTTCCACGAGCTCATTCTTGAAAAACTCCCAGCACTCCCTAACTCCTTTATCTGCCATGGAAACTTCCCATGCAATCACTCTTAACAGAGATCTGAGAGGCCTGAAAATTGTTAAACTCTAAAACTTTTGTCTTAGTACTAACCTTCAGTGTGCTCAGCAAGATCCCAAACTCTGCTGCAGCCAAGGCTATCACTAACCAAGATATTGCAAAGCAAGTTTTCTTCATTTGTGAGTGGCAAGTCCAGCAGTGCCTCATTCCTGGTTCACACTTCTAACATTTGTATAAGGAAGCAGTCCTCTACACATTCTAGGAACTTGATGTTGGAACATGTGAGCTGTTGTATTGTTCTTCCAACAAACGACTGAGTAGTTGAAGTCAACCATAAGAACCAGGTTCTGTTGACCCAAAGCTTTCTTAAGTGATGCAAATATTGCTTTATTGGCCTTATTTATCATCTGGTTTGGGGGTTGGTAGCAGATACCTACTGTAAAATCCTCCTTGGACATGACCCCTCTGATCTTGACCCAGAGGCATTTGATAGGACTTTCACAATCGTTGTAGTTGACTTCCATAGATTCAAGGTTCTCCCTAACATAGAGTGCGACTCCTCCTTCCTTTCTTCCCTGTCTGTCTTTATGAAACAGCATCTAGCCGTCCATCGTGATCCTTTGATCGTGTGAGTTGTCCCACCATGTTTCAGTTATTTCTATGGTATCATAATTGTCTGACTGGGTGCAAAGCTCCATTTCCTCCTGTTTTTTCCTCAGTCTGTATGCACTGGTATTCGTACACTTGAGGTGGTCAGTCTTCTGGTTTACACATTGAGAGGCAGCTAAAGAACATTTATCACTGCTCTGTTTGGCCTGGCTTGTTCTTGGTAGAGACCAACATACTTTAAAAACGTTTAAAAATTAAATAATATCTTGCCAAAATAATTTTGCTTAGTAAATTTGAATGTTCTGGTTTTAATCTTTTAATATCTATATTATGTTATAATTCTTATCTCAACAATATTTACTGTATTGTCTGAGAGTAGCAGTTATTTAATGTAACTAGGTGTAAAATTGACATCCTTCTACAGACAATTATTGTGTGTATATATACGTGTATATATCATTTCAATAACTAATAATGTATTTCCTTTTTACAAAATAGTGGAGTTGACCTTGGTAAAAATAACCTTTATGTGTACAACTAAGACTATTAATTACCATGAGATCTAGGATTGTGATAGTCTCTCCAGAATAGACAGGGGTTGAAGATTTGCTGTACTTTATGCAAGATACAAGATAGGATATCAGACTTCTGAAGACAAGACATCCAAAGTTATTTTTTTCATTAATTTTTTTCTATTTTGACTTCAAAACCACTTTCACTGGTTCTCAAATACTTGATATTGTTCATTTGATTCTTCAAAGCATTGCAACTATTGAGGTACCTACTCATAGCTAGTGAATAAGGTTGTGCAGTTACTTGCACTCATGTTCCTTTTTAAATTTTGTTTTCCTGGCCTGATCCCTGGAAGACAATTGACTTCCTTTCAAAAAAAAAATGTTACTAAATAATCATCTAGATTGATGGCATTCTATCTGTATATTTGGACTTTCAAGGCAGCCATTCCATAATAGAAAAGTATGGAAACTATGTTCAGCGTTACTGTAGTTGTTAAAATTAAGCTTTGTTTTATAGATTTAAGTATTAGAATATTGTAGCATATAAAATTCTGTAATGTTATAATGCAGAATACTGTATATAGTTTCTTCTCTCTTTATGTTAGGGAGTCTTTGATAAATTTAACCAACTTTTCTGTTTTATAAACCACTCAAAACACATCTAAGACTACCACATATTTTATTTATTCTTTCACTGAACATAAACAATAATATTGAGTAACCCAGTAGCTGACAGCAAGTGTGGGTTAAAAGGATACCTTACTTTTGCCCTTTTTCAGTCCCACATGAAAAAGCCATACTTAGTATTTTAACAACCGACACCATTCAAGTTTCCAAAATGGGAAAAGTCCTTTACTTTACTTTGTCTGTTTTCAGCATCCTTTTGTGTTATAAATAACTGTATTTAGTTTCTCTAGTTTGGCTGATTCATAATTGTATTTCTGATCTCCTACGGTAATGTGGATGACAGCTTGTAAGTATGAAAATGCCTTTTTCCTGCTTAAAATTAGGCAGGTAACTGCAACAGGTTACAGGGTTGCTAAAGTACATCTGAATCCTCTGAGGATACCATACTGACATTATACTAGAATTATTAGTAGACATTTTTGAGAATGCCTGTACAGTAGATACTGGTTTTATTATAGAACCTGTAACGCAAGATGCATCATGGAAATACATTGGATAAAAATTCCTTCTTTGAATTTCTCAAAAAACTTTTACAATTTCCCATTCATCTAAAATGCTTGCATAAGAATTGCAGCAAATAATACAATGGTCTCAACTTTTTACTTAGATTATTAATTGTATTTTCTAATCACAGGATCATATTTCTACTGCTGTTCATATTTGCCCTTTGTGATACTTCATGCCTTATAAAATCCTTTGACAAATTTCTTATGTCCATGAGTAGCACAAGATCATCTCAGATATGCTCTTATCTTGCTTATTTCCCCCACTAGCTGGGGGAAAAATAAAAAAAAAAAATTAAAAACCAGATGTCTTGTACACTTAGAGCAAAATCTCTTTTCATAAATAAACTTCTATTTTATAGGAAATAACATATAATCCTATGTCCCTGAAGTAGAATGTTTTCTACTTAAATTAGGACAAACTACATATAAGAGATGTTAGCAAGGCTGATAAAAATTCTAAAACTAGAATACAATAGTTTTTGGGGGGGGTGGTTGTTTTTCCTTTTTTTGAACAGGTGGAAATGTGTTTATCTAACTTATTAAGTGTTAAGTAAAATATTAAGTTAAATACAAGATTTGTTATTTCAGAAATGGTAGAGAAGACAAATGACTTTGGATGTCCATTTCTGCTCTAAAAAGTTTGTCATTCACTATTTCTCACTTCATATAATTCATTCATATAGACTAGATGCATACAACCATTAAACTGCTTCCTTGAAACTAGGCTGCTTGGTACTTAGATTTCTTTTTATGCCTCTGATAAATCCCACATTATCCAAACACAGTCAGCATTAGATGTTCCCAACAGCATACAGGGCTTTTACTTCTCAATAATCAGATTTGAATCATTCATTAAGTTTCAAAGTTAAGAGCTCCAGCAATGACAACAAGAAAAAGAATCAAATCTAGAAAATCAGAAGGCCTGATCTTAAATGCCTGATCTTGAATTCATTCTAGTGTGTGAGTTGTTATTAGAGAGAATTTCACATGCATTCAGTCCCCTATATTAATAAGAAGTCATATGCTTTCCTCAAAGAGATTTTTCTTTTTTAAAAAAATGTCAACATGTGAACCATTTCCTTTAGTTTTATGGCAAGAAATTAGGCAGAACACCATTAAAAAAAAAAAAAAGAAGTACAAGAAGGTTTATCAGATAGGGTCGAAGAAATGGTTTGTTTGAAAAAAACTGCTGTCTTTTTAAAAAAGTCTTTATTAAGACTAGAAGACACATTTCATGATTCCTCTCTTTGCTATAGGGTTTAGTGACACTAAAGTACTTTAAAATAAATGAAAAAAGAAGCAAACAGACAAAACCCAATTTTTTTTTTTTTTTTTTTTAATATTAAGAGATGAGAACAGAATTATTTGGAAGTGAATTTTATTTTTTTATATAATATTTTTCTATGTAAATTCAGCATTCTGGTTGATTAATCCTATTTTAATGTCAGAATATCTCATTTAAAAAAAAAAAAAAATAGATTCTAGACATTAGTCCTACAGTGCATTGCACAAAGAACAAGCCTGTGCACAAAGAACAAGCCTGTATTTGTCTGGGGCTTTTTGGGGCAGTCAGGATTTGCAGAGCTTAAGCCTGAATTTTCAAGTACTTTCTCTGATGATACAATGAAGCTCTAGCAAAGGAAATAACACAGTGTTTAGTCATTATTTACCATGTCACCTGACGTATAACTTGTGATTTTTTTCCCTAAATTACAAAAATGTGCTGCAACTTCTACTAATTCAGAAACATATTTCTAAAGGAACAGTATTACAACTTCTCCATTAAGACTTTCACTTTGTTCTATTGTAAGTGACTTTGTTTTACTCCCGTTGTTTCTTTGCCTACTTAAATATTTATCTAAGGTAATAGCAATAATTATAGAATGTAAGACAGCAGCTGTTAGCACACATATTTTTGATGCTGACAAATTCAATTAAAGACATTGCTAGCTAAACCAATCAAATAACAGGTAGCTCAGAGAAGGTCAACTCTGAATTATTGTTTCCCATAATAATTTCCCAAACGATTAAGTCCATAAAACTCATTTGAAACTGAAGCTCATAAAAGTAAATTATGGAAAATGCCTTGCCAGTTTGTGGGTATTCTAAAGCATAAAGCTGTGTGTCTCCCATGCATAATGTTCCTCCTAACATTTTCCAGGTGGTGGCACAACTGCAGATAGGCTTTAGCAGTATTTTTGTTATAAATGTCTATTTGCACGAAAACTAACTATAGTCAGAAAGCTTTTTTCCCTTTTCCCCTCCATGAGTACAAACTCAATATTTTTCCTTTTTTTTTTTTTTTTTTAAATCTTGAACTATGTTTGGAAGTGTTTATGAATGACAAGAGAGAGGGCTTGATACACAGTAATAAGCAAATTTATTGTAAAAACAGCAGCAGCTTCTGAACTTCAGGACTTCAAGAGGAATTATAATTCCAAAATTCCAGTGTGGGTTTCATTTTGTAAAGAATAAAAATGCAACTGATGTTAAAAAAAACCTAAACCAAGATATCTTGAAACAGCAATTTATACAGCTATATTAAGCTTTTAGATACTGTATGATCAAGTCCTGGTAAAAGTAATATTTGCCAACAATTCCACACAACTGAGGTTTTCATGGTCCCTGATTTGGCTTTTCTAACAACTGTTAACAGTGTAGGGAATTCAGAAAGGAGCACAAGCTAAGTAAACAAAGTATTTTATCGGAGAAGAGAGTTTAAGAGAGAATAAGGCTTTTCATGAGGACAACTACCACAGCTACAAACATTGGTAAAAACTAGTGAAAAAGAGGGAGAAACCAATATCCATCCTTAAACCCAGAGGCTGTAAGAGAAACAAATACTAAGCACTAAAGGTTAGGCTGTTAGGCACCCTTAAACTTTATAATTATCATTCATTTGCCATTCAAATGTTTTTCTTTACTGCACAGCTTTACACATGGAGAAATTGAATATGTGTCTGCTAAAATGCCTCATGGAGAATTCACATGCCCTAAAAAAAAAAAAAAGAAAAAAAAATACTTTACATCAGGTCTTATTCAACTCATGAATTGCTGTTAGAAAAGAAAGGAAAAAAAAGAAAGCTATGGAATCAACAGTTGCTGCTAAAACTATTTTGAGCTCCCCTGCTTCTACAAAAATATGGAAATCACAAAATCACAGAATCACAGAATGATAGAGGCTGTAAAGGACCTTCTGAGATCATCTAGTCCAACCCACCTGGTAAAGCAGGTTGCACAGGAATGCATCCAGGTGGGTTTTTAATATCTCCAGAGACAGAGACTCCACCACCTCTCTGGGCAGCCTGTTCCAGTGCTCTTCCACCCTCAACGTAATGAAGTTCCTCCTCATGTTTAGATGGAACTTCCTATGTTCAAGTTTGTGCCTGTTACTTCTCGTCCTGTCACTGGGCACCACTGAAAAAAAACTGGCCCCATCCTCCTGACACCTTCTTTTTAAGTATTTATAGGTGTTGATCAGATCCCCCCTCAGTCTTCTCTTCTCCAGACTAAAAAGACCCAAGTCCCTCAACCTTTCCTCATAAGAGAGATGTTCTAGTCCCCTAATCATTTTCATAGCCTTTTGCTGTACCCTTTACAGCAGTTCACTGTCCTTCTTGGACAGCCAAAACAGCTTCACACTCCACTACAGATATTTATTAGAATGAAGAACGGTAATTCTTAAACCTTGAAGGAAGGCAGGTGTCTATATTGTCTTAACAGATTTACATGGTACAGATTATTTTGCTTACCCTTAGAGACAACTTCCTTTATAAAAGCTTTTTTTTAGTATAGAAATGCTTATTCATATTTTCTTCTATAAAAGGCAACATTCTTCTGATTAATAGGTAACTGAAAGGGAATAAAAGCTGCTGAGATGTTAAAGCCACCATATACTTAAATAATACTACACTGAGAGATCACAGGACTTGTATATGTAAATATTATATATATTATTCCAGTGTATAACTGGAATTTTAGTTTTAATTTTTATCCTGAGTAGTTGTAATCTATTTTATTTCCTTTTTAGACAGAAATGACACCTTCACCAATTTGCAGCACTGTCAGACTCTTAAGTACAAGAGTTCAGGTTCCTTTTTTCTTAGGCTGTAAACATTATTCTTTTCCAAATTGTAGTTGCAAGATAGGTTTACTTAAAAAAGTGATTGCGTGGAATGGTGTTTCTTACAGGAAGCTAGAAATTCTTTTATTTGGGATTGAAAAAAGGGATTTTTTTCCCTTCTTGTTAATCTTCATTAGTGGATGGATGTTCAAGGCAGTTACTGAAGGAAGCTGCTCCAGAGCCAGCTCACTCTATATCAAAGCAGCAAATCTTGACACACAGGGGTTTTTCCTGAAGCAGAAAAATACCATGGCAGCAGAGAGACTTGCCAGGAGGTGGCAGCTCTTGTGGGAGACGCTGGTCCTGGTTGACTAGAAGTGAGCAAATGTGATGCCCATGTACAAGAAGGGCCATACGGAGGATTCAGGGAACTATAGGCCTGTCAGTCTGACCTTGGTGTCTGGGAAAGTTACAGCAAATGTGATGCCCATGTACAAGAAGGGCCATACGGAGGATTCAGGGAACTATAGGCCTGTCAGTCTGACCTTGGTGTCTGGGAAAGTTACGGGGCAGATCATCTTGAGTGTCATCACATGGCACACAGAAGACAAGCAGGTGATTAGGCCCAGACAGCATAGCTTTATGAAAGGCAGGTCCTGCTTGACTAACTTGATCTTTTATGAGAAGGTGGTGAGGGAAAGGCTGTGGGTATATTTCACCTGGACTTCAGTAAAGCCTTTGACACCACTTTCCATAGCGTTCTCCTGGAGAAACTGGCTGCTCATGCCTTGGATAGGCATTCTCTTCCCTGGATAAGGGCTCAGTATTGGGCCCATTAGTATTTTTGTTAATGATCTGGACTAGCGGTTTGAGTACACTCTCATTAAGTTTGCAGACAGCACCAGGTTGGGTAGGAGTGTTGATCTGCTTAAGGGATGGAAGGCTTTGCAGAGGGATCTGGACAGGCTGGATTGATGGGCTGAGGCCAGTGGTATGAAGTTCAACAAGGCCAAGTGCTGGGTCCTGCACTTGGGTCACAACAACCCCATGCAGTGCTACAGGCTTGGGGAAGAGTGGCTGGAAAGTTGACTTGCAGAAAAGAACCTGGGGGTGTTGGTCAACAGCCATCTGAATATGATCCATCAGTGTGCCCAGGTGGCCAAGAAAGCCAATAGCAACTTGGCTTGTATCAGAAGCAGTGTGGTCACCAGGACAAGGGAAGGCATTGTGCCCCTGTACTCAGCACTAGTGAGGCCACACCTGGAATACTGTGTCCAGTTTTGGCCCTTCACTATAAGAAAGACTACAAGAAAATGCTGGAGGGTGTCAAAGAACAACAAAGCTGGTGAAGGGTCTAAAGCACAAGTCTTATGAGGAGCAGTTGAGGGAACTGGTGTTGTTTAGTCTGGAGCGAAGGAGGCTGAGAAGCTGCTCTCCACAACTACCTGAAATGAGGTGGTAGCCAGATGGGTGTTCAGTGTTTTTTCCCAAGTAGCAAGTGACAGGACAAGGTGAAATGGCCTCAGGTTGCACCAGGAGAAGTTTAGATTGGATATTAGGAAAAATGTTTTCACTGAAAGGTTTGTCAGGCACTGGAAAGGGCTGCCCAGGGATGTGGTTGAGACCATGTCTGGAGTGATTTAAAAGACCTGTAGACATGATGTTTAGGGACATGGTTTGTTGGTGGACTTGGCAGTGCTAAGTTAATGACTGGACTCAATTGTCTTTTCCAACTAAAATGAATCTATGATTCTAAGGTTTCTTTTGAAAATATATATGCGCATCTGTGGGTTTCTAACTTGAATTAATTTAGGTGAGAGAAACACAATTCAAACATAAGTTTTGATGTCATACAAAGCTGAGAATCTGCACTCATATTCAGGCTTTTTCACTCCCATGGACACATTTTTGTATTTTGTCTCGTATTATATGAATTACAATAAGTATGTATTTTGAATAAAACTTATTCAAATTTTAAGTAAAGTACAGACAGGGATGAAACATTTGAGTTCATTTGATATACACAAATTTGTAAATGGAAGTACATCCTTTTGAAGAATGTTTTTACTTAGACCAATCAAACTTGCATAAAATAGATAAATAACTTTTTTTTTTTTTTTCTGAGACTGATTCCACAAATAACTGATGGCAAACCTTTTGATTTTGGTGGTAATGGATGGTGACAGCTGCCAAGATAGTCTTGAGGAGTTATTTTGTCCAGTTTTCAATGTGAAAAATATTTTAATGTATTATTTACTACAAAAAGGAATGTAACAAATAATTAATAGTATTTATGATATACTGTGAAATTTTCCAGTAGAAGAAGCTTAAAGACATTAGTTTTCAAATGAAATAAACTAAATTGCTATGTGATGCATTAATTGCATTATTCTTATGTGTGTTGGTGTTCTTAAATGAAATGTCCTTTCAGTTTTAAATTAAAACATAAATATCTTGAAAGCAAGAAAACCAAAGCCCAGTTACAGTCTTGATACTTCACACCTCCGTATTGGTCAGGTTAATAGAACCTTTCATTTCCATAAAGTTTACAGCTATAGAAAATAGAAATATTTACAATGATAGTGATTGCAGTTATTGCTCTGCTATAATCTAAAAGATTTGTTGGTGTGGAGTTTGAGCATTTGTCAAATTTGTACATGATGTCCCAACATCCAGCAGTAGACCAGGAGCTTAGTCAGAACTATTGCTATTTTTCCAGCTAATCTGCATATACTGTGAAATAGTGAACAAATGCTAGCTGTGTATTTGTGGGTCAGTCATCAGCTTCAAAGGATACAGATAACTGTGAAAGGAAAAAAGGATCAAAACAGTGCCTTGAGTTGTGTAAAACTGAAACAACTTTGATAGTTGCATGTGATTAGTTCAGGCAAATGTTGTACCTGGTAAATGGGGCTGAGTGTTTAAAAATTCTAAAATAACCTAAAAAATTCACCATTGACAGAATTATCTGTGCGCCAAAGACAATTTACAAGAGGATTACTACTAAAGTGTATGTTTTCTACTACAAACTACAGAGTTGTAGAGGAACGTAATGAAAGGGTAAATGTTCCTTAGAATACTCTTTAGTAGGCTAATGAGTATTTTCATGGACTGAAGCATCTTACAGATGTTTTGGAAACTGAAAACTCTTAACTGAATTGTGATATCTTAGAATTGGTTCAAGACAGGAATACTGCTAGAACAATCACAAAGATTTTAGTTATACTCCTATCAGACAATTGATTGACACAAAAGGGATGTATGGAATTTAAAATTTATGCAGCTGAACTGAGACTGTCATGATGGGAATAAATTGTATCTTTCAAAATCAGTCATTTATTTTTCCTGCCAGAAGCACATTGGAAGTGTAAAGCTATTGCATTAATTATATATCCTCCTCTTAAATATATATCCAATTGCTACAGTGAAGATTATCATTCATTTTGCTCAGTATCTTCATTCAGAACATTTCTGTGGGTATAGCTCTATATATATGTCTTTAACATAGGTAAGTGGTCATTACTCATGTTTGTGACTGTTTTCTCCCTACTAGGAAGATAAGTTGATAGTGCTTTAAAAGTTCTTAGCTGTGTTGAAGAGTTTCATGGCTAAGCTAGTGAAATCAACTGTCTTTATCACTTGGAGTTACCATGTTTGTACTATTAGTTTGTTACTTTGACAGGGAAAAACCTGAGGGTGATTACTTCCATGTGCTACCTCTCCCTGCCCTCCCCATTCAATAATTTGGTGTTTGTGGAGGAATTTGATGTTTACCACAATCTTTGTATTTTGTGGACTCTTCTCCCTTCTCAACTTCTCTACTGTCTTCAGTGTCAGAACATCCTCTTCTTTCCAGGGAAAATTTTGCCCAGTTTTCAGTCTTATCATGAATGCAGACAGCCCCAAACCCCTGTTGTAATTTCACATTTTTTTCTTTTTTTTTGATTTAAGAATGCAATGGTTGTGCATCGAGTACAATAATCATCAAGGTCCTGCAATAGATTACTGGTGTCTCTAACTTGCCTGACTTAATTGAAGACTATTAAAATAGTAAGACTAGTAAAATAGTTCCAGAAGGACAAACTGAGAAAAGCGAAGTTCACAACAGTTTTAGTGCATGAAACAAGTGGCATATAATATTTATTTCACTCCCAAGAACAAGAAAATTGGAAACACATCAAAAATACTCGAACAAGAATATTTTTTTTGCAGTTTTGTATCTGTTAGTGAAGTTAGCTTCTTGCCTTTGGGATGTAAAATCAAAGCCAGCAACTTGAAATACTGTCACTGATCAGTTTGTCCTATACAAAATGCAAAAAAACCAAAATAAAATCTAGTCTGTATTAATAATATTGCTACTCTGTAGTATTTTCTACATCAGGTTTCTGATGATATTTTCATCTAATGTTTTAACTCTTTTCAAGGAATGTATTAATCATCTGGTTACTATTTTTTTAAATGAGGATTCACATTAACTGTAGAAAGCCTACTGTACTTCACTATGGAATATTATTCTGTAATTTGTTTTTGACCAATCAGTGTTGTATAAAAATTAACTTTCTGAACTTTAAGATACCAACAACTTTAACTCAAACTTTTTGAATTGGAAGCATAATCTTTTTTCTTACTATGTGCCTTCCTTTTACACCCTTTTCTCTCACTCGCAGGACTCACGATAACACCACCTGGGTTCCAATGCACTGACTATTGCCTCCAGAGATCTGTAGTCACATGTATCCTCCAGGTTGCTCCTTGTAGTATAATTGGTTCCAACATGGAAGAACAGCAGGGGCTAATAGTCACAGAGGGTCAGGCAAGCTTTGACTGTCTCTCAGCAACACCCTGGATTTGAGCCCTCATCAAGCAGCTAACTTTCCTAGAAAACAAGTCACTTATGTGACTTGCCCTATGAAGGCCTCCAGCCTTCACAGCAAGGAGTCCAGATAGACCACTGCTATCACTTGCTGTTTCCTTTTTGGTACTCCTCCATGGGTCAGGGTCAGTTGTCCTGGATGCTTCACTTGAAAGTAAACTGTTTTGGATGTTTAAAAATTGATCAGTTTCAAGGATATCACAATCAAAAATAAATTTGGAAATATTTGAGATGCTTGCTTTTTTCACAAGCAAATGGACATGCACAGAAGTAAGCAGCAAGCTTTTGAGGCAGCAAGCATATAAGTTTAAAAGTTTAAGTTATATGTTTAAAGAAATGCGGTAAATTAAGCTAGGTGCCTAGCAGGTTCTTTGCTTTGGAAAGCATGGTGGAAAATATAAAAGAAAATCATATTGTTTATGGAAGCCACTAATCTTCTACTTCCATCCCAGTGTTAGAGCACATCTCCTTGTGAAAATTGTTGTGAATAAATAAGATTATGTTCTTTTGCTGGGCTGATCTTACGTGGGAATGAGTTTTTTTCTCAAGTAAGAGACACATAAAAAGGTACCATGTGAAATATCTTGAGAAGATTTTTAGGTCTTTCATACTTTAGTACGTCAGATAATATTTCTTGAAAGGTTGATCAAGATCACAGCAGACTTTCCATAAGACTTTAGAGAGAGATTGAGACACCTTACAACTTAAGAAAAAAAAAAGATAAAAAAATTTCTTTAATCTAATAGGGAGATTACAAATGCTAAAATGTCATAAGAGGCACTAATGTACAGGGAAAGCAGAAGAGAGAAACATGTCATTATAAAACATTAGTGCTAAAAGAAAGTGGAATAACACTTGTTGAGTTTTTCATATTTGTAAAGTGTTCTTTTTTCTAGTATCCTTTTTTCTTCTGCTGCTTATCAGGAAAAACAAAACAAATTAAAACACAATCTTATACTTGAATATAAAAAACTCAATAAAAAATGTATTCTTTTTACAGAACTCTTAAATCCAACATGTGTGTACCTAAACTTGCCAGGTAGTGTACATGGCACAGAAAACAAAGCCTAAGCACAGTGCAACACACTGTACATATGGTAGACTTTGTTTTTAATTGTTCATCTTTACTGGTATTTCCATCCTGGAAAAGTCCATTGATTTGACAGGTTCACTGGAATGTCAATCTGATGAATTAGGATGGAGAATGAGGTTATAATCATCAACAAAGGTTTTGTTTCACTATAAAAAGATATTATTACTATTATCAATAAACACCTTTAAGAAAAAGTAGCTTATTTTTCATTAGTTTTCATTAGTTGGCTGGTTTACTTTTTTGTGTGCCTTACCTGATCTATAATAATCAATTTAATAATGTATTTTTTTGGAAACTCATAGTCGCCAGTAAGAAGATTCTTCATTTTTATTTGTTTTATAAGAAAGTATCTGGTACTGTTTAGGTATAAATATTGTGTGCAGGGAAGACATGTAAGTACAGTTCAAGTATGTTTAAACTGGAAAAGTACAAGTGCACATGTATCTGTATTATAGCTGGAGATAAATATTTTACAAACCTAAATTCAAAGTTGTCATTTTACTCAATTGTTTTCATCCTTTACATTTTCAAATACTAAACAAGAAAATGTATGCAAAAGGTCCTGAATGACCCCCATCATGCACACAGTGTGATTTGTCTCTGTCAGTAGAGGATGTTACGGGAAACTGTTTATAGAGAATTAAAAGTGACAGCAGGAGAACAGCTGGTGTCAATAAGTCAACTATGCCAAGTCAGTTTTCCTCACTGTACTATGAAATTATCCAGTTCCTTTGAATTACACACTGATGCAGACTATGTCTTTGACTATCATGAATGAACAGAAGGCATTGATTAAATTTCTCTCAGCTAATCTGCATTTTTTAAAATGGATTATGCTCCTGCTATATGTGTAAATACCATCCTACCTCTTTGCCGTATCTTCTTGTTGCACATGTGCCTCTCCCACAGTTACTGTGATTTCCGTGCATATGTGGGAAAACTAGCAATGACACATCTCCTTTTTGCAGGTGAGCAGGGCAGAAGACATGAAAGGGAAAGCAAAAATTATCAAAGCAGTAGGGATGGTAAGAAGTGATGGATCTGCAGTCCTATGAATCCAGGAGTTTTCACCTCAAAATGTGTAGCAGCAGTTAGTATACCTAAAGTACAAAGAAGAAGCTGGAGTTCTTCATATTAATGTTCCCAACTTTCAATTGGTTAAAAAGAATGATGTCTATAAGTTCCATAGCTGAAGTACTGATAGGCTTCTTTTTTCATTTACTTCTGTAACTCCCTCAATCTTGATGCTGTGGATCTTGATGCCATGTACCAGACAAAACCCAAAGATCTAGTGGCAAAACCTCCTGCAGTATGTATATATTTATTTATTTACTTACTTACTTATTTTAAATCATGAATAGTTAGGTTGGATAAAGCTTTCCCCAGAAGGTATGTTGGGTGGCAACAAAAGTTTCGATAAAAATGCATGTCAGACTGAGAGATGCCTGAAATTCCAAAACGCTGTGGTTTTCACAGTCCTCCCTCCCAAGGGATATAGACTCAAAACTCCACTGTTACTAATACAAGGCCTGGTGCCAATTTATCTCTGCCCTAATGCATTAGAATATGAAACAGAACTCCTCCAACAACACATAAGTGACTCTGTGTGAGAAGGTTTTTTTCACTCATCAATCTGCAGTTAGGGCAAGTGCTAGGTGTCCTCTGTGTAAGCAGAATATGTCTCTGGTGTCCTATGTGACCATTCTAATAGGCAACTTGTTATTCTTTAAAAGGTTGGTACTCCCTTGAGACAGGGGTTTTCATTTCTTTTGTTGGATATTTCTTCTCTGTGCATGAGCAAAATTACTTATCTCTTTGTTTTGCTTTTTAGTACTCATGGAAAAAAATTATGTCAAAACCATTTATTTTCCAGGAAATGGAACTTCTGTTTCCTAGCTAGTGTTAAAAGGTGTTGTCATATCACAAGGGACATCAATAATTAAGAATAATTAGTAGAAACCAGTTTTGTTTATAGAGAATACAGTAGTCTGTGGGAAGATGAAATGTTTTTAAACCTTTAATTTTCCATTTTGAAGATACAGCTCTGTATTATACTGATATCCATGCAGAATACTGATAAGCATGATATCAGATGCTTGAATTCTGCACAACATACACATCAATGACAAATCATTGTATTGACTGGGTTTGAGAGGGCATTACATTACTCCAATCAGGAGCAGAAAGAAGAAAGAATATTTCAATGCCTGTTTGTACTGTGAAAGTGGTATAGACCAAGGTGTTATGTCTGTACAATGCAGTGTACTGAACAGATTCTTGTCCAGGTCCTGATGTAGTTCTATGTTAAAAAACTTGCCTTTTTTTTTTTTTTTTTTTCCTTAACAGGAGTTATTAGGTTGGGTGCACAGCTCTACAAATATGTACTTAATAGTTTCAGAAAATGGCAGGGTTCCATTTTGTTTTCATTTGAAAGGTTTTGGTTTTTTTTAAAAAATTTTCTTTTTTTTTTTTTTTTTTTTTTCCTTAACAGGAGTTATTAGGTTGGGTGCACAGCTCTACAAATATGTACTTAATAGTTTCAGAAAATGGCAGGGTTCCATTAGTTCAGTGACCTCCATGCAGTGTTGCAGAGACTTCAAAATGAGATGCATGGTGCTGTTGCAAGCAGGTAGCTACCTTAAAAATAAAAATAAAATAAAAAAACAACAAACCAAACAAATAAAAACCCAGCAACCAAAAAACTTCATTCTGAACATCTCATTCTTTTGCAGGAAAGCAAGATAGCCAAATCTGAATATTAAGAGGTTCTATTTTGTGCAGGGTAAAAACTGTAGTTGCTCCTCTACTGACTTATATTCTTATGAATATCAGTCTAGGCTCTCTCACAAATCAATTGCAAAATATGGAAAATAAGAATCAGTAAAAATTCTCAAATTATCAAACAATCTTTGTATATTATTTAAGTTCATAATTATATTTGTAGGTTTTGTAAATCTTTAAGTTACAGTAAATTGAATAGATTCTCAGTGAATTACATTTTGAAATAACTTGGATTTGTTTAGGTTTATTTTTACATGCTTTGATTCCAATTTATAGCAAGTTCAGTTAAAATGCAAGGTAAATTTCCACTTCTTTGAAAAAGACACTGATTTTGGAAAGACTGCTTCCATGCCAGACTTCCAGAACAATGTACAGATCAGAACTGTTGTGTAGCTAACAAAGCAACTCTGTGTCAGTGATATAGCATTGATTATTAAGCAGTATTCAAAAATAAAACTATGTGCTTTAGTTCATATATCATTCAATATAATGAATAATAAAAATTAAACAATTAGCTGATTGTTGGGCATCAAATGCAAATATTTTAAACAACTAATATTCTTAATTACTTTTATTCTTTAAAAAGTGCTAATGTAAGCCTAAAAATTGAGTTAATGTTTTGCAGAACAAGCATATTTGAGAGTGGTTTATGTCCCATAGGACAACTGAGTTAAAAGATTAAAAGAATATAAAAATAATTTATTTTAATGTACCCACAAATGATTTACTAAAGGACTTGGAGTTTCCTTGAAATTAACTTTGAAATATTTGCTGCCTTCTATAAGAGAACAGGCAAACAGTAACTAAGTTTAAAATATAACCATTTCCTTTTTATATACATATAATGATAGTAAGAATAGTAACAGTTCACAAGCCTTCAATAGTCTCTGAAAGATGTTCTTTCTGAAAACACGTTCATAGATTTAATGATTCCGTGATAGGTAAATTTTGTATGAATTCTCCTGTGACAAGTACAGTGACTGAATTTAGCATTGTCCTATTTTCTGTAACTGTTACTGTTTGCATAAGCATACCGTTTCTAGTAACAAGAAAAAACCAAAACCACCAACAACCCACCCCAACCAACCAAACTGCAAAGGTTGAAACATTAAGCTTTTAAAGTGGTTAGCTCTCTATAATTCCAATTAAACCCCCCCCAAAGTCATATAAAAAGCCCTACCAAAGGACCACAAAGAAATCTAGTCTTTGTTATGTGCTTGTAACTAGGCTTTGTGCTTGTCACAACATGCTCTTTATAGAAATCAAGTAGAACGAGCCACTGTTAACAGAAGTTACTGGTTAAGAGATAAACTGATTGTGTAACACAGTTTCTTATGAGGCAAGGTGATCTTTTACTCGGAGGAACAGTGGAGTTTGTGAGAATCAATTACTAGTGCAAAAGAAGTATGATCTAAAAAAGTATAATGTCATTGCAAAAGCAACTCTAAAATGCGTTTTTGAAAACTGTGTTGATAAATAATTTTTGCTAGTATCACTCAGTTGTTACTAGTGAGACAGATCATTGTCACAGACTACTGACTAGATCTAAACACTAAAGTGGTGTGAATTTCTTGCATGGCGAATGATTTAAAATGAATCTCATTAGCATACATCATGACAGGGAATGTATTTAGGCAACCTCAATGGGATATAAAAGTATGTGACAGAATGAATCGCACCAAAAAAATACTCAGTGATTTTGGACTAAAACCTAACATGAACAAGAGTCTGTAAATTACAGCTTTGAATTTGGTAAATGACTGCCAAGCACATACCTGTTTTCTTTCTGCAGCACTGAAAGACAGGAGAGGAAAAAAGAAAAAAATTGAGGTTGGGGGAGAGAAAAAAAAAAAAGAGGAAAAAAAGAAAAGAAAAAGGATTAAAAAAAAAAAAAAATTAAAAAAGAGAAATAAAAAATAAAAGTTGACCTGATTATTTTTTTCAAGTGTAGGCTAAATTTCTTTAGATGAACACCTGCAATTGATGAAGGATATTCTGAACCCAGTCTAAATCTGAACTCAGTTGAGTACAAAAGTTTAGATCTGAAATCTGCCTTTAATATGAAAATATATTATAATAATGCCTTTAATAATCTGCGTGTGAGCATGCTCATATAACATACGAAAGTGCCTTGATTTTTTATTTTAAAACTGTCATAGTTTTTTTTTTAAATAATAATAATAATAATAGTTATTATTATTATTTTGTGCAAGAAAAACTTCCATGACTTTCAACTTAGCTTTCTATTGCTGGTCAGACTGGAAAGAGAAGAGTCTTCAAAAAAGAAACATCCAGAAACATCCTGTTCCAAAAGTCATGATAGTCTCTTCCCATTATTTTTCTGGAATGATTTTTCAAACATGGGAATTCAGGTGTATGAATATATGTTGTATGTCTTGCTTAGTATTAAAACTGACTTTATGAATCTTTAAAGATTTTATCATCATTAGTTCTCTTCAAGCTTTCAAAAGCTGCAAAACAATAAACACAGTTAATGATCCTTATTGTAAACAGCTGTCTTCTTGGGTATGTACATAATTTTCGTAATGATTAAGGCCTGGAAAAGTGCTTCTGAAACACTGGTAGAAGCTCATGTCTTTCCCCACATCCCTTATCAAACTCATGTGGTTTTTCCTCATAAAAATGTAAAAATATTAAATAAAATCATAGGTAAGATTGTTTAGCTTGGTTATTTTCAAACAAGTGTCTGATTTCTTAAAAAATTAGGTTGCCTAAGATAACATCATTAAATGTTCAGATTACACTTGAGAGAATTAACTCATCTGACATTTGCAGCCAATTTGTGAACAAATAATTTAAATATAAAAGACAAGATTTTAAAAAATAGATAAATAAAGCACTTCCATACAGTTGCTGGAACCTCGTTTTAGGGGAAATGTAGAATAGAAATGCTGACCTACTTTTCAGCAAGCTCTGAACTTTAGCTTGACAAGAGCAGTTTCTGAATGCCTAGCAGCTTCAGAAATGACAGTGCTATATGTAGGGAAGTACGTTATTATAAAAAGGCTAGTTTAAAGTTTCTGTACTTTCCAGTATCAATTTTAATTTCTATTCATTATTTAAATACATTGATTCAAAATGTCATATGTAATTCCACATATGGAAACACAACAATATGTGCTGGAATAATTATTGTACCTTAAACAACACACAAATATTTTCAGAATTCCCATGTAGTGGTCTTTCTCTTATTCTTTTAGCGCAAGTGAACTGCCTACTGGACTCCCAGTTATCAAATCCATACTTGAAGGGAAAGAAACAAATCTCTTCTTCAGGCAGAGAAATGCTGAGGAAGGAGAGATCTAAATGCAATAGAATAGGAGAATATACTAAGCATGAACTTCTATATGACAGAGAATAATTTCTTCACAGGACAGAGTATAAAATAGAAAAGAGAGGGGTGAAACAGTGTCAATTCTTATCAGGAATAAGAATGGAAAATAGAAGTGAAAAAGACACAGGAAACATGATCCTATCTGAAATAAGGAAGAATACGACTCAGTAATTCAGGGGTAGTGCCTTTCCTGTCAGCTTCATTGGCACGTAATTGCTTTACACTTATATCACATAACATTTTTTTTTCTTCTGACAGCTAGAGACATAGATTCACAAAAATGATTAGTCTTTTCCCATCTTTTCTACCCCGTAAAAGATTTTGTCTTCTTATCTTGTATACACATGTTTTTCTTCATTTTCAATCTAGTGGTAAAGCAAGACCAAAAAGCAAGTGGTCAAGAGGCCAATCCAACCTCACAAATGCTTCTTAAGAGACTGAAGTGACAGATAAAAATAATGATTTGCCTGCTTCACTGAATACTCTGGACAGAAAGAATTAAAATATCATTTTGGAATATTAAAAGAAAAATTAGGTACTATCTTCAAGTATAGAGCAGTGCATTCTGAAGTTTCATTTTTTAAAGAGAAAAACTTTTTTCCAAAAAGTTAATTTGTACCTTACACAACTGTTCATGTACCTGTTGAAAGATAAAAAATTGTTTTCCTTGTTTCCCGGACGGGGGAAAGAGGAGTAGTTCTATGTTTATGAGGAACAGGTGAAAGAGCCCTTCTTTTTCTTCAATAGTTAGTTCTCTTAAGACACTCATCAGCTCACAAACAAGAAAGATGCCTAGTATTCTGAGATCAGTTTTCTGTGTCCTCTCCTTTTGAAACTGCTTGGGAAATTAATACATCTGTTTATAGATCCCTGTGTATGAAAAATTACTGTAAAATGTAATGGGTGTAGTACTCCAGTAGTGGTACCCTGAATGAATATTTTAATATTTTCTGTGAAGTGAAACGTCTCATTCATATACAAGCTGTTGGCCATTGCAATAGCAAAATATTCTTTAGAAATGTTACACTTAATATTAAATCTTTTGAGACAAAATGCAAAAAAAACCAAAACCACCTTTCCCCGAACACTCTTCACCCTGGAAAGCTGAGGTTTTTTCTCACTCTTTACATGGGTTGTCATAAAATTGTGCTGCTGAATTTAAAAAAAAAAGAAAGAAAGAAAGAAATGTAAAAGAAAGAAAAAAAAAAAGAAAAGTCACCAAATTACTTTCTTTATGATTTTGTTGAATTATATCTGAATCTATGAGTTTGTTTTCGTTGATCTACTTTTATTAACAATGAAGGAAATCTTTTGGAAGGATAAATAAAATATTTATTATGACATTTCGTTTTTCTTTCAGCATTTTTTGGATTGCTCTGATTTTTTTTCTTCTTTGGTAACATAAAATTCACTTGCTAAAATATTTTCTACTGTTTTTGAGACAAAGTCTACATAGGAATGATTAAAAAATGTCAGGTGACGTCATTGTTTAAATCTTAGTCTAGTACATAATGTAGTGTGAAAGTTCAGAGGCGTACTTATGTAACTGAGCTCTCTCAGAATTAGTTATACAAAAGGATTTGAAATAATATAATTTAATTATCTTTGATAGTTTATTTTCATTTAATAACATGAAAAATCATGAATGTTGTTTATGATTTCCTTTGTAATACATATCTACTATTTAAGCCTCTTAGATTCATTGAATTCTAGCTTGCAAGGATACTTTTCAAGGCTATAGGTATAGCTAGTTTCAAAATATATTCCGTCATTTTTCAGATACATCATAAAAATAGGGTCATTTTATTACCCTGACTGCTATATGTATTTAAGGGACAGATATTTGTTTGCAGATTGTTAAATTGCAACAGAATAAAAAAGATTATTCAGGTGAAAAACATTTTTGTCAATATCATTACATTTTATTTGAAGAGAAAAACAGCAATCTCTTATATAAGAAAAAATTACATTCATGATAAATTTAAAGATTAGTTATAAAACATTCAGACTATATTATTATATCACTATCATTCATATATAGTGAAGTCACTGTTCTAAACAGACAGCATGCCTAGCCCAAGGAGAATATCAGTTAACTGCACAGTGATATTTGGAATGTTCAAGTATTTAAGCATATCTGGGATACTCAAGTTGGCTCAGAAAACCTTTCAAAATCGTTATTGAAGCAACATCAATATCTCAACAGAAAACACATAACTGGGGACACAATCTTGTGATATTGTGACGGTGAAAATTTGCAGCTGACAGTTATATACCTAGTGAGAAAAAAACAAGATTCTTTTAGGATTTGTTAGGTGAAATATCTCTGCTTGAGATGATTAAAACTTTTTTATCCCTTTCTATTAATGCTAGTAGTAAGACTCATGTTCCCCAAAAGTTCTGGCTATTTCTTTCTCTCTATTTTTCATTTCCCAATTTTAGTTAAGAAACACATGGTATAAAATGAAATACAGAAACTAATTTACCAGAATGTGAGAAACCAGAATGTAGCCAGATGGATTCCAACAGCATGGTGGCTAGACTTGATAAACGAAGAATGTGTCTCCTTTGCTTTCTATCTTAATGGGCTCATATTTTGGAGTCATAAGTTAGTGTTTTGAATTCTTAACTGATTTGCAAAAGTGACCTGTTGTCAAACTTATCTGTAAGATTATTCCATAATAGTTTTCAGAGAAACATATTTTAAAGCTTGTAAAAGTTCTTTGTGATCGACAGAGAACATGACTGTAAGCTTCAGGTAACAACATTATGATCTGCTTTTATATCAAATACAATTCAAAATATTTATTAGAAATTCATGAGAAACAATGACTAAACAAAGTCTTCCTTTCTGTCACAGAATGTCATGCACCTTATTGTTTACTGAGTGCAACCTGTGAAATTTTGGTAGGTGGTACAATTTTTTTGTTGTTGGATTTTTTTTTCTGTATGTTTTGTTTTGGTTTTGGTAAAGCTCTTCAGGCTTTCTGCTCTTTTTTAACTTAGATGCTGTCAGGAGCAGTAAGTGTTTGTTCTTAAGTCACATGGCTATTTTACAGCATCTCCGTGGTTTTCTTCTGCTGGTGATTCATGGGTTGAGAAAGAAAAGGGACCTGGAAATTTGTGCTGTCTCAAGTACCTGACAGTCATTGACCCATACTAGGTTTCTGGGTAATAATTATCCTGACATGCTCTGGAAACTCAAGTACTGGTAATTAAAGACTAAATTTCAAGAGCACAGAAGAAAAGTACCAAACTCCGATAAGCATCAAAGCTTCAAACTCTCATTTTGAATGTAAATGTATTTATGCAAAGTTCTTTTTACATTTTTGAAAGGGAGGAGAATCTTATCGAATGAAAATATCTCCTGTAGTATCTGCCTAATTATTATCAATACAGTGGTATTCACATGCAACAGTAAGAAAATATTCTGTATGGTTCTCAAAATTTCTATTCATATCTCTTGTGAAAAGAAGTTTGCCTTCATTTTTAAACTGCAAATGGCAAAAAAAGTACTACATCTTATTTAAATCATACATTTTCATAACTTTAAATTATTTAATTCTGAAAAAGCCCCTACAACGTTTTTCAGATTGTCACTATTTTTCATACAGTGCCAAAATCTACCTGCTTTGATTTCTCATTCCTAAAAGTATAAACACTTTATCTCTTTTTTTTACATTTAGAAGGCAATGTATTTTCTGATTACTTAATAAAATAAAATCCCCATGGGAGTTTTCTGACATGTTGGTTGGAGAAGATACAGTACATAACAAAGAAACCATTGAACTAAATAGTTCCAAGTAACCACTGAATTCAAAACAAAATCAAGAAATATGTTCTTGTTAGTGCTAAATTATTGGGAAAAGAGCATAATTCAGAGATGAAGTCAGAATCAAATAATACGAAGGACTAAATATTGTGATAGCAGCTTTATTTCACTGTAACACAAAATCCTGGATCTGTAAAGCAAAGACTTATTTAGGTAAGTGAAAAATGTGATTTCTGTCTTTTTTCTGTCACTGTATGTGAAAACAATAGAATTTACTGCAAATATATCACTTTGTGTAGACTGGCCTTCTCCAGACTATGCATGGTAAAAGCTGGATCTTGGATAGAGAGTCCCATCATACCAATTATAACTGTTATTTTTAATTTTATGATAGAAATTAATTGAATTACTGAACTTTTTTTTTCTCTTTTATCCCAAAAAACCTGATCCAAAACCAAACAAAAAAAACAACAAAAAAAAGGCAAAGGAAAAGAATTTAATTAAGAGTTAACTAATAAAGAGTTTTGCTTAAATATCAAGAAACCATTTACATTTTTTCCTTTGCGAATTCCCACAGTATTTTCAATTATATTGAGATTTTTAAAATTTATTTCCTGTCCCTAATACTATGTACTGCTATTTCCAAGTAGTAAAGCAATTGCTGTCTTTCACCATAGACTTGACTGCATTTCATTTCTGTAAATAAACACTAAAAACTTTGATTTCTAAAGTAATTGTAGATAATAAGTTCCATAGAAATGTAAAAGCTTCTCACAGAGTTAATCTTCGTATATACCTTTTAAGGGCTTTTTTCTGCTTGAATGATCAGGAGGCACAGTGAAAACATACGCAGATATGCTAGTAGCTGTAAGTGGCCTGTTAAAAAAATGTAAGAAAGCACCAAGGTGTGATGTGGCAATTTTGGAAACGCAAATATCTATTTTTGCAAACTATTTTTCTGTGTGGTTGTTTCTAGATTCTAATTACTCATTGTTCAAATGAAGATCCATGTTCCTAGAAAAAAAATGAGACTTTTTAGGATATGGGAACAAACAGTTCTGTATTCATCATAGAATCATAGAATGGTTCTGGTTGGGAGGGATCTTCAGGATCATCTAGTTCCAACCTCCCTGCCATGGGCAGGGACACCTCCCACTAGACCAGGTCACTCAAAGCCCCATCCAGCCTGGCCTTGAACACTTCCAGGGAAGTGGCAGGCTCAGTTTACTAACCATTAGAAATGTGTTCATCATGGCCCTATTAATGTAGTTTGAAAAATGTAGACTCTTATCTCTAACATAATTGATTATTTTTTTTTTAATCAACTGCTCTCAGGAAAGCAACTTGACCTGCATCTTTGCAGGGTCAGTGATCTTTGAACTTACCAATTCAATAAAGATTATAGAGTAGGAATGTGCAATAGCAGTACTCACCTAAGATTTGCCTTCTGACACCCTTTGTGGGAAAAAAAGATTAAACATATTTACATTAAAAAGATTTTTCAGGTAGATCAACGTCAAAAAACTTCAGCAATTGTTTCCTGATCTATTATTCATTCTGTAGCCTATATTTTCAAGTTGTTTTAAATAGGTGAAGTGAAATTTCATTGTTTGTTTTCCCTAGAGCACACTATAGATGTTATCTGCAGCTACCAAAATAAGCAGTCAAGCTTTATTTGTAAAAATATAACAGATGTTATTAAGAACAGCAAATATATTATAAGCAGAGATATTTTCAAAATTCCAAGAATGGATGGTAAAAGCAAGTGATTGTTGTTTTCTGTTGTTGATGTCTCTAGTAATAAATAAAGTGTCAACACTTCTATCATGACTATCAAGTGTCAACTGTGTGTCTGCTAGCTAAATGGTACCTCAGAGATGCATTGTTTGATTTCACTACATATTACAGTAAATACCATTTACTACGAAAAACTGAAAAATGACATTCAGTGGAGCAGTTGTCTTCCACTTAGCAATCAGAATATTAAAGAAAAATTCTCCAGGGAAGAAAAAATTTATTTCATGTACTGGTGTAGAGCTAAATAATGCATGCATGAAAAAGGTAATGGAACCAAAAGTTAAAGATTTACTAAATTGCTGATAGCAATGCTATGGTCAAAGCAATGTAGTGTTTTATATGAGAAGTTAGAGCTGTTTAAAGTAAAACGTCAGGACTAATTTAAGACAGAAAGCTACAAAACTTACAATCCTTTCTGCATATTCTGAATGTATTTGAACTTGGTAGCTCCACTCCACATGAACTACTTTTATACATAAAGATTTTGACAATGTTTGGTATATTCTACATTTGAAATAAATCCATTTTGTATAGATCATCCACATGAGTCATATATAAAATAGATACATAAACTAACATACACTGATAATCACCTCAACTTGACATTTTCAGACAATAAAGACCGCAACAAACAGGTGACCTTGAATGCCTTACCACACATCATGCTATATTGCTTCAGAAGGCAAGCTAAGGGTCATGTTCAATTTAGTGATGACTCTTGTTTGATATCCAGTAAATCCTTACAGATGCATTCCTTTATTATCTTTGCTGCTACAATCTTTACAAATAAAAGTGTCTACTTCCATTTCTATAGTTAATTGGAAACTTTCAGGCTTATCCTCTTCCCTTCAGTATGTTTTCCTGTAATCTCAACATGTCCTCACATCAGTCATGAGTGAATGAATAGATCTTTCTCATTGTCATTTCTGTTGGCACTGTTATTCTAAGGAAACTGCAATGAGAGGATGGTTGTCAAGACTGTTGCTGAAGATTTCACTAGGGAAACTTATTACTGTTGCTTCTGCTTTTCTAGGTGCTGTACAGAGTAAGCAAATTGCCATTAGAACGTCTAGAGATAACCTTGGATTCATGTGGCAAGAGTTTTCTATTGCTACTGATAGGTCTGTCTGTAAGTCTGCTTACCGGAGGCTGTTGCCTGAGAGAGGGATTTGAACTGGAATGTATGAATGGTTTGGAACATCAGATCAACCTAAAGAGCTTGATTTAGAACAAGACAAGCAGGATAAACAATGTCATGTCTTAGATGACGATGTTCTTGCATTTTGACTTTTTCTGTTGGGAAGGATCAACAATTAATCAGCTCATTCCTTAAAATATTTTTAAAATACTTGTTCCTTGGCCATTTATAGCATAGTTGAGATGGATCACCAGTTCTACAGCACTAATAATTATCAAAAAGAAAACCAAAAAAACCCCTCAAAACACAAAGAAAAAAATAATAATAGAATCATAGAACAGTTTGGGTTGGAAGGAACTTTTAAAGGTCATCCAGTCCAAGCTGTCTGCAATGAGTAGGGAAATTTCAATTAGATCAGGTTGCTCAGAGCCCCATTCAACCTGACCTTGAATGTTTCCAGGTATGGGACATCTACCACTGCTCTAAGTAACCATCATGTATGCTTACAGGCCTTACTAAAAAGTTTGTCCCCATCTTTCTTATAAGCCCCCTTTAAATACTGAAAGGCCACAATAAGGTATCCCTGGAGCTTTCTCTTCTCCAGTCTGAGTAAACCCAACTCTTTCAGCCTTTATAATAAGCACCATCCAGCCTGGCACTGAACACTCCCAGGGATGGGGCTTCCACAACTTCCCTGGGTAACTTGTTCCAGTGCCTCACCACCCTCATAGTGAAAAATTTTGTCCTGCTATCTAATCTAAATCTACCCTCTTCCAGTTTAAAGCCATCCTCATCCTATCACTACAAACCCTTGTAAAAAGCCCCTCTCCTTCTTTCTTGTAGGCCCCCTTCATATATTGGAAAACCACTATAAAGTCTCCCTGGAGCCTTCTCCAGACTAAATAGTCCAAAATCTCCCCCTGGGTAACTTGTTCCAGTGCCTCACCACCCTCATAGTGAAAAATTTTGTCCTGCTATCTAATCTAAATCTACCCTCTTCCAGTTTAAAGCCATCCTCATCCTATCACTACAAACCCTTGTAAAAAGCCCCTCTCCTTCTTTCTTGTAGGCCCCCTTCATATATTGGAAAACCACTATAAAGTCTCCCTGGAGCCTTCTCCAGACTAAATAGTCCAAAATCTCCCAGCCTGTCTTCATAGAAGATGTGCTCCAGCCCTCTGATCTTCTTCATGGTTTGAAAAATTTTGTCCTGCTATCTAATCTAAATCTACCCTCTTCCAGTTTAAAGCCATCCTCATCCTATCACTACAAACCCTTGTAAAAAGCCCCTCTCCTTCTTTCTTGTAGGCCCCCTTCATATATTGGAAAACCACTATAAAGTCTCCCTGGAGCCTTCTCCAGACTAAATAGTCCAAAATCTCCCAGCCTGTCTTCATAGAAGATGTGCTCCAGCCCTCTGATCTTCTTCATGGTTCTCCTCTGGCCCCATTCCAACAGGTCCATGTCTTTCCTGATCTGAGGACTCCAGAGCTGATTGCAGTACTCCAAGTGGGGTCTCACCCTCAGAGCAGAGTAGAGTGGAGGAGAATCACCTCCCTCACCCTACTGGCCTTGCTTCTTTTGATACATCCCAAGGTATGGTTGGCTTTCTGGGCTACGAGCACACATTGCCAGCTTGTGTCCGGCTTTTCATTCACCAGTTGCCTCAAGTCCTCCTCTGGAGGGCTACTCTCTAACCCTTCATCCCTCAGCCTATATTGATACGAGGACATGTCCTGACCAGATGCTGGATGTTGCTCTTGGTCTTGTTGAACCTCAAGAGGTTCACATGAGCCTACTTCTTGAACTTATCCAGGCTCCTCTGGATGGCACCCTGTTCCTCCAGTGTGTCAAGTGCACCACTCAGCTTGGTGTCCCCTTCAAGCTTGTCTATGTCACGGATGAAAATATTTAACAGTACTAGTCCAGTACAGACTTCTAAGGACACCATTTGTCACTGATCTCCATCTGGATGTTGAGACACTGATTACTACAACCTGGATGTGACCATATAACCAATTCCTCATCCACTGAACAGCCCACCCCTAAAATCTGTATCTCTCCAGGTTATAGAGAAGGATCTTGTGGGGGACTTTATAGATGTTCAGATAGACGGTATCTGCAGCTCTTCCCTTGTCCACTGATGTAGTCTCTCTACCAGAGGAGACCACTAGGTTGCTCAGGCAAGACTTGCCGAAGGTGAAGCCATGCTAGTTGTCTCGAATCACATCCCTGTCCTCCATGTGCCTTGGCATAGCTTTCAGGAAGATCTGTTCCATGACCTTCCCAGGCAGAGAGGTGAAGATAACAGGTTACCTGACTGCAATGACTTTTCGAATACGATGGGAAGTGGCCCGTTGTCTACATCAGCCAATTCCCTCAGGACTCTTGGATGCATCTCGTCCGGTTCCACAGACTTACATATGTTCAGGTTCCTCAGGTGGTCTCGAATCTGATCTTTTACAGTGGGAGGGACTTTGCTTCCCTATTCTATCCACTTCGGGTGTAGGGAGACAGGTTGCCAGTAAAGACTGTGGCAAAAGAAGTTGTTGAATACCTCAGCCTTCTTCTTGTCTGTTGTTACCAGGTTGCCAATTGTGTTCACTGGAGGGGAGACACGCTTTCTTTGACCTTCCTTTTCTGGCTGACATACCTGTAGTAGCCCTTCATATTACTCTTTGCATCCCTTGCAAAGTTCAGCTCCAACTGTGCCTTGACTTTCCTGATCCCATCCCTATACAACCAGGCAGTGTCCCTGGATACTTCCCAGGATACCTGTCCCTGCTTCCACTGCCTGTGCTTTTCCTTCTTGCCCTTTAGTTTAACCAGCAGTCTCAACTCAGCCATGACGGTCTCTTGCCTTCCTTTCCTGATTTCTTACACCAGGGGATTGAGAGAACTCTTGTGCTCAATGGAGAGCATCCCTACATGTCTGCCAGCTCTGTGCTGCTCCCTTGTCCCTGAGGGCAGTTTTCCAGGGAATCCTATTATTAAGTGTTTGAAGAGCTGGAAGTTTGCTTTCCTAAAATTCAGGGTCTTGACTTCACTTTTCATCTGACCCATATCCCTCAGGACTGCAAACTCCGCCAGTGCATGATCACTGCAATCCAGGCTGCCTCCAATCTTGATGTCACCAATAAGCTCTCTTGCATTGGTGACCATCAGGTCCAGTATCATATCCCTTCTGATAGGGCTGTCTATTACCTGGTTAAGAAGTTGTGCTCAATAAGTCTCCAGGGTTGCCTATGGCTCACTGCACTACTTTTCCGGCAGATGTTGGGGTGGTTTAAGTCCCCCAGCAGGACAAGATGCCCTGTGAGCATGATGCCTCCTGTACCTGGAGAGTTTGGACTCTTTGAAATGAAATCAGCTGATTAATTGATCTTGTTTTGACTGTTCAGAATATCACACTACATCTTCTACTGATGAGAAAAATGTCTAATTTTTCAAAATAAGAAAGTTACTTTTCACACTTTAATCTTTTTGTTTTAGTATTCCAGTAAATATTTACAATTTATATTTTAACAACCGTTGCTTATTATCTTAGGCTTCCCTCAAAGATCTTTTTTTTCTTTCTTTTTTGGTACAGAATTTGTTTAACAGTAAAACACCTAAATCCTTATCTTCTTTTCTTTGCTGTGAAAATTCTGATTACAATGCAGCTAGAACCTTTCAAAGAAATTTATTTGTGCTAACACGTAACTTTGATCTTCACTCTCCTTTTTCAAGTCAATTAGAGGACTGTGTTGATTGTAACAGTAACACTTATGTAAAAGGCAGAAATTATGTTGTACAGAAGGTAAAAAAAATATGTTTTAGACAATCGTTTCTTCAAGATTTTAAAAGGGAAATTCTGTCTATATTCATTTCACTGCAATAGCTGTGAAATTAAAAATTCTTTCTAAAAAAGAAGACACTATCAACAAACCTTAACAGGAAGACATACTCACTCTATGGTACATTTAGAATAGCAATGAGAGCTTAATCCACATTTTCCATTAGATAAAATTTTCATAAAAGTTCATGGGAGTTTCACCAAGACAAGGACTGCTGAATTCATTAGTTCTTACCATATCTCAATAGTACAGTGAGAGCATTATGTAGAGCACATTCAGTAGATTTTTCCTGGGAGTCCTATGAAGATTTCTTTGGCTTAGTTCCCCCAAAACCTAGCCACATATCAAATGCCAAGAATTTGTTGGCCCTGCTCCCAGTTATCAGTTTCAGACATTTGGCTAACCTCTTTGACTAACACAAAGCTTAGACACTGTGCTTTCCCACATGTTTTCATCTGGAAGGCAGCCCACACAGATGATAGCAGACTGAGCAACTGAGCATGGTTGTAGGAAACACTGAAATGTAGAATAGCACTCTCTAATGATTCTCTGACAGAGAAGCATGCAGAAGAGTATTTTTTCCTTTGTTTAATATATCCTTTGCATCCTCATTCCTTATATAATTTTGGGGCATGATAACAAGTCATCTCATAGAAATTTTTTAAATAGACTTTTCTTTTAAAGTTTCAGATTTTGATCTTCTGTCTTGTCCAAAAAGTTATTCATCACCTAGCACAGCTGAGTAACATGATTTATTTAAACAACAACCTAATTCTCAAGAGGAATTACGTAAAGTTATTCTACATCATGTATATCTGCTACATAGAAAGAATGTTGAGGGCTTCCAGATATTCAACTATCATGCTAAGGATCCCTTCACCGGAAATGATGTCCTTAATGGTACATTAGATACAGGCTCTTCCAAAGAATTATTCTGCATTAAAAAATGGCTTATTGCTAAAGCAGATATTTTCCAAGAGTGCTTATTTCAGTGTGTTTCTTAGGGAAATTTTTTTGGAAAAAGAGAAATATCAAACTGTCGCATTTAATTATATCATAAATGAAAGGTTAGTTCTAACTTTTTGGCTTCTAAAGACTACATGTCAAACCTAAGTTATTTGTGCACTATTTTCAAAACTATGAAAATGTTTAAATATAAAACTTTTGAAGAGTGTATATTGAAGTGATTCATTTCATCGATTGATAGGAAGTTCCATTCAAATACAAGAAAAATCTTCTTTATGGTGAGGGTGACAGAGCACTGGAACCGGCTGCCCGGGGAGGTTGTGGAGTCCCCTTCTCTGGAGATTTTCAAGATCTGCCTTGATGGAGTCCTGAGTAATGTGCTCTAGGCAATCCTGCTTTAGCAGGGGAGTTGGACTACATGATCTCTAGAGGTTCCTTCCAACTCTGACAATTCCGTGATTCTGTGATTCAGTGATTCAAGCCTTACCCTGAATGTGATTTTTTGTTTGCAAACCATTAGTGGGAATTCAGATTTTCATCACAACCTGGAAAAAATTGTCCTGCTTGACATCAGTCAGAGTACTGTGATGACACTGAATATCATCATACACAGCTCTCCTTGATGGGAAGATATGATATGTTTTTAATTTATAAATGACTATTTCCATTTTGTTATTTTAACTCAATCTCCTTAACTCACAATGTAGATAGAATGTTCTCCAGGCCATTCAAATCAAATTTTGAGTTTTAGGCACAAGCTAATTTTCATTATTTCTTCTAAGAGTGAAAGCCAAGCACAATGTCCCAAGATGAATGCTTCCCCAAATCTCCACTTTGTTGATCCATATTTTCCCTCCTCCATTTTTTCCCAGTGAAAGAAAATGGTCACACTGCATACCAAGCAAGCTATGCCCTTACTATTAGAGTATAAAACTATACAAGTGTTACTGTTAGAGGCGTTACACTTGAGGGCTCTGCACTTTGTAGAGATTCATGTGAATCCAACTTCTTTTCATTCCAAAATATCTGGGTTATAGAAGATAATTTAAGTTTTGCTGTAGTGTGCTATTATGCTGTTTCCATATTCTTTAGAAAAACAGTGTAGTGTTTTCTGTTTATAAGAACCAGAGAAATAAGACTTTTCATTTGTTTGTTTTTTATCCTGATTAGGTAGAGAATTTCATTGACTGCTTAGTTCACTTGCGGACCTTGGAAGAGAAGCAAGAGATTAAAAACATTCACATATGATACTGTTTCATTTCAAAATCGGCCAAAACTGATTTCAATCAGTAAAGGACATTGTAATTCCAACCAAGAAAATGTTCTTAATATAAATAACAATACATTTCCATAGATTACAATGTCTCTCAATGAAGAGGAGATATTCCAATACAAGTAATAAATAATCATGCTCACAACATATAGGATTTTTTTTTCTCCTAGTCCTGGATACAAACATGTTGATACCTAATTCTGTAAAACAAATAGGCAAACCTAGTGGACTCTGATCTCTTTTTTTGCTACACAATATGATGGGAACCACTGATAAGAGTGAAATGAAGTACCAGAAATTATCTTAAATGCAGGAAAATTAATATCCAGAAGCAAACTCCTTACTTTGTTGTTATATATTTTATTATACTGAACCCAAACCCCAAGTCACTACTGCAATTTGGATCAAAATTTGTCCTTTACAGATCAAGAGAACTCACTGAGTTAATGCTATTTATTATGGCAATCTATGCTGGGAAAGGTCAATGGCAATTCTCAGATATCCAAAAAGGTTGTGGGAAATAGAAATGAAATATGAGTGTCCTAAACTGGTCTAGGATTGCGTGACTGGGTGGAAAGAACCTCTCGTCTTTCTGGAGTGAAATTTGTCAGTTAGATACTTTTCATTCATAGCAGTGTGTTAGTGGCAAAAATAAAGTTATTTCCCTAAAGAGATTGGCTTGCATACTACTTTGCTATAATTATTACATTTAATTCTAGTTCTCTGAATTTTTCCACCTGCTTCTTTTGACATTCCTTATTAATTGTTTACCTATCTCCTCAGAGAGACATGGATCTTCTTGAGGCTGAAAACTGCAAAATAATTTTGTGCTGTCAGAGTTCAACTTTTTTTCCCCATATTTATTTTATTGTTGGGAGCCAGTGTTGTATTGACAGGCCCTACTACTGAATCTTCTACTTGTTCATGTATCAGCTTTGTATATCACCAACAGTGATCAAATCTCCGTGAAGCCTTACCCACGTATCAGTATCCACATCAGACTCAGATATTTTATCTTTGACTGTCCTTTAGTAATTTAGCTCAAAATGCTGCTGGGGAAAAAAATACTAATCACATAATGAATATGATTCTGTACTTGCACCCTGTGGTCATTTACAGTTTTCCAGAGTTATCACAGTGCAGTTACTCAGCTACTAACTTATTTCAAGTCTGCAGTGCTGTAAGACTTAGAGCCTTACATCTGTCTATGTTCAATCTTTTCCAACGTGTAACCTATGGCCACACTTTCTAGAGTGTAGGATGACCTTTGAACTGTGCTTCTTTACATCATGACACTGTTCTACAGAACACTCAGCTAGGAGTACACTAGAGCACATGAACTACCTTATAGAATGTGTGCATAGATGGGTGGGTGTATAGATGTCAGCTACGGCACTCATTTGTTTAAGTAAGATTTAGAAAAGCATAAAATTTTACAAGAGTATATTCAAATACGTTCTGTGAGGAAAAAAAACCTCAGATGGTGCTAAGTAACCTCTTTGTGGATTTTAAGGCATCTTGTCATATATAAAAGCACATAATATAGGTCTTTATACAGAATCTCAATATGAAATACAAGCCTATAACATAAGCAATACAGCAACACCATAAAAATGAAATCTACTGTTCAAAATCAGCATCAAGTTCTTAGTATTTTGAAGACCTTGTCAAGAATCTTAAATAAGCTTAAAACAATATTTCACAATTCATTCTCAATTTTGATTTTTAGCATAAACAGAATTTTCAAATAGAGCGATAGAAGGAAAAAAAAAGGAAAACTTTCCTGAAATCATAAGTTAAGCTAATAGTGAATAGAGGAGAAAGTATTTAAAGGTTATGGCAACTAATAAACTAGCAAGTCTAGATTTCAAATGTAGTTTTTCTATGAAAATATCAATGTATTTGTGTGTAGTGCTTTTTAGCTTTGTATCTTTAACTTTTGTACATGAAAATCATGGACATCACTTTCTACGCTGGTAAAATGAACTTGTCAATGGGTATTTGGAGAATTAGGACATGGCTGAACGAATAAGCATTGAAAAACTATACAGTATTTCTCAAGATGACAGAGGGAGCTAACAGTTTAAATAGCAGGAATAAGTATTAATAACCCAATGGCAAAAATTACATTTCTTAGTTTTCATATGTATTCTTCAAGTTCAACGATCACAATCCATAAACAAACTCAGTTCTTACAATAATCTTGTTGACAGCCAGACTTTTCTCCCCCCTGACATCTCAATTCAAAGTCTAGGCTAACATTTATCAAAAATATTTGTATACAAAACACGTAATGAACTTGGCATCATAATGGGAATTTAACAGTGCTGTTAGGAAGGTGGTGCAATTGCAATTCTTTATGGGTCCAACTAGAATTTACCAGAACAAACTGATTGATGCCTTCAAGCTGGAAACAGTGATAGTTTTCAGTCATTCTTAGCCGAATTCCAGTAGACAACAGCAGATTTTTGAGCTCAAACAGCTGAAGCTCAGTAGCTCTTTTATTAGAATTGGTAATGAGGGAAACAACAAGGAACATATTTTATGTTTTTGGTTGGCGTCATTCTGCCCAAAAAGTTGGGTAATTATCTTCATTTTTTCATTCTGTTGTTGAATTACTTCTTAAACATGGACTATTGCTGCTGTGGTGTTTTGCCATGTGTTATTATATTCCTTTGGAAATGACTACATTGATCCTGGACCATAAGGTTCTGTGAATATGTTCATGTGTTTTAATCCATCTTTGAAATTTTTGTTTCAGAAGGGAACGTTCATCTGGGTGTGCAGGTGTTTATTTTTTGAGGTTTTTAGTGACTTATTTTACTAAGAATTTGAGAGCGCAGTCCCAAATATACCTCAAGGACATTAAACAAAACTTAATTATATCAACCTTAAATAAAGACTTGCGCTATAGAAGATCCTCATCCTGATCCTTTTTAGAGGCAAGCACTCTGGAACAAAATAAGCATAGGGACTCCAGACTGTTGGAGCTGGAGTTAACTTGAAATTGTGCCCCTACCAACAATGCTCTGAGCTCTGTCTTTCAGCCAGTTTTCAATCCACCTCACTGTACATTCCTCTGATCCACACTTCCTAAGCTTATCTATGAGGAAGCTGTGGGAGACTGTGTCAAAAGCCTTGCTGAAGTTAAAATAGACAACATCCACCACCCTCCCCTCATCTATCCAACCAGTCATGCCGTCATAGAAGGCTGTCAGGTTAGCCAGACATGACTTCCCCTTGGTGGATCCGTGTTGACTACTTCTGATAGCTTTCTTTTCCTCCATATACTTTGAGATGATGCCCAGAATGAGTCATTCCATCATCTTCCTGGGGATGGAGGTGAGGCTGACTGGCCTGTACTTTCCCGGGTCCTCCTCCTTGCCCTTTTTGAAGATTGGGATGACATTGGCTTTCCCCCAGTCCTCAGGCACCTTGCCTGTTCTCCAGGACCTTTCAAAGATAATGGAGAGTGGCTCAACAATTCCCTCTGCCAGCTCCCTCAGCACTCATGGATGCATCCCATCAGGACCTATGGACTTGTGGATATCCAGTTCACTTAACTGCTCCTTAACTTGGTCTTCCTGCACCTAGGGAAGGGCTTCCTTTGTCCAGACTTTCTCTGATTCTTCCAAATTCTGTGGTTCCCGAGGGCTGCCCTGAGCAGTAAAGACTGAAGCAAAGAAAGCATTCAGCAATTCTGCCTTCTCTACATCATCCATCACCATGGCACCCGTCTCATTCAACAGCAGGCCCACATTTTCTCTAGTTGTCCTTTTTCCTCCAATATAGTTGAAAAAACCCTTCTTTAATTCCAAGGAGGCCCTGGCTTTCCTGGTTTCATCCCTGCGTACTCTAGCGGCATTCTTATAATCTTCCTAAGCGGTCAGTCCCTTCTTCCACTCAGTTTAAACTTCCTTTTTCCACTTGAGTTTTTTCAGAAGTTCCCTGCTCAACCACGCAGATCTCCTTCTTTCCTTGCCTGATTTCTTGCTCTTAGGGATGTACTGATCCCGAGTTTGGATAAAGCGATGCTTGAATATCAACCAGCTCTCATGAGCCCCTCTACCTTCCAGAGCCTTATCCCATGGGATTTCTCCTAGCAGTTTCCTGAAGAGGTCAAAGTTAGCCCTCCTGAAATCTAAGGTATCAGCCCTAGTTATTGGTTTACGCATACTGCCCAGAATTCTGAACTCTATCTTTACATGGTCACTGCAACCAAGGCTGACCCCAACCTTTATATCCTCCACCAGTCTCTCTTTATTTGTCAGCACTAGGTCCAGTAGTGCCTATCTCCTCGTTGGTTCCTCCACCAGCTGAGTTAAGAAGATATCACCAATATACTGGAGGAACCTCCTGGACTGTAAGTGCTTGGCTGTGTAGCCTTTCCAGCAGATATCAGGGTGGTATTCTGATATAAAGTATAAGGTATCCTGATAAAAAGTACTGTAGCTTTTGATAGTCTTTGCGTGTGTTGCCAATAGTCACTGTAGATTACCACATTCATTCACAAAAAAAGAACAAAAAAAAAGACATAGTAGGATATCTGATACCAAAGAAAGCTAGAAATCAGCCAGAAGTTACTGAATAAATTAGAATTTTTCAGGCATACCTATTGTTAAAATGGGACCTGTAAAAACAAAAAAAAATAAGCGATGCATGAAGCATGAAAATGAGATTCACCTATATGAAAACTTGATGTAGGGATTTGAAGGATTGTTTTAATTGCACAGCCATTCTTTAACCAGGGACTACTTATACACAGTTAAGGATTTTTAAAATCAAATCAGAATGTATCAATAATTATGTCCTTTCCTGATAACATATCTACCTTTTCTTCTGAATGAGCCTATAGTAATATTTGTCTGAACAAATGGGAAGTTAAAGCACACCTGATACAGATAATCTGGCCAGATTTCACTATCACATTTCAGGACCACATTTTGTGAACTGATGAGAACCTTAAGCAGAATGTACTGAATTGGTTAGTATGAATAGTGAGTGGATGATGAGCAACATATTAATAAGTGTTATCCTTGCACAAGAAACTTGAGCCCTTACCCTGACATTCATTAAGGTTAGTTGTTAGGATTATCTTGGCATATGTTTTCAGAAGCACAGTAGCTGAATTTCACATAAAATTTTAAGCATAATCATATGAAAGCCCAGAAAATCCAAGCACGTGATTTGTTTGAAGCCAAATAAATCAAAATGAATAAATTTAGAGTTTAGAACTTCTAAAATATTTTTTCTTCAGATCCCAAAGCGTAGTAAATGTTTTTGCCGCAGTTGGCTGACAGAATCTTTTACACCAAGCTGACAGTATAGAGTTTCAGCACCTGGCTGGACTTGTCTTGATTGAGGTTTTCTTGATGTAACAAATGTCCAGAGGCCAAGTAATTATAACCAAACACTTTGGAGCTACAGGTCTGTGAGTTCCATCAGGTCAAGGCTTGATGTTTTATATCACCACCATAATTTGAATTTCCAAAATGTTGCCATATTTGATGCGCTGTATCTTCATTTAGGTCATAAAATATCAAAAATGCTGGTTACCTAAAGCATCCAGATTAAACTTACCTAACCAGATTTCAGATAATGTTGTCTGTTAGAGTATTTGTATACGTACATCAGCTGACTGCTTTTTGAGACTAAGCAGAAAAGTTTTTAAGTAGAAAAAAAGATGTCACAAGGACTCAGCAAGGATAATTACTGAGATGATTTTTTAAAATACCTTACAATTACTACATCCCTCTCTGCAAATGGCTGGCTGCCTATATAAGCCAAAACTTTTAAATAACAGTATTCCCATGCAGTAATATATAGCCTATTTTTTAAAAAATCCTAAATTTACATTCCTTCCTGCTTGGATTGTACACATCCCTTAAAAGAATCACATACTCCTATATCCTTTGCTTCACATACCTGATGAAGTAGAAGAGGAAGAATAATATATCTGTATGTGTTGCAGTTGGTAGCAGAAAAAAAATAGAAAACTTTGTGATTCTTCTTCCAACAAGCAGCCTCAATTGCACAAAAAATTTAGAGGCTGATGGATGATTCCATTTTCAAATCAAAGGTGCAACTGTAGAAACTCCTTATCTTTAAAGAGAGGTAAAATTGTGCTTTCAAAAATTAAATTCAGACTGAAATTTGGTAGTATCTCAATCTCCCTTGTAACACTGTGGTTGCTTGGGTTTAGAGGGTAAGAGTTTCTAGTCAGATCTAGGAAACCAAGGCTTTTCTGGTAATCAGGTTCTGTGAACTGGAATCCCTGGAGTGTCTTGTATTAATTGTCTCCATTGAAAACTTGACTAAAGAACATGTGATCCAATTGAAGTTATCTCTGCTTTGAATGGAGAACTGGATGAGAAGAACCACTTCTGGGTTCCCTTCCAACCTGAAGTGTTTGTGATTCTATGTCTCTGTGATAGAAAAGCATTTACAGTGACAGTCAGTTTTGTCTGACGATTCCTTGCCAGCTCTCCTTGCCTCATGTCATGGTACTGCATGCTGACATACCAGAAGATAATTTGTTCAGCCAGTTCCTCTGGTACATTATTATTTCTTCTTTTAGACCTCTGAAATGTACTTACTTGTATTTTGCTAATATGTAATGACCATCATCTTGAAAAAAGCCTTCACATTAGTAAATAAGTATGATCTAAATAGGGATTTTTCAGTATACTGAAACTGTATATGCAGCTATATTTCTTGTCATTTCCTTATTTTTTTTCCTCTCCCATTTGAAAGAATCTGTGATATGTGTGGCTATCTTACTTGCACTATATCCTTCACAGATTTTGTTGCTTATAAACTCTGAAGCTGTCCCTAGGGCTACAGGTTAAGGTTACTGTAGAAACTGCTGGCTTTACTCTTTCTTACCCTCGGAAGTAATTATAAACATTATGATTGTAATAATAAGGGTCAGTAGTACCAAAATTAAGTATAATTATATTTGACTTTAATAGCTGCCCAAACAAGTTCCAGTCTTCTCAGTGATTTTCCTGCCATATACATTACTTTTTAGATGTCTCCATTTTAAAAATTAGTACAATTTATTTAAGAAATTACTCTCCAGTATACATGAATGATGATTATTCACTCAGCCATGGGGTTTAAGGATGGAACAGTTTGCCAGGGATGGAAGACAGAGCTTTCATTCTGAAAATAGAATCAAGCCAGCCTTAAAATGTAAGACTTCTGAAGATTAAGTTGTCTAGCTTAATCAGAGAGAAGATTGAGGGATGAATTCTACATGAATATATATGTATATGCACACAACTATAATAGAAAGGAGAGGACAGCTGTTTAACTTTGAAAACAAAATGATAGCATAAATCAAGGTATTGAGAGCCAACTTTTAGACTAGTATTAGAAATAGAGATATTTAAATATTAGTGCAACTTTCAATCATTTGAAAACACAGCTGTTTCAAAGGTGTACTTCAGAAAATTTTATAATCTCCATGCATGGTTGTAATGGATATAGGACTGTTTTCGTTCATTTGGACCTTGAAATCTTTTAATCTCTGATTTCCCATTTTCATCATTGTCTTTCAAGACTACCAGGGAAAAAAAAAAAAATGCATTGACATTTTAGTTTTCTTCATACTTACATCCATACATTAAGATAGTAACAAAATCAAATTTCATGCTTCAGAGCTTTAACCAGTCATTGGCAAATAAAGGAGCACACTGTCTTGATGAGCAGTTGGTTAGATATATCTTTTCCTTTCTTCCTCTGAAGAATCAGAGACTAGTTGCAAATATAAACCAGAAGAAAAGATAGATATGAAGACACTTGAAAAATATTTCTTCAGTGTGTTTACTGGCATGTTCAAGGCCATGCTGATCACCAGATTCTTATTCAAATAGTAAATTTTCCCTGCTCAGTCAGAAGGGGAGTTTGGAAGTTTTTTCCCAACTTCTTAATTTTCTCCACTGCAAAATGAGTAGATGGAGCTCCTGAGGTGCCATAATGTGAAAATTATATTTCAGCTTCTAAATTTTACGGTCAGAATAAATCACTTCTTGACAAAAAATGCCAAAACTGAATTCAGTTTTGTTTGGATTATCTGGGTATATTTCAGATAATCAAATCCTACCACTATTAAAAATCTGGATAGAGGAGCACATGCAGTCCTCCCTTGATGTCATGTCCTGCTCAGGGAGAAATGCATACAATCATCACACCTATGGGCTGTAAGAATGGGAAGTTAACAACCCTTGCAGCACCCAGATCAAAAGGCTGGCAGCTGTGGTGGTTGACCTTGGAGAACTGCCAGACTCCCACACAGCTGTGCTCTTACTCCCCCCTGCCTTAATGGGACAGGGAGAGAAAATAAGATGGAAAAACTTAACATCTTTTAATGTCTCTATGCTATTTGGGGGAAAAAGTCTATACCACATTGGAAAAACACCTTGTTAAAATTAAGTAACAGAAATAACCAGAAAATTCCTTACTATTGTTTATCTATTTAGGATAGAAAAAAACAATGTGGAAAATCTGTACTTTCTTAAAGAACACTGTAAAGATGATGTTAAATAAATTTAACCTGCTTCACCATGGTCTTCTCCATGGGCAGCAGAGGAACCTTTGCTCCAGTGCCTGAAGCACTTCTCCTTCCCCTTCACCTTCTCCTTCACTGACGAAGTTCAGGAAGAAGAAATGTTTATAATTATGACTATCCTTGCATTATTATGACAAAAATGTTGAAAAGCATGATCAACATCTTTCTCTATAAAATTCTGGTTGATAATGACTTGTAGTAGTAAATACATTATTAAGATTTGTGAATGGGCAGAGAAGTAAGAAGCTGTGCTCAGAAATCAGCTCTTACAATTCCACAAAGTGCTTTAGAAGATGCCTTTGCTTTTATTTTTACATAGTAAAGCCATTTCTTCTGCCATGAAGCAGAATGTGGGAATCCCAGTCAGTTTAAGTTCTGAAGACAGGATCAATATATTCATTAACACCTCCCAGTTTGTGAGGATATGTGAGAAATTTGCTCTCCGTATTGCTCGAGCTTAAATATCATCTTTTTGTCAAGTTTATTCCAGTTTCAAGCATAACATCTCTTGTGGGTTGAGGACTTGAAATCTTATCTAAATGCTATTGCAATTGATGAGGATCTTCTTGTTAGATCAAGAAAACTTGGAAAATTTGTTTTGAGAAGTCCCTTAAATAGACAATGGGATACAGAGCTTACATCTTTGGAGGCAGCAGGAGACTAATAAACTCATTCTCTGTTGAAGACATGGTACAGTAAAAGAGATTGCTTACCCACAAAGAGAATAAAGAACATGGTATGTGACTTTCTGCTGATAAATAAAAATGTCTATAAAATGATGGTAGCTGATAATATAAGGAGGTTAAGAGAAAAGCCTGGCATAGATTATAATGTTCTGTAATACTTATGCTATAAATAAAAATTCTGAAATTCATGTTATATACAAAGATAAATGAAGTTTATAACTGTGAAGTTTTTTTTAGTATTATCAGTTAAAACGATATGTTTTACACTTACAAACAGGGCCATGGTGCTCAATTCCCAACAGAAATTAAGTGTGTATTTTAATATTTTTCTTACTTTTGTTAATGTTCAGTGCCATGTTTGTGGTGTAGTTACAATATTATTTATAAGAACTTGTAAACGTAATTTACACAAGCCTTTAAGAACTATAAAAGAACTTTGAGAGCATGTTTTACTTTTTGTCTTCTCTCTTCTTTTCTCTTCTCTTCTCTTCTCTTCTCTTCTCTTCTCTTCTCTTCTCTTCTCTTCTCTTCTCTTCTCTTCTCTTCTCTTCTCTTCTCTTCTCTCTTTTTTTGTTTGTTTTTTTGGTTTGGTTTGGTTTGGTTTTGTTTTTTCATTTTGTTTTGTTTGTTTTAAAATTGTATTACTATGTCTGTAAGAAATGCTTCAATGGCAAATATTTTGATATTCTTAAAGGGTATTACCTTCAGGAATAGCAACTAAAGATAAGATGCATGTTCATACTATTTGTTTTAGTAATTCAACATTATTTGTTCTATCACTTTGATATTGTTTGTTTATACATAATAAAAGATAATAAGAACATGAACTGACTCTACATAAACAAATCCAGAGATCACAAACAGGTAAAAGATGCAGAGTAAATGAAGTCTTAAATTTAGAAAGACTTATGTAACTTTAAGTGTGGATAAGTTAAAACAAACAAACTGTATAATGTAGGGTCATATCACACATGTGTGAATGAAGGGAAATAGAGAAGTGATTTCATTTTTTTAAAGGGAATTCATCAACATCACATTTGTGTCCAAAAAAGTCAGCAAAGGCTTACTGACTCTGTGTTATTGACATTATTTATAGGAGCTGACAGAACATCATGTCGTCTTTTCAAATAATTTTCTTTTTAATTTGATTTATAATACTAAGAACAACTTGGGAATTATTTTTCCATCTTCAGAAATCATGAGCATTATGTAAACATTCCTTAGTTGGGAATGATCACTGTTGTATAGTTTTTGTGATGACTGAGGCAACATTTCAGATTATCTCTTGTGATTTCAATAAATAATTTTCAAACAAGCTATAATACCAGTGTCCACGTAACATCTAACATACCTGAATTCTTCTTCCCCATACTCTTTTGACCTGAACAAGGACTTTTGTGCCAACATCTTGTAATTTTTTGCCAGTTCTATCAACAGATCTAATAGGAGATATTAATTCTCCTCAAAAACATTCCTTTAGTGTCTAGCTTGTGTCTTTGTGCAGGAATGATGTAGGTCTGAATTTAATACATTGGAATTCATTGTGGCCAGAAGCATATATGTAAATGTCAATGCTGAAGCTTAACCTTTTTTTTAATATTGTCAACTATATATTGGCATCTGGCTTTCCAGGCCTGTTTTCTGAGAAAATGTAAATGTTTTACCCCTTCTGGCAGGGAATTTCAGCATACAAAATATAAGAGAAGGACAATAATGCACAATGCTCCTGTAGTAACAGAAGTAGCAGACAGCCCAAAGCTTCATACTTATCTGCTGCTTTCATTCAGGAGCCACAGTGATGTTTCCTTCTGTTCCCAACTGATAACAAGTGAAAAATACAGGCAAAAATAACTTTGGGCTGACTGCATCCTTATCTGAAAAGAGGAAAACAAATTTCTGGGCTGATGGGAAGAAGGTGGTGAAAGGTTCATAGGTTTACTAAGACCCAAATGTGTAGAGTTGGAGGCTAAGGGAAAAGGGAACTGAGTTCTAGGAAATAAGAGGAGGGAAGAAGCCAAGAAAGGGCATAGGGAAAGATGAAATACATTGAAAGAAAACGTAAAAATTTAACTAGAAAAAGTGATTCTGAGAGAAACGTGTTACTTTCTTCCAGGGGTTACTGGAATGAAAAATGTACGCACAGATTGTTTCCATACAGAAGTCTAAGTTTGGGAGAAAAATGGTGTTCCTGCCACACAAGTTTGTTTTCCAATTTCAGGTTAGAAGTAACAAAAGAGATTTCTACCCCGCTGCTTCTGCTGGTGATCCAGTATTTAGCTACTTATCATATGCCTCCTGTACTCCTCTGCCTTGGGGAATTCCAGACTAAAGCTGTTTGGAAATTTACCATTAGAATAATTGCTCATAAGAAAATATAAATTACTTACAAAAAGCAAGCTGTGCGGGCATATACAACAAAGAGAGTTTATGGTTGAAGCGCTTCAGAGAGATTAAATTCTCTCTTCCATATTCCATCTATTTATCTTTTCATTCTAAACAGTTCTGGAAGACATGCTAAGATTGGCCTGTTCTCTTCTTTTGGAAAGATTTTTGGGTTTCTGACAAAGTTTTGGACACTTTTGGAATGCTCCCTGAGGAAAAAAAAATGTTTTGAAACTCAAAAACATTACAGTAGTTAGAAAAATGTTCCAGTTCAGTTCTGTTCTAGATCGCTACTCATGGTCAAATCTGTAGCCTATCAAATTAAATTTGTCTGTCCTTGAGAGGATTTATGAGTATAAATAACTTCAACTAAAGCTTGTACTGCAGGAAAGAGTATAAAGGCTTCTGAGAGATTGAATTTACTAATAATTGTGTAAAGACTGAAACTACAGAGTGTTCATGAAATATCATAGACTTTGCATTTCATGGAATTATATTAACTTCCTGTGTCTAAAATGAGGAATTTAGTTCTTTATGTTAGAATTAGAACACAGAAGAAGGAGCTTTTAGCTGTTAAGAAACTACATCAGATTAATTCTATAGAACTATTTTAACTGTTTATAATGATTGAACTATTTGACCAGCTAGAGGAGAGAAGTGTCATTGAAATTTTTTAGTGTTCAGATCAGAGTTATTTTTCTGAAGACATGAAAATGTTCCATTTACTTTCAAGAAAAAAGCATTAATACATAAAATAATATTACTACACAGCATACTTTGGTTATGCTAAAAGGTTACACTGAAAATGAAAGGTCACAAATTCATCAGATGTGCAGCACCTCTCCAACCAATGTTTGTATACAGCAATAAGGATTTGACTATATACTATTAATTGTTTTTCTTGTCTGGCCTTAATATAAATAATCATTGATTCATAAGTTGTGTACCGTCCACAACAAGATAAAGATCTGCAACTTCTATAAGCCAGCTATGATTTTCTGAACATTGTTATCCTGTCCACAGTGCTAGCACAACATACAGGCTCACTATAAAGTTGTTTTAAGGCAGTGAGTTTGTGAAAAAAATATGCTCTTTGTAGAAATCCATTTACTCTGCTGTCATACAGCTGAAAGCTGTAGTATGATGATGATTTCTTTTCATGTTGGTTTGGTGTTCTTTTAGTTTGAACAACAGATGTACCATGTGGTCAAGAAGACATAATAAAATTCCTGAATACTTTAATTTTATAGATATAATGAATAACAGGTTTTTTTCCCATTGTGATTTTCCTCATACATGTAACTTCATACATGTCCCTGTGCTTTCTGATGCCGTGGTATGTAAGCTGTGAATCTCAAGGACCTCCCCAGACTCCCAAGACCTTTGGTAGATGATTGAATCATATAATTAATAAATATTAATAATTAATTAATTAATAGTTGTGTTTATGTGTTCAAACCATCTTGTACTTGTTTCTGCATAGGAAGCATATAATGTGAGTGGGAAATGGGGTTGGATAAAATTTTATCAGTTCAGGATGTCTTCCTCTTCTATTTGTTTCCAGGCATGGAAACGGGAAGGAATTCAGAATGGCTAGCCTGTTAAACATGACCTTTAGTAGATGATCGACAGGGGTCCTGCCATAACAGCTTCAAAATCATTCAGTACTCTGGGATGAGTCCCAAGAGACTCCATGGACTTGTGCATATTCAGCTGGTTATATGAAACTAGGCTTGAAGGGGGAGGGGGTTAAATACAGGAGCACTAGAGACGAGCTTAAGGACACCCTCCAGCCTGCCATTGGACTTGAAGCAAGAAATAATGGACCAAGAGCCCCTGAGGTAATAGGAGACAGGAAGGTTGCAGCCACAAAGCATCTTGGGGGATCAGTGGAGTGTCCCTCTAAGAACATGACGTGGCCAGCAGACCAGCTGAAATGTCTCTACACTAATGCACACAGCATGGGCAACAAGCAGGAGGAACTGGATGCTATCCTGCTACAGGAAAGTTATGACATAGTAGCAATTATGGAAACTTGGTGGGATGACTCCTATGACTGGAGTGTGGCCATCAATGGGTACAAGCTGTTCAGAAGGGACAGGAGTGGAAGAAGGGGTGGAGGTGTTGCCCTCTATGTAAAGAAGTGGCTAGAATGTGAAGAGTTGTTGCTAAAGAGTAGCCATGAACAGGTTGAAAGTTTATGGGTAGGAATTAGGGATTGGGACAACAAAGGGAGCCTTGTGGTAGGAGTCTACTACAGGCTGCCTGACCAGGCGGAGCCTGTCGATGATGCCTTCTTACTCCAGCTTGAGGAGGCATCACGATCACAGGCTCTCATCCTGCTGGGGGACTTTAACCACCCCGACATCTGCTGGAAAAGCAACACAGCTGGCTGCAGACAATCCAGGAAGCTCTTAGAGTGCCTAGATGACAACTTCCTGCGACAAGAAATTAACAGCCCTACTCGAGGAAATGCATTGTTGGATCTGTTGATCACAAATGCAAGTGAAATCATCAGGGATATCAAAATTGAAGGTAGCCTAGGCTGCAGTGATCATGCCCTAGTGCAGTTCACTGTCCTAAGGAGTTTGAAGCTCACCAGAAGCACAGTTAGGACTCTAAATTTCAAGAAAGCAAACTTCCAGCTTTTCAAGGAGTTAGTAAATAGGACCCCATGGGAAACAGCCCTCAGGGACAAGGGAGCGGAACAAAGCTGGCAGATTTTTAAGGATGCTCTCTATAGAGCACAAAAGATCTCAATCCCCACATGTAGGAAAATGGGCAAGGAGGGCAAGAGACCACCATGGTTGAGCCAAGACCTGCTGGTCAAACTAAGGGGCAAGATGGGGCTACACAGGAAATGGAAGAAGGGACAGGCATCCTGGGAAGAGTATAGGGATGCTGCCAAGATGTGTAGGAATGAGGTCAGGAAGGCCAAGGCACAGCTAGAACTGAACTTGGCAAGGGACGTAAAGAAAAATAAGAAAGGCTTCTACAGGTACGTTAACCAGAAAAGGAAGGTTAAAGAAAATGTACCCCCCCTGATGTGCAACAGTGGGGAACTTGTATCAACAGATGAGGAGAAGGCAGAAGTTCTCAATGACTTCTTTGCCTCGGTCTTCACTGGTAACCCCCTTCCTCCTAGTTCTTGTGTTGATGACAAAAAAGTTGGAGACCAGGGTGACAAGGTCCCTCCCACTGTAAGTGAAGACAAGGTACGAGATCAACTCAGGAGCCTGAAGATATACAAGTCCATGGGACCTGATGAGATACATCCCAGAGTCCTGAAGGAACTAGCTGATGTAGTTGCCAAACCACTTTCCATGATATTTGAAAAATCATGGCAGTCAGGTGAAGTCCCTGCAGACTGGAAGAAGGGGAACATCACACCCATTTTTAAAAAGGGTAGAAAGGAGGACCCTGGGAACTACCGACCTGTCAGTCTCACCTCTGTGCCTGGGAAGATCATGGAACAAATCCTCCTAGATGCCATGCTTGGGCACATGAAGGACAGGGAGGTAATCCAGGACACCCAACATGGCTTTACTAGGGGCAGGTCCTGCCTGACTAACCTAGTGGCCTTCTATGATAAAGTGACTTGGTCAGTAGACAAGGGGCAACCTATGGATGTGATCTATCTGGATTTCTGTAAGGCCTTTGACACGGTCCCCCACAACATCCTGATTGCCAAATTGGAGGGGTACGGATTTGATGGGTGGACTGTTCAGTGGATAAGGAACTGGCTAGATGGTCGCATCCAGAGGGTAGTACTCAATGGCTCAAAGTCCAGATGGAGACCAGTCACAAGTGGTGTTCCTCAAGGGTCCGTGCTGGGACCGGTGCTGTTTAACATTTTTATCAATGATATAGACAGGGAGATTAAAGGCACCATCAGCAAGTTTGCGGATGATACCAAGCTGTGTGGTGTTGTCGATACACCAGAGGGACGGGATGTCATCCAAAGGGACCTGGACAGGCTGGAGAGGTGGGCCCAGGTGAACCTCATGAGGTTCAACAAGAGCAAGTGCAAGGTTCTGCACCTGGGCCGGAACAATCCTCGCCACCAATACAAACTAGGGGGTGAGGTGTTGGAAAGCAGCCCTGAGGAAAGGGACTTGGGGGTGCTGGTGGACGAGAAGCTGGACATGAGCAGGCAGTGTGCAGCTGCAGCCCAGAAGGCCAATCGCATCCTGGGCTGCATCAAAAGAAGCGTTGCCAGCAGGTCCAGAGAGGTGATTCTGCCACTTTACTCTGCTCTGGTGAGACCTCACCTGGAGTATTGTGTGCAGGTCTGGAGCCCTCAATACAAGAAGGACATGGACCTGATGGAGAGGGTCCAGAGGAGGGCCACAAGGATGATCAAGGGGATGGAGCACCTCTGCTACAAGGACAGGCTGAAGGAACTGGGGTTGTTCAGCCTGGAGAAGAGGAGGCTCCGGGGAGACCTAATAGCAGCCTTCCAGTACCTGAAGGGAGCCTACAGGAAGGCTGGGGAGAACCTGTTTAGAAAGGCCTGTAGTGACTGGACGAGGGGAAATGGCTTCAAGCTGGAGGGGAACAGATTTAGATTGGAGATTAGAAGGGGGTTCTTTACTGTGAGGGTAGTGGAGCACTGGAACAGGTTGCCCAGGGAGGTGGTTGAGGCCCCATCCCTGGAGATATTCAAGGAGAGGCTCGACGAGGCCCTGGGCAACCTGGTCTAGTTGGGGGTGTCCCTGCTGACTGCGGGGAGGTCGGACTAGATGGCCTTTGGAGGTCCCTTCCGGCCTGGGAAATTCTATGATTCTATGATTCTATGAAGTCACTGTTCCCAGGCTCATGGTCCTCCAACTCAGGGGACCGGGCAGCCCAAGGTCTGTCAGTATAATTAAATACTGAGGCAAAAAAAGCATTGAATGCCTCTTCTTTTTCTTCATCTCTATTAGTCAGATGAATGTCTTCAAGAAATATCAGTCCAATGTTTTCTTTAGATCTTCTCTTGCTATTAATGCACTTAAAAACCCCTTCTTATTATCTGACACAACACCATCCCATTGCAACTCTAATTGATCTTTGGCCTTTTGTGCCTTCTCCCTGCATATCCAAACCACAGCTCCATGATCTTTCTGCAAAGCCTGAACTTGTTTCCAGAGATCATGCAATTTCTTTTTCCTCTTGAGCTCTATGAGGAGTTCACTGTTTAGCCAAGCTGGTCTTATATCCAGCTTTCTTGGCTTACAATGCAGTGGTATTGCCTGCTCCTGAGCTTCTAAAAGGTGGTTCTTAAAAACTAACTAGCACTTGTGGGCTCTTAAGCCCTCAAAAGCAGATTCTCAGGGTACTCTGATAAATAGCTACCTGAATAGCTTAAAGTTGGCTCTCCTGAAGCTCAGGGTAGCAACTCTACTTTCTTTTTTTCTCGTTACACTGAACTGATTAACATTTCATGATCACTGTGGCCTAGACAGCCACCCATTGTCACATCACTTATGAGTCCTTCTCAATTCACTAATAGCTAGTCTAACAGAGCATCTTTCCTAGTTAGCTCACTGAGTACTTGTGAAAAGAAGTTATCTCCTGCAAATTTCAAGAATTTCCAAGATCTGCATCATCACAGCTTTGCAAGAGGATCTAGATAGATTGGATCACTGGGCCAATGCCAATAGAATGAGTTTCAACAAGGGCAAGTGCAAGGTCCTGCACTTGGGCCACAATAACCCCGTGCAGCGCTACAGGCTGGGGGAAGTGTGGCTGGAAAGCTGCCTGGAAGAAAGAGACCTGGGGGTTCTAGTTGACAAACGGCTGAATATGAGCCGGCAGTGTGCCCAGGTGGCCAAGAAAGCCAATGGCATCCTGGCTTGTATCAAAAATAGTGTGACCAGCAGAAGCAGGGAGGTGATTGTGCCCCTGTACTCAGCACTGGTGAGGCCACACCTCGAGTATTGTGTCCGGTTTTGGGCACCTCAATACAAGAGAGTAACCGGGGCTACTAAAGTGGTGCCCAGGAACAGCGCACCAATGCTATTAGGTAAATGTGCCAGCCCTTCCAGAAAAATAGTGGGAAGATTAGCCCGGCTGAAGTGCATCTACATGAATGCACGCAGCATGGGCAACAAACAGGAGGAGCTGGAGGAAACTACGATTTAGTTGCCATCACAGAAACGTGGTGGGACGACTCGCATAACTGGAGTGCTGTGATCGATGGCTACCAACTTTTCCGAAGGGACAGGCAAGGAAAGAGAGGAGGTGGGGTGGCCCTTTACGTTAAGAACAGTATTATATGCCTAGAACTTAGCAATATGCATGATGACAGTGTCGAGTGCCTGTGGATAAGGATCAAGGGGAAGACCAGTAAGGCAGACTGTGGTGGGAGTTTGTTATAGACCCCCAAACCAGGATATAAAGACTGATGAAGTATTCTATAGGCAGCTGACAGAAGCCTCACGATCACTCTCCCTTGTACTCATGGGGGACTTCAACTTCCCTGATATCTGCTGGCAATATAACACAGCAGAGAGGCAACAGTCCTGGAGATTCTTGGAGTGCGTGGAAAACAACTTCCTAACGCAGCTGGTGAGGGAACCGACCAGGGAAAGTGCCCTACTGGACCTGCTGATAGTTAACTCAGAAGGTCTTGTGGGGGATGTAAATGTTGGAGGCCGTCTTGGACAAAGTGATCATGAAATGATAAAATTTTCGATTCTCACTGAAGCAAGGCGGGGGGCCAGCAGGACTGCCACCCTGGACTTCCGAAGGGCAGACTTTGGCCTCTTCAGGAGCATGATTGGGGGTGTCCCTTGGGAGATGGTCCTCGAGGGCAAGGGTGCCCAGGAAAGCTGGTCATTCTTCAAGGAGGCACTCTTAAAGGCACAAGATAAAGCTATTCCCAAGTCCCAAAAATCAAGCAGGAAGGGAAGAAGACCAGCCTGGCTAAATAGAGAGCTTCGGCTGGAACTCAGGAACAAAAAGAAGGCTTATAATCTTTGGAAAAGGGGCCTGGCAGGCAAGGAGAAATACCAGGAAGCGGTGAGGATACGCAGGGGAAAATTAGAAGGGCCAAGGCTCAAGCTGAGCTCATCTTGGCCACTAAAGTTAACAATAACCAAAAGGGGTTTTTTCCGTATGTAAACAGTAAGAGAAAGATTAGGGATAATGTGGGCCCACTGATGAATGAGGTGGGCACCCTAGTAGTGGAAGACACAGAGAAAGCAGAGTTGCTGAATGCCTTCTTTTCTTCAGTTTTCACTGTTAGGACTGCTCGTCATGAATCTGTGACCTTGGAGGAAAGGGGGACGGTATGGAGAGAGGAAATTTTTCCTCTAGTAGAGGAGGACCAGGTTCGGGACCACTTGGCCAAACTGGACATTCATAAGTCCATGGGCGGATGCACCCGCAAGTGCTGAGAGAGCTGGCAGATGTTATCGCTGGGCCATTCTCTATCAACTTTGAAAAGTCATGGAGAACAGGAGAGGTGCCTGAGGACTGGAGGAAGGCCAACATCACTCCAGTCTTCAAAAAGGGCAAGAAGGAGGACCCTGGGAACTACAGACCAGTTAGTCTCACCTCTGTCCCTGGGAAGGTGATGGAGAGACTCATACTAGATGTCATCTCCAAACAAGTTGAAGAGTGGGGGGTTATTGGAAGTGGGCAACACGGGTTTACCAAGGGTAAATCATGTATGACCAATCTGATAGCCTTCTATGATGCCATAACCGGTTGGTTGGATGAGGGGAGGGCAGCAGATGTCATCTACCTTGACTTCAGCAAGGCTTTTGACACTGTCTCCCATAACATCCTCATTGGGAAACTGAGGCAGTATGGGCTGGATGAGGGGACAG
>NW_015090986.1:4350387-4466328 GCF_001431845.1 Calidris pugnax | reverse complement strand
GCTGAGGGAGTTGGGACTGTTTAGTATGAGGAAGAGGAGGCTGAGGGGAGACCTCATCACTCTCTACAACGTCGTGAAAGGACACTGTAGAGAGGTTGGTGCTGGTCTCTTCTCCCAGGTAATTAGTGACAGAACGAGAGGGAATGGCTTCAAGCTCCAACAGGGTAGGTTTAGATTGAACATTAGGAAAGAATTTTTCACCAAAAGAGTGATAGGGCATTGGAACAGGCTGCCCAGGGAGGTGGTGGAGTCACCATCCCTGGCTGTGTTTAAGGGACGTTTAGATACAGTGCTAAGGGACATGGTGTAGGGGAGGACTTTGTAGAGTAGGGTAGATGGTTGGACTTGATGATCCCAAGGGTCTCTTCCAACCTAGACGATTCTATGATTCTATGATATTATTCCCACTTGATGTCTGGGAAGTTGAAATTTGCCATAAGAACATGGGTTACTGATCTAGAAATTTCTCCTAATCGCCTATAGAATAATTAATCAATGCTTATATTCTGGCTCAGCAACTGGTAGTAGACACCCACTACAACATCTCCTTTGTTTTCTATCCCTCTAATCCTTACCCAAAGCCTCTCAACCATATTATCATTAAAGGCTGTACAATCAAACCTCTCCCTTATATATAGCATGACACCTCCACCTCACCTTCCCCACCTATTCCTCATGAATTGCCTGTAGTTCTCCATCCCAGCACTCCAATGAGGGGACTCATTCCACCAAGCCTCAGTAATACCGATGTTATTGTAGTTCTAGATACTAAACAGCACTTCCAGTTCATCCTGTTTTTTTCATATACTGCATACATTTTTGTGCAAGCATTTTAGATACACTCCAGAGCACTCCATGCTCCCAGGAACAGTGTAAATGTTCTTACTAGCGTTGCTACCCTCAGACGATGCCATGCCAACCCTTGGCTTACTACTGCAATCCTATTGGTATCTCCTTCCCCCACTGATTCTGGTTCAAAGCTCACTTGATCAGTCCTGCCACCTTACATCCAAAGATGTGATTTCCCTATCGGGATAAATTGATCCAGCATACCTTATGTCTCAATGGCTCTTCCATGGTTTAAAATTCCAAGATTGTGGCAGAAGCAACAGTCCAGATATTGATATCCTGGGCCCACCTATTTATTCCAAAGTCTTCCCCTATTACTGGAAGGATCAAGGCAAACCTTACCTGTGCTTCTGAATTTCTTAGCATTCTTCCATAGGCTCTGAGATCTCTTTTGATAGAACTCAGACTTTTTGTTGCAACTTCATTAGTACCGACAAGAAAGAGCTGGAATGGATAGTAGTCTGAAGGTTGCACTAAACTTTTCAATCTTGGGGTGACATATCTAATTCAGGCCTCAGGGAGGCAGCAACCTTCCCTGAAAAGAGGGTTTGGTCTGCAAGCAAGCACTTCCATTACACAGAGGAGAGAATCACCAATGACTATAACTCACCATTGTCTCCTCTTCACACTTAATGCAGGTTTTGTTGTGAGGGGTTGGTCTCTCTGATCATGGCAAGACTGCTTGTGTAGGTTCATCCTTTATCTTGTTGTGTGCTTCCTCCACTGTACCCAGGGCCTTGTACCTCTTCTGTAAGGGTATCATCTCAGAGGATAAGGAAGGGTTTCTCTCACAGCTCCATGCTGTAACCTTCTCCCACTCCTCCTTATCTGTTTTAACACTGCCTTCATCCTGGCAAAAAACAGGTCCTGGACCTGCCTCCATAGTGGTCACACTGTGCTGGCTTACATGCATAAGAGATGGCAGAGTGCAGCTCCATTGATCAATCTCCTTCTCAGACTCCAGAATATTCCTCAGTCTGCCCACCACCTCCTGCAGCTCAGCCACTAAACACAGCAGTTCATCTATCTGGTGACAACTTCCACGGGCTTGCTTGCAATCATTCTCTGCCTCCAAGAATATCCCTTCACAGATCCCACAACAAGAAAACTGGGTGGTCAAATGTTTGGACAGGAGCTCTGTCCGTGTGGCTACATTGGTTCTACCGGGTGCTAGACACTCGGGAGAAGCAGAGGACATTGCTTTTTGCTGGGTGATCGCCATGTTGAAGCAGACCTGCCTGCTGCTATGCAGTGTGCCTGCTGCCACACTGCCACTACTTGCATTTCTTATCCTTGTTAAGTCAGTTGGGACTTCTCTTTTTCTTCACGATCTTTCAAAGATGATAGACAACAATTTAAAATCAAGAGACTTTTTGATTAAATTTCTGTTTTTAAAATAGTTTTTATAATTTTTAGGACTATAGTCCATAATAAAGTGAAAAATTTAGAAAATAATTAATAGTACTATAAGATCAAAATAAACCTGAATCTTCGTTGTCTGGATACATATATGAAATTACCTTGCTCTGAAACACTTCTGTTTTCTACAGCTAGAAGTCCTGATTTTACTTTCTTCAGGACCAGCTTCTGGAAATGTGTACCTCATATGAATATGTATTTTATTTAAATTTGACAGTTATAAATGAATAACACTATATTTTATAAGAAAGTTTCATAGCAAAAAAAATTATTATTTAGACCACTTATTTATACACATGTTGAATCACACATTCAAGGAGAAATTCAGATAGTGTAATAATTTATGCTTCCATCCTTTATATGAATGTTCTGATGAACCCCTAATGTGACAGACAAAGATAATGTAATAAATGTCTTACTGCACTTGGAAGACCACGAGAAAATGTAACCTGACACAATATTTTGTTGCAGGTGGGAGTAAAAACCAAGTGCTTTCCTGGCCCTTTACAACATAGTTAAGAATTTGACTGACAGAATGCTGGCACCAGCTGTGGAAGAGCTGATCAGCCTCAACTCCAAGTAAGTGAAGTTTTACGCATTTGGAGGTTCACTTCAAATTAAGTTTACAAAGCCTGCTGATTTCTAACAACAAACATAAATTAAAAATGCAGTTTCTAAGACACTATAGAGCACTTTGATTTTCCATGTTGTGGAATTCAATTTCTTTTTAAACGCATCTTTAAATCGGTATGCAACTTCCTTTCTTCATAGTTTTATTTTGCAAACTAAACAACATCACATTCTGGTTCTTCTTCCTTTCTAGACAATTGAAAGAACTCACTTAAAATAATGATAAATTATTATAAAACATGAATTTAAATCATTAACATATATGCATATATTCAATGATCAAGAAAATATAGGTAGTAATCTATTTGCTATAGAAGACAAACTGGTGTAAGGATGTAAGGAACATCATTTGGGTGCTAATTAAATGAACGTTCTTTCCTATTGCATTTCTCGTGGAATAAAACATGGGAGGCAATTGTGGATGCAGACAGTTAGAAGCCTTGATGGTCCCAAGGTCTTCTCTGAGAGACTCCCACAAGTTATTCCTCCCTTGCTACGGGATAAGGTGACAGCAGTACTAAAGCCACAAAATACAGGAATTATGCACACACACAAAAAAAAATCTGCAGGGAACTTCATGCTGGAAACAAGTGGAAGGCACCAGCTATATTAAAACACATTTCTCATTCTTGTATTTTTATTTTTTTATTCATGAACTTTAGTATCTCAAACTTAGAATATTTTATTTTTCCTGATATTCTTTCCTGGCAAATGTCAAAAAAATTCCATTTTCTATAGCTAATAGGATCTCATGGAGAAAATAAAGGTAGGATGTTTTTCAGTTTGTCAGATCTGCTTTTGCTCACAGAATAACACAGTGTAACTTCTCAGTGAAAGGCTGTTTTCCTCTTTGAACAGCTGCTAAGAAACTTAGAGTATACTAGCCTGGGAAAAGGAGAAAAGAAAGAGAGGGAGAAAGAGAAGAAGAAAGAAAGAGAGGTGGTGATGTGGAACATCAATAAAAGATGTTAAAGTATCATAGAGACAGACAACATGATATTAAAAGAAAAAATGAATCTCTGAAAACACACTAGTGTCACCACAAAATAAACTCTTCGCTGACATTATTGCAATACTTGACAGTTTGGACATTGCTCAAAATGTTTATTTTTAGAGCTATTTGCACAGAAACAGCATAATAGATGAGCCAAATTCCTCTTGGTGGCTGTGTTGACCTAGGACACCAATTGCTTTACAGATTATTTGAAATGTTTATCAAGTTGAATGGATGTTTTGTCTTCTTTTTGCACTTCGAGCCAAACCAAGCAAGGCTACTCATATACAGTATTTACTACATAAAATAAAAGAACTAGGACTCTTGACAAGTTCCTGTCAAATGTATTAAATAAAATGTATAAATCTTCTTCAAGAGTTCTTTTTAAATTAGGCATAGAGGGGAAAAAAAACCCTTAATGTAGCATATTCTTGGTTCAAGCTGAGAATAATGTTTATGTGAGGAGATATTTTTATGTTAAAACGTTCAACAAACAATTTTAGTCTCTATGAGTTTTTAATGTGTGACTCAAAATTTTATGTAAAAATAAGAGCTTTCCTTCAGCGATTTGGTGATTGATAGCTGCATTTAGGAAACACCTTTATTAATTATAGGCGGCTATTTTCTCCAAATCTCTATTAGTCTTTGAAAGCAAAAAAAGCCTGCAGCCTAAAGGGGGTTTATTAGTTGTTACTGGTAAAGTTGAAGCCCAGCAATGCTTTAAACTAAAAAATCCCCAAAAGCCAAGACTTTGAGAAAGGGAGTTCTTTGTTGTTTTCCAGTTGCTGGTGAGAGGAAGCAACTACTAAATAAGATCCCAGCTGCTTTAGACAGACTATGGCTTTTTTAAATAAAATATGGATAACTTTAATTTGGGTACAATAAAGAGAACATACCTTAAGCCTTACCAAATCTTAATTCTGATATGACTTTCTACAGCATCCTAGGAGAAATTAGAAAGGGAAAAGGTTTGAATTATCTTCTAGAAGTAGTGTTCCTTTTGTGGCAAGACATCTGCTAAAAGAGCTCCATTTGCCACTATTCTTTATGTTTAATGCTGGCCTTTTGAGATAAGCAATGTGTAGCAGACAGGAACAGCTGAAAAATGGATAAAAGTCATCAGGTTTCTTGGAGTGAATGGACGTAGCATCCTTAAACACAAATGACAATGAGAGCTATCCTATACCAAAAGACTATGTTTATACACAGTATGCAGTAGACCTACCTTGATTTCTGCATGGTCTAGAATAGCTCCTAAAACTTAGCAATAATTCCCGGAATTTTTTTTTTTTTATTTCTCCAACAGCCAATTATGAATGGGATACATACATAGAAAGGGGAAATCTCAAGCAGGAGTTCTCAGGCTAGAAAATAATTACCTAGTTAACCCTATTGAGTCTAAAGAGGATGATTTTGACTATTTTGAATACTGCCTAAGTATAGCTTTTTGTGTTAAAAATGAACTGTTTGAGACAATTAATGTTATTCTGTTTTCTGACACAAATCAGCAGTCTTTAGATTTTTAGAGAACAACTCTAAATTATTAAACCTGGAAGATGACAGTTTGTGGAAGATTATTTCTTTTAAATTCATGGTCTTATTGTCTATTTAAAACAGAGTACTTTTTGAAGTTTTTTACCTGGTATTTCAGCATTATGAGTTTGGACAAAGAAATAAAAAGTTTTTCTAATAGTGAAGCAGAAAAAAAGTTCTACTTCATAGGTATTTTCATGTTAAGCAGAAGTGATGTGGGTATACACTGGAGGTTGCTTATTTCTTCAATCAAGTGCAAGATGAAATTAACATCAGTACTTCTGCGCTGATGTACTACATTTTACTGGATGTTTCATTCATTCATAACATGATGTTTACAACATCATGTTAAAATTCTGTGTCTTGCAAACTTAACTCAAGATCAAAGAACCTATCCAAGATAGCAGCATGCAAGCAATTTTAAGCATCTGCTCAACAGTGCTGATAATCTTCTGTCTCTTATGCAATGTCCTAAGCTAGAGAAATATCCCAGTAATGTTTGAAGAAGAAAGAATCTTTTGCCGAAAATTTTCATATTAAAAGGAGAGAATCATAAGCAGCAGACGTTCAAAATGTTTAGTTGACTGACAATTGTTTGGCATGTTTTAAATTTGGAAATGACTGCTCACCCAAGAGCAGTCTCAAAAACTGCCTAAATACTCAAGAGGTGTATTTATGTGGCATATCAGATGACCAATATTTCTGAAGTGGGAGAAGATGATATGAAATTATCAGAATTACTAAGCATAGTGATGGAAAAAAACAGACCTCAGTATTGTGATGCTGAATGTGAATGGTGTGCACATCGTTTTGAAGTCATAGTTACTTATAGAAGTTTTATTTCAACTATTTCTTATTTCAAAGTGAAAGAATCTGGAAATATCAAAATAACCACGTAAAGCAGGTAAGTAGCAATACCAGGACCAATACTGTTTAATATTGTTCATTAATGGACTGAACGATGGTGTGGATTTCACTCTCATCATGCTTGCATAATGACACAAAATGTTCATGAAGTGGTGAATCTGCTAGAGGTCAGGGTTACTGCTCAGAGAAATTATCTGACAAAAACCACATGAAGGTGAACACAAAGTCCTGCATTCAGGAAGTAACACTGGAAGCTGAGGTTAACCAGCTGAGTCTACAGTAATGGCCCTGGGAGCTCTGAGGGACACCAGACAGGTCCCAAGGCAGCAGTACACCCAGGCATAGCACTCCCACATCCTGGACAGCATTTGCAAGAGTGCAACCAGCAAGACTAGGAAAGTGGTCCTGCACTGCTGTTCAGCACCTGTGAGGTAGCATCTGGAATGCACAGCTTTGGGCACTCCAGTATGAGACAAACATCAATGTAATGGAGATAGGCCTGACCAATGTGGTCTGTGGATGGAGGACAGGGCGCTCGAGGACAGGCTGTAGGGGCTGGGCTTGTTGAACCTGGGAAAGGGACAGTTTTGGGGTGGAGGAGAGGATTTACTGGTGTATACAGTTACTTGACCATAGGAGGTAGAACTGACAGAACCAGACTCTTACGAGACTTACACAGAGGAAGGACAAGAGACAACAAACACAAACTGGAACACAGAAAATTTTTACTAAAGATAATGAAAATAGATTACTGTGATGATAGGCAGTGTCGCTGTTGAGACGGCCACAATGACACACACACACCTTTTTGAGCAAGAGCCCAAAAGAACCCACTTTATTGTTTTAACAAAGTCTTCTATATCTTTCTTAGGAACATGTGTTCATGCATAATTAGTTCACTCAAAGTCCAGCAGTTCATGATTGGATAACTTCCTCCTTCTTTGTTCTCTGCTGTAACTTCAGTAACTTTTCTCTGCTGGCAGTCTGACAGGTCCTTAATCTTATTTACTCCCCTTTTCTCAGGACTCTTAGGCCTCTTCAAGGATACACAGGTCTCTGCTCAAGGCCAATGTTAAGCTCACATTCTGATCCCTCGGACCAGCTGAGGTTTCCCACAAGGCAGGTTTCCCAGAAAGACTGTGGAATCTCCACTCTTGAAAATGCTTAAAACCTGAATGGACATCTTTCAGAGCAGTATGCTTTAACTGGATGTGCCTTGCACAGCGGGGTTGGAGTAGATGGCATCCAAAAGTCTTATCTATAGATTAAATAATTCTCTAGTTTTGTGACTGAAAATACTGAATAAAACACTAGAAGAATATAGAGGCTTGACCTTTACTCAAGAATTACATGTCTATGAGAATCTGTCAACTTTGTTCTCTGTGCTTTTCAGAGATTCATCCCAGATTAGAGCTATGGAATTTACCTGTTGAAAGAGGAACAGAGTTAATTTATTTAGAGACACCTGTTTACTGTAACATACAGACCTATTTTTATTCTGGATGTCAGGATAACCTTCATGAGGAAAAGTATGAAAAGTAAGTGAAATGATGAGAAATTTACACTGAATGTGGACATGCTGCATATGGTTGCAGACTGCAGCTAAGTTCACAGCAAATTCACATTATGTTGGTATATAATCAGTATATACCATTCAAAGAGTTTTCAAATACTTCCCTGGCACATGGTGAAAACCTTTTACAGAATACATAGAGGAAGCTCACGAAATTTTTCAAGACTTAGAAACCTTTTATGTCCCCTGCAATACAAAAATTCAGATTAACAATGATCATATTATGTTACATATTTTTCACAAGTATTTCCAGTGAATAAAGTGCAAGAGTTAAAGCAAAATATTATTTTTGATTAAAAATAAAATCCGTGTGTATTAATAATTTTAGTTTCACCTTGCAATCTCAATGACAACAAATAAATCCCAGTAAAACGAAGGATATAAGCCCAAGAACTATTACTGCTCATGTTACAGCAGTTTAAAATACCCTGACACCAGAACGGTTTTAAGCTGGTCTCTTTCTAGGCCATCTTTTTCCCAGGACATAAAGGCAAGGAAAGGAAACACTGCTATATTCATTTCACATTTGGGAACAAAGCTACAGCAAAGTGAGCATTTGATACCAGGAGTCTGGTGTTAAGCCAGAAATGGAACAGCTTTGCATCTGGATAATGCCAGGATCAGATTTTCACAAGCTTTTAGTAGGCTGATTGTATGAGGTCTTCTATTCTTTCCCCAGAAAGCACTTATTTGATTATCAACTGATTATCCCTGATTTTAGTGCATATTGAAGGTCAAGGTTAATATTTTTGCAGCTTTCCTCAAGTTCTGTGTGATGGCAAAATTCAACAAAGTAGAATTGGTTATGATTTGTCTCTTAATCTTATAATCTCTTATAATTGTTCCATTATGTATGTGAAGATATCAGATTTTAGAGACACACTGAAATGACAGTTCCCTTAGGCAAAGGAAAAGAGAACCCATGTATACTCTGATGACTTGTCTCTGGATTGATTAAAGTTGTAAACAAGAGCAAGAAAGCAGCTTAACCTTTCTGTCCCTATTTTTTTAGCCCATTGAATAGGAAGGTGGCATGGGCAAAAGCTCCTGCTGCCGGTTTTGGAGTTATTATTTACACAATGTTGTCTGCAGGGTAAGAAGTTGTACTTCCTGTTTGGTCATAAATAACAAGTTTTAAAGTTTTAAAAAGCAAAGTGATTCCCATTAAGAGTGATGGAAATCATGTCTGCAGCTCTTAAATTAAGGTCTGTTAATGTATTAAAATTGAAGCTTGACAGGATTTTATGTAACTTTTAAACAATCTTTTGAATAATAGAGTGTTTATGTAAATAACATATTCTTGAAAGTGTTTGAAACCAGAACATCTCCAAAGATAGAATTTTAAGTACTTTTGCATATTTATAAGTGCAGAATCTGCTGATAGTTAGTTTTAGCTATATTGTAAATGTGACAGACATACAAACTACGAAATAAATGAAGCAATCTAAGAGCAGACCAAATTGGAATGGTATGTGAATATAATAATCTTTTCTAGCATACCAATATCACCACCAAACATGTAGAAGCCTGGGAACTTCTATTTTCATAAGTCTTGTAGAGTGGAACTGCTCTCCGCTTTATGCAAATGCAAAATTGAGGCACAGAAAGAGCAATTACTTTCTCCACTGCTATATAAGGAATATATGGAAAGCTAGGGAGATCCTTTCCCACATCCTAGGTTAGTGTCTTGAAAGTGAAGCTGTCCTTTGTGAAGGGCTGTCTGTAATGCAGAAAACAAGTAATCTAGGATCACTACTTTCAATTTCACATACAAACACTTGTGTTTAAAATGGGCAAAAAACCTTCAGAAATAATTTATTGAAATACGAATATGGTTTCTTTGTCATATTGCACAGACTGGTATCATTAGAAGGTGAACATGTGTCTTTATTTCATATGATACATATAACAAGAGGATTATTGGGGAATTTTCTAAGTATTTTAAGTCAGGTAATATCCCTGACTGATTTCTGGTGTGGGGTTTTTGGTTTGGTTTGGTTTGGCTTTTTGTTATTTTTTTTTAAGGAATCTGGGCAGATCTGTACCTGTTAATGCTAAGCTGACCTCAGAAGAACTTTGTGCAGACATGTCAGTCCCCTTGCATGAAAATCTCCATCTAGAATGAAACAGTCCATTTTGAAATTGTTTACTCAATTTAATAGGGTGAATAGTATGAGCATTACTCTTACTTTGAAATAATATGCTGTACATAGACAAGAGCTATATAATTTGTTATTTAAGTTTCCTGATACTCTGATATAGAACATGCAAATCATGTCAGATAAAACTGACATAAAGTAATCATATTTAGATTTTAGGGTTGCACTGTAAAATGCATTTTCATGTGTAATTAAATATAAATTTCCCTATAGAAAGGTTGGTCCAGTTTTCATCTTAAAAAACCCTAATTTTAGCCACTTTTCACTTGCTAGACTTAAGCATCCAAGCTGCCAGTTTTCATGAAAAGTCATTTACCTTGAGTCAAATATTAAAATTTCAGCTAAAACTGTTCAGACATTTCCTAGGTGAAGCTTGGACAAAATATATTGGTCCATGATTTTTAGAAAAAATATGTAATTTTTCCCTGAGATAAGCTATTGCTTCTGTCACTGGAAAACAGAGTGATATTTGACAAGCCCATGGTTTGGTGTTGCTTCAATTCCTAGCAAAGACTGCTACATTTTGCTAAGTGATTTACCTCTGGAAATATCCGTGCACATGTTTTCCATGTACATGTTTTACTAGGAAGCAAAAACTTCTTAGAATTGTTAACTGCATGGAAGGTACCCCAGTATCCAACTGCTAGTACTGCTACTACAAAGACTGTCTATGCAGGCTTTATGCCCGTATGCTAAGGTGCCAAAGATAATAAAGTCAAAGTCTTGTTAAGGGTGAAAAGGTAGCACACTTTATTTGTAAAGCAAATAATTTGTTAGTATAATTGAAATGCTGACAGTCTAAATAAAATGCTACTATTAGTTGTGGCGCTGTGGTCTCCCTGTTTTCCCTCTCTTTCTCCCCACCGGCTCCTGCTCAGGCCATGTGGCCATCATGTGACACTAGTCCAAACGTAATTATTACACAGAAGGAACGAAAGCAAGCAAGCAGATGATACCAAACTAGGAGGTGCTGTAAGAAACATAGAGTGGTTTGGGTTGAAATGGATATTTAAGATCATCTAGTCCAATCTCTCTGCAATGTGCAGGGACATCTTCAACTAGACCACGTTGCTCAGAGTCCTGTCCAACCTCACCTTGAATGTTTCCAGGGATGGGGCATCTACCATCCCTCTGGGCAACAGTTCCAGTGTTCCACTATCCTCATTGTAAAAATTTCTTCCTTGTATCTAGTCTGAACCTATCCTATTCTGGTTGAAAACCTTTGCCTCTTGTCCTACTGCAACAGGCCCTAATATCACGGCAGTTAATTTTCAGATAAAAACAATGGCGTTTGAATGGGTTCTCTTCAAGAAACTGCACAGTTCCAGACATAATATTTTTCTGTTGACCAGAAGCATGAAGAACATACAAATCTTTTATCTGTTGGTATACAGTTATTAATATGAATTATACTCTGAGCTCTGGAAAAATGCACCTCCAAATATACTCTATGGACAAGATCTAGAAGTTGCAGGAAGTATTTTTCCATAGAGATGGCCCCTAGCTGAAACATCCAAATGTACAGGATACTGCATTCATTAAGGAAGCCCAACAAGAAGAGACATAAGGAAAACATTTTATGAAGAGTTCTCAGCTTCTCTATTATGTGCCTGAAACACTAGCTCTTTGGGTTTTAATAAACATAGTTAAATTCTGTCAGGGAGGCAGTCTTGAAGACTACCTTAGGATTACCTTTTCTTCTCTTGCATACTCCTGCCTTTACCCTGCTGACTCTTCACAGTGCATGCATGCTAATCTTCTGCCCTGCAACTGTCAAAGTTTATGTACGGTGTCATATATATGCAGCCTTCATTCTCTGGTAGTAGGATATTTTTGCAATCTGTGGTCTCTTAGGATTGCACTTGAAAACCAAGTAAAACTTCAGGAATTCATAAGACAACAAAGTTAATTACACAAGATTTACTCAGGATTCTGTGATGAAAGACTCTGTTCCAAGCTCAGACAGAGCACAGCTACTATCGTGCCAAGTTTGTGCCTGTATCATAGAACTGTAGAATGGTTTGGGTTGGAAGGCACCTTAAAGATCATGGAGTTCCAACCCCCCTGCCATGGGCAGGGACACCTCCCACTAGAGCAGGTTGCTCAAAGCCTCATCCAACCTGGCCTTGAACACTTCCAGGGACGGGGCATCCACAACTTTCCTGGGCAACCTGTTCCAGTGTCTCACCACCCCTACAGTAAAGAATTTCTTCCTAATATCTAATCTAAATCTCCCCTCTTTCAGTTTAAAAATGTTACCCCTCATCCTATCACTACACTCCCTGGTAAAGACTCCCTCCCCATCTCTCCTGTAGGCGCCATTAGGTATTAGAAGGCTGCTATAAGGTGTCCCCAAAGCCTTCACTGCTCTGGGCTGAACAACCCCAACTCTCTCAGCCTTTCCTCACAGGGGAGGTGCTCCAGCCCTCTGATCATCTTCATGGCTCTCCTCTGGACTCATTCCAACAGGTCCATGTACTTCCTGTGCTGAGGACTCCAAAGCTAGACGCTGTACCTAAGGTGGGGTCTCACAACAGTGAAGTAAAGGAACAAAATTACTTCCCTGGCCTTTACTGGCCACACTTGTTTTGCTGTAGCCTAGGATACTGTTGGCTTTCTGGGCTGCCAGTGGACATTGCCAACTCACGTCGATCTTCTCATCCACCAACACCCCCAAGTCCTTCTCCCCAGGGCTGCTGTCAAATCATTCTCTGCCCAACCTGTATTTGTGCCTGGGACTGCTGTGACCCAGGTGCAGGACCTTGCACTTGGTTTGGTTGAACTTCATTAACTTACACACTAGAAAACCTAACCAAACCAAACCAAAAAACCCAAACCCAACACCTTGAAGTAAACCAAGTCAGGCATAGTCAGGTGATCATGAGAAAAAAACAAGTTAAAACATATCTTCAGGCAGTCAAGACAGTTTCAGACATAGAAAGACTAACAAACTTCAGTTCTTAAAGCTTGCAAAATGAGCACAAAACCAGTGATCTGCTACGAGCAATAATGAAACTTTAATTTACTGCACTACCATGAGCAGTGCTTGATCTGTGCTTGTCCTAATTACTAAAGACTGACACAGTATAAGTATTGAAACTGAGAGAAATGGTCTTCTCTATTGCTGCCAGTGTTCTCTATCTAGTTTGTAGATAATGTAGTGGAGGAGTTAGTAACAAAATTCTGTCATAAAACAGTAGCTATTCATTAAATGAGTATTATCTCTTCCGTTAATTGCTTACATGTGAGACTTTAAAATATTAGAACTGATACAAGTAACAAAATGAATTCATTTAAAGCATTTTTTAAAGTTTAATTTTGTCAATTTATCCACATTTCTTGTGGAAGAGAAGGATGTTTTCCTTTATTTCTGAAGAACTCTTTAACTTACTAGGTTTTGTATTTTGCATATGCCCTCCTTTCTTTTCTATAATGTGTTTTATCCAAATTCAGAGGCATATGTTTTTTCAGAAGCACTTGTTAATTTATTTATTCTAAATGTAACAGCAGTCCAAAAATTACGTTGTTTTCATCTAAATATAATACAAATTTAATAAATAAAAAAATATAATAATAAAGTAATAAAAAACATGTCACTTGTAGCAAAATGGATTGAATTTTTTGGAACAGAAAATAAGAGGAAATATTCTCGTCTCTGTACCTCATCTTTCTGGAGCTTCTTTTGACCCCAAAATTAAAATAGATGAATAATGATATCTAAAATTGACACTTCTTCAAAGCTGCTGAGTTTCTTCTTTTGTTCTTTCTTTTCTGGTATTGATTCTTATTTTCACATATAAATAAATATATTATCCATACAAGTGTACCTGCTGATTAAATTGATTCAGAGGAAAAGTTTATTTTGCTTCCTTTGCTGAGAAATGTTTGCAGTAATTCATAGGAAAGAACTTCTGAGTTCATTGTTAACATTACAAATCAAACATGCAAGCAAACATTGTACAAGATCAAGTCTCCCTATGTTTTATCTCAGATCTGTCTTAAAAACTCCCAAGCCATTGTAGTTTGATGTTGTATTTCTTTTTTTTAAAGCAATTTGAATCTAACTTACTGTTCTCTAATACATCATTAGCATTCAAATAATGTCATTCAGGTTGGTAAGCAGCATATATGCACGTAAACACATCATTGCTTACTACAGCAAAAATTACGTTTAAACATTCACTGCTTCAAAGCACATTAGCAGTAAATATAACATCTGATCCCTCTCTAGTCACAACACATTTAGTGAGGTTGTGAAAAACTCAGCAATATTCCAAGAGGGCAGCTACTGCATCTGTTTTGTTTTGTCTGCCTTTGGAGATCCTTTCCGAAGTCTGTATGAAAGTTGCTCCAGACATGATGGGTTTCAGATTTCTCTGTGAATCTCAATCTTTTTAGGAAACATCAGCTCAATGTTGACCTATTCCATTATCACTGGAAGGTTCCATGCAAATTGAACTTTCAGTCTGCTATGGACCACAGTACAGTTCTTAGACAGATATATAGGTATTTACTTCAAAATCTAAGTATGGAGACTCATGATGTCCAACAAAGAGGAGACTGAAGCATGATGATTGCATAACAGATTCTTAGACTGGATCCTCATTCATTGATTTTGGTTCCACTGGCTGTAAACAGCTTTTCAAATTGAAACTACAGTTCTCTCTGTTCACTACGGCCAATGTCTTGCACTCCTCAGGGCTGCAACCACCAAGACATGGCCTGTAACCACTGTGCATGAATGTTTAGATTAGACTCTATGTCCTAAGTAGGTCTAATCAAACCACAAAAAAGAAATGGTAGTGTATGTCCCTCTCCTGTTTGACCAGAAAGATTGTGCACTGCACTGTTATATGGAAAGATAGCAGCCGTTCATACAAAATAATTAGTAAAATAATTCAGAAGATCTACTGATTCTTTGGAAATTCTGCAACTGTTACTTTAAATGTAAAAGTTCCATTTTGTAGTAGGATACAGCCAGAAAAAAATATTTTTCCTCTAAAACTTGGTTGAACTTAGAAGAGATTCAGTCCTAGCCAACTGTAACTAGTGTGCAGGAATTTCCGCAGTTTATTTATATTTTCTTGTAGTAGTCCTTGTAGAAGATGGGAGAATCAGCAGGGACGGAAAACTGGCGCTCTTCCTCTGGTAATGGACAGCTGGATCATGATGGACAGATTTCCTGCAGCAGTATGACATTTCTGGAGGATTTGTGTGTGACAGATGGGATACCACCTGCTGAGAAATCAAAGGGGCTATATTAGCATTATTGAAAATATGAAGTTATGAAACATGAGTAAATTAAGAGTGTCACCATATTTTGCCTCTGTAATGTATCAGGGAATATCAACATACAGAAAAAGGTGACAGAGCGAGGGACAACTGACTCATTTGAAACTTGTTCCATAGTCTTGAATATGTAGAAAGTAAAGAACCTGGGAGATGTGTGTAGCTTATTAAGCTGGACAAAGGTCTTTAAGGCCCCATTTACCATAGCTGTAACTATTAAATCTAATACAGATATACCTGGTTGTATTGCATTCATAGAGGAGCAGCTTCTTTGCTGCCCTTGTGGTGGGTACACAATATTGCTACATTTTTCAGCTGTTGTGCAGGAGAATTGTTATGCCTTTTATTTTCAGTTGTCACGTGAACACATTCAACGTAGACTTACTTCAAGCAACAGACTAAATTAACCTTTACAAGACTTTGGCCATTAGATTTCTGAATGTCGGTAAAGGAGTATAATTACTGTTCTGTTTTATTAACTATATAGAAAATGAAATGGTCTTTTAAGTGACTAATAAAGGTAGGTGAGGAACTTGCAGCAGCAGGTAATCCTTGAAACTGGAGACAGTATAAATATGAGCAGAAAGCAGCCCATATGGAATCAAAAAAGACGTTCTACTTGCTTATATAGTCTTTGAAACTTGTAGTCCTTTGCAATGCAGAAGCAATTAGGAAGCTACAACTTTTACCAAAGAGATAGACAGTTTGCAATTTAAAATTATTGTTTTCCAGAACAGAATTTTCTAAAATAATTCTAAGTTTCCAGAACCACATGGCAAACTACCTCTTATTGTCCTTCTTTCTGTATTCAAAAGACAAAATTTGTTGACTCCTGAGTAGTGCTGTGCCACATTTTGCCTGTATTATTCATATGAAAGCGTTTCTCCTCGGAGAGAATTTTCACTGAAGCCAGTGTGACTCATTGCAGAACAAAGCACTTGTCAACATGGGAAAGAATGTGCAAATTCTCTTCTTTAATGTTTAGAGGAATATTGTATTCCTTTAAAGCTCTCTACCCATGGGACATGGGGCAAGTAGCTGACCCATTAAACAGTTCTGCCTGTTGAAAGATTTTAGGGCTCTTAATTTCTTCTTCAGACTTAACTATAAGCAGTCTCTTTCCTCACGTTAGACTAAGTGATACTAATTGAAAACCTCTTTCCTTTGCTCTACTTTCTTTTTCTTGGAAACTGTATTAAAAATGGAAATTTGTTTCAGAAGACATTGAGGTTAATACAAGTAATATGGCTTGTAGTGCAAAGATCCAAAGTACTCTTTTTTGTTGTGTATTATTTACCTATTTTTCTTTTGCTCTGAATAATAAAGATGTGAGAAAAAATATAACCACATAAGCAATAGTTCACAAACTACTGACTAATTCATCGATTACTGCTGCTTTGAAATATGACTACAATTTGTGCTGACACTTACAAGTAACATGATTTAGGGACAACACTTTCCCAATTAACATTATAATGTATAACTTTATTTAAAGATCATATTACTATGTAAAACCTATTAAATAGGCAATAGAATTCCTATCACCAGTGCCCAGATATTTATGTTATAGAAATTCACAGTTATTTAAATATTTATAAAATGAGAGTTGAGAGAAGCACTTTTGAAAAGCAGTTAATAATGAACAGACATCAAGGGAGCCATCATTATAACAGCAAAGTGCTTTGCAACTCCAATAACTTCACTGGTGCAGAAGCAGGCCATCAAATTTAATTAAAAGCAGTCAAAAATAAACTGAAAAATTGAACTGCAAAAGCCTATCCTTTGCCAGCAGCTGAAGGCAAAGACAAAGAGAGAAGGGAGAACCTTGAAAGTAGTAATGAATTGATAAGCCTCCCTGCCTGCAACTTGTAATTCATTCTGTCAGATTTTAGTATCAGTTAAAGTAGATTAATAGAACAATCACCGATTCTCTATCTTAAATCTTTATGCACAGTCCCTCTATTATGGGTTTCCATGATAAATGAAAGTCTGAGAGGGTAAAAATTTAGACTCCTTGCCTTACTTGCTCATTTCTTTTAAATAGTTCTGACACATACATTTGCTGGACATAGGCAAAGTCTTCAAAACAATTTAGAGACAGAAATAAACATTTTTATTGACTGGGCTTTTTGATTCTTGCAGGGAAGTTTAATACCTTTCTACCCAACAAAGGTAAATTTTACCTGTATCATGAAGTATTGACATCTCCATCTGCCACTAGAGGTTCCCATGGTGAAATTAAAGATAAGGACACTCATTTGTAATGTAAGAGGGCTAGTAAATTTATTGCTGTTTTATGTGCTCAGATTAATGTGGATATATGCAAACTGTACCACAAGGACAGAACCAATTTACCCTAGATCATTTTATTTTTTATAATAATGTGCTTTAATGAAGCTAAAACTTCCCTGCTGTGACCTTATTATGTTTTCCAACATCAGTGGGAAATAGTTTATGTTGAATCGTAACAAAGCTCATGAAACAGCAGGAATTTTGAGACAGAAGATCAATTATATTTTAGTGGTCAATACAGAAATAGGAAAGGAAAAAGCCAAGTAGATTCTAGAAAAGAAACCAGTTGAAAAAAAAAGTAAACTATTTTAATGTCAATCAATGTTGCGTAGTACTGTTCTTATAGTAGTTATTAAAGGCACAGTAGTTTCCCAAGATGGAAGCTTCCATTCTACTAGATGTTTTAGGAGGACTGATATTTTTTTATAAAACAAAGTGAAGTAAATAAGAAATATGATGTTGAAAGAATGAATAAAATTTATAGCAACATGAATGATTACTAATTTATTCTTTGGTAGTGGATCAATCCTTATGAAATTAAAAGAAGTGCTCTCAGTTAAGAAACCTGTCATTTATTGCCTGCCATTCAATTTCCATCAGTTATCAGAAACTGAATTAATTCAAAGTAGAAATCAAACTTCTCCCTCATTCTGTTTCTTCTCCTTCAGCAACAATTGAAGTTAGTGCCCTTGAGTTCAGGAGAGAGCAAGCATTGAGTTCAGGAGAAAGCAATCTTACAAGAAAGATTTGTTTATAATTCACTAGATACTAAGAAAACACATACAGGCATATGGCAGTTCCTAAACAAGTCTGTGGAAAGGATGAATTGGTCTCCAAACCTTGAAGGGATTCTTTGCAATGGGACTGTGCCACAGAGATGTAGTCACGTTCAAACCAGAAAACAGAATGAAAGAAGGAGACTTTAAAGGTCCCTCACCTCATTACAGAGTGAAATCCTAAATAACAGCTTGGTGTTCATTGGCCCGGAGTGATCATGCAAAACCTTTTCAGATAGTGCAAGCTAGGATATGAAAGAATAAAACAGGATTACATCTAACACGTTTATTTTATTTACAGTTTTTTATTTTTTCCATCTCTGTCGGTAGTTTGGTTTTTTGTTTGTTTTTTGTTTTTAATAAAAGTTTCTCCTTACAGAAGACTTAAAATACTTTTGAAGTGAAATCTGAATAAAACAGAAAAATATCATACATACATTTGAATATCAATTCACTATTGAAAGCCTTAACAATCAATGCCTGGTGCAAGGATTTTGTCTTACTAAATGAATTTCAGTCTTGAGTGGATATCTTGGTTTTATTTTAAAAAAAATGGTGAACAACCAGATAACCTTGGGGATAAAGACCAAGTCAACAATAATAGAGCTCTGCTTTCTAATAATATACCTATGGGAAGTATTTATCATTTAAAAGCCTTCCATTTTTTTCATTTGTTTTTCCTGTTCCCCTTTCTTTTTGTTCTTTAAAGAAAAGCTTCTTTTTATGCATACATTTAAAACTAAGGTTAGCTTTTCCCCCCAAGTGTCTGTAGTGCAAATCTGTGTTCAGAACTGCATAAAATCAATCAAATGTGGATACAACTTATAGAGGGCATGCTAACTATATCTCCCAGCTTTATTATCAGTGGGGTGCTGCCTCTAATACAATTAAATTGAATATTAGCTAACATTCTTTAATCAAAACAGCTTTTAAGTAACTTACCAGCTAGTGCAGTTTCGTTCTTTCTTTGATCTTCTGCTTAATCAAGGGAACTTCTTCTGTGGTACCTCAAAGTTAACTAAGTTCAGATCAGCTTTTTCAATGTGATTTAATTAAAAGATATGACCTTGTCTAGGATTTATCATATTAATGGGATTTTATTTGACATTTTCCTACTCAGATGTTATTTTTCACATTAATATACCAAAGTATCACCAAAAAGGAAAAAAAAAAAAAAACTTATTCCAGCATTTCCAAATGAATTTTAAAGTGTCTGGGGCTGAAACAGTACATCAAAAATCACTTACATGCATATTTTAGGACTTTGAAGCCTAATTCAGTAGTCTAGTAATAAGAACACAGATTGATAAGCTTTTTTCCCTGCTAATATCAAAATACTAAAAATATTCATATTTTTTATGAAAGAAAGAATTAAAAACTGAGTGTTAACAAAGTCACAATAGTGGTATCTGACTGTTTTGAATGATGACTGACTTAATTCTAAGCAGTTCTGAGTTTAGAAACACAAGGAAATCCTTGCTACTCTCTTGATAAGAAATGCTTGAAGCATCAATTAAAATATAAATACAAAATCATGTTCAAGTTTTTTCCATTCATGTTTCTATTTACTTCTGTATATGTTGAGCTATAACTGTACTTTACATACCGTTAACGCCTGGGTCACTTCAGTATGAAGTTTCATGTTTCAACTGAAAAATATTCCTGTTTATATTGAACTAGTGCTAAAGACTGTCATTCAGCTTGTATCTTTGAATTTTAATTTTTAGCCTACATATGTCGCGTTTAATTTGCATTAGCATGTTGTTTCATTACATTTGTCCACCACGTTGAAGATGCATTTCTAAGGCCTCTGGTCATTAACTGAACATTTGCCTTGCCCTTCTCTTCACAAACACTACTATTAAACTTCTTAGAAAGCACCAACTAATTTTATTTTCTATTTTGAAATAATCGATGTGTGCTAGTTGGATAAAGTTGACTTGATGCATGACCAAATGTACAGATGCATAGAACAAGATACATTCTAACTTCTATCTAGGGTATTTAAAAAATCATTTAAATTTGATTTGAAATTGCCTTATTGTAAGATGTTAATACACTAGGAAATAAAAAATTAACATATAGCTTGGAAGGTTTACATAAAAGGTTTACATAAAAAGTCACTTTTACTTTGTAATCATACTAGAAAAATAATCAGTTTTTACCACACTTTTATGTAATTGAAACCTGGTTACTTCATTTTCTACATAGTCACTGAATATGGTACAGCATTTCAGAAAAAATGAAAACCAATATCTGTCTGTTGTTTTGGTTGGTTTTTTAAATTAAATTTTAATCTCAATTATTTAATACAAGCATTATTATGATTCTGCTTACTTTTCTTAGCATAAAAATAATTAAAAAAATAATTTACACTCTTATTAAAATACCTAAATATCTAGGAAGATAACATTAACAAATATTATTAAAATTGATTTCCTTATGATTTTAAGTTGCATATTTGGGGGGGGGAGGGAATTATTTTATGTTAGTTGTAATTAAGTGTGTAGCTGGCATGAGGTTTTAGCTACTGCTGCTCTTCCAGGAGAATGTATGGTTTTGACAGTGTATGTGTATTTTGTTGTATTGTCTAATTTCAAATTGTGATGTTTCTCCATTTATGGAATGGTATGAAATGTCATTTGTAATGCTTAACAATTATCTATGGTCTCCTAGGTAAGAATGGTACTTTACTAGATATGGAGGCCTCCTACTCTGTGGTCCCAAACATTTTGTTCATTCCTAGTCGAAAATAGAGCAAGGTGTTAAACTGTTCTCAGTGGTGAGGACAGGTGATTTCCAGTTAAGGAACAGTGGGCAAGGAGACTACTTGGGAAAAATAAGCATTTTCAAATATCTGACACAGTTACACATTCATTAACACTTACCTTTGAGAACATGTAGACAACAGATGAGGTTCCGGAACACTGAAAAATGAATATATTTTCAGGCCTTTGGAAGGAGCAGCTGAATAATTATAGACATGCCAGAATAACTTCAGTTTTCAGAAAAAAGCACTGGGACAGATATTAAAATAAACTGTGTTTGCACACCTGGAGGAAAACAAGTAGAAGAAAACCAGCCAATCTGATTTTTTTCTAAGCATAATTTTCCTCCTAGATCAGTCTAACAGAAATTTCAGAGAAAGAAAAAAAAGTGAATGTCAGTGTCATCACTGTACGAAGGCTTTTGTCATTGTCCTTAATGTTATTTTTATAAGCTAAATTGGAAAGCACGGTGGTCTAAGTGAAAGTCTTGTAACAAAGTTTAAAAATTTTTTGGGTAACCCTTCTGAAAGAACAGCTATTAGGAGCTTATTGTCAAAACATGTATCAAGTGCTACACACCGTAAAGTTGCCATAAAGGAGTCTTCTACAATTAACGAACAATTAGGAAGAAAAAAAAAAGTTTTTACATGTTTCACCATACTTGGAGGGCTTTCAGTAATGCTAAATGTAGGATTAAAACATTGTAGCAAACATTGGACTTAGCTTGTATAATGTTGTACTTTAGCATAAATATATTTTTAAAAAAATATGTTTAGGAAATAACAGTTCCAGAAATACGTTGTAAGGAAGAGCTGTCTTGATAGATGAAGTACTGACGTAACGTCTGGAAATTAACTTCTAGGGAAAAGGTGAGACATTTGGAAAGCCTAGAAAAACACATGAAAGAAGTTTAGAACTCTAGAAACGTTAACCAATGAGAATAGATTGAAATACCTGGAGTTATGATATCTAAAAGAACAGTTGGATAGGAACTGATACCACTCTCCAAAAACCCAGACAATAAATACAGTTTCAGTGGTCAGTATATTTTGTGCAGGTTGTAGAAACTCTGTAATTTAAACCCTGCAATGAAAATATTTTAAAATACATAATTATTACTGTCCTAGGCCAAGGAGTGTCTTAAAGAGTCCCTTTCAGACTTTTTTTCTGTTATTGGCCCCATAATTTGTAGTAAAATATTGTAATTATACTTTGTTGATAATTTCTGATGGATAGTCAAGCAGCCTTTGTTCTTAATTTCTCTTTAAATAGAAGAATTATAAGTGCTAAAACAATTGCATAACACTATATACTATATACTATATAATATTATCAAACTAATTTTTTATAAATAATTCAAGGTTATTTTAACTCATCAGACAAGCAGGTTTTCATTTTTGCATGGGACTTTAAGATTGTCAGTTACATAGTGTCATTATATTTGCATGCATAATATATTAAAAGATAATGCATTTTGAGTGAGTGGGTCATGAAATGTATTTAATTTAATGCTAGACTACTTTCTGTAGCAGTTGTCATTTATTAATATACCAACTCTAAATAAATGTGCATACATTTCCAGGAGGAAAAAAGTCCTTACAATTTTTTTATTGCTTAACTGGAAAGAGTATTTATCCTTCAAAACTGCAAACTCGTCCTTAAAATCCATTAATCAGCATGTTAGCCATCCATAGCAGAATTTTATGAAAAACATCATGCTAACCACACATTTGACAGACATGCTTCTTCAGGTAGAAATCTGTCTCCCTTGTTTAATTTATAATGAGCAAAGTATGTGCATCAGCAATCAAAAACTATTAAACTCTGTGAAAGCAGAGTCTGAACTTTGCATTTGGGTCTGCTGTTTATTTCTGAAAGAAGTTTAAGGAGGAAAGTTATTGTTCCCGGGATGTAGGCAGTAAAAAATGATGTCAGAATAGGCCTTTCCTCTTTAATAGTTCCATATTATGTTGACTCCGTAGTTTACCAGATAGCAACTTAACTGACACAGGTTTCAACCCCTGTTATGGAGACCGGACTGTCAATTGACATGGGCAAGCAATTTTCCATCTCTTTGGAAGAATTTATCTGTTTAATGCAGATAGTATTTTTTCTTTGTGTTTCTTTACAGTTACAAAACATTCATGCTTTCATTTTGATATCATCTAGATCTAAATATATTACTAACCACTGGGTTAATATCTTGTTAATTTGATGGGCAGACAGTTAGACAAGCTATACAATATATTCTTACTTGTAATAATTGCAATAATTTGCAATGAAATAATCCTATGAGCAGCCGTAGGACTGTAATTCTGCATGTAAGTCAGTCAGTAGACGCTATAACTGATTTCACTGATTTAATTAGTCAACACTAATTAACACTAATTAACACTAAAAATGTATATTGCATCCATTTAGAGCTAATATTGGTGATTTTTGTCATAGCATGTTCCTGAAATTATTTTGTTTTCAGATTTCATTTTCATTCGAAAATTACATAAATTTAATGTCCAAATTCATAAGTAATTTTGCTTCAGTTTAGCTGTGTAACTTTGTTCCTTGCATTGGATTCTGCTAATCAGATGTGATTTACTTTGTTAAATGACACATTGCTTTACTTATAGTAGCAAAAAAAATTAAAAATTATAGGAATGAAAGAGAAAGGAAAGTAGTAATTTTAAAATTCATTTCTATTCACTTACATGGGTGTATTTTTCATGTGTGCTTAGGGTTTAGACTTTCTCCAGATCATTGCAAACAGGTAACACAATGATTTTTAAGTCTCTGTTGCCAAATGAAACCAATGGGAGTTGGTAATAGGACATTTTTAAAAATCTTAGTAAAAACAGCACTGTTAAGCACCCAAGCACATTTTACAACCTGCTCACTGTATCTATGTCACTTTTAAAGATGAAACTTGATTGTGTACACTTAGTCACTGCTTTTGTTTGTGCATACACTTGACCGTAGTTAGTAAGATGCTGAAACCCGTCCTTAGTGACTTGAATGTTCTGTGAGAAAAAAATTATATTGCATCCATTTAGAACTAATATTGGTGATTTTTGTTAGAACACGTTCCTGAAATTATTTTATTATTATTTTATTATTCTGAATATACACCACTGTATGCTTGTTCCTTTAAATTCTCTGAACAACTATGGGTTTTAAACCATAGATTTTTTATTAATTCCATAATAGTTTTGTCATTTTTTAAAAATACATATCCAGTAGGATTGGTGGTAACTAAAGACTTTTAGAGGATTATGTGTTAGCTTTGCTAATGGCACTTTCCTCATGCTTTTGTGTATTATGACGTTATGTCTTAACAGCATCACAGATTTTTGCAGCACTGGAAGTCGTAACAAGCAGAAAGAAAACTATTTTGTTGGTGTAGAGTATTTTTGTCATCTCGAAAAAGTTTAGCAGCCATCTCGCATGACATAGCATGATGTGATTAAAACCAAGGGCTGCAGGGGCCAACTTCAATTGTATATAAAATGGATTTGTTGGACAAACTAAATTGTCTGCTTAGAACTATATTGATATATGGTCCAGATTTATGTGATAATATCCTAATTTGTAATAATATCCTAATGATAAATTGAAGAAAAATGTGATAAACTGCATTTGTCATGTAACATGCCAAAACTACAATTTTGGAATTACATCAACTTTCCAAATTTAAGAGCATCTTTGAATAATCATTATTTCCCTGTGTCTTTGGGTTAAGGAAGGAAAATTATGGTTAATTTAGTAGAAGAGAGACGTTATACAGTTGAATGTTTAATGTCTTGCTAACTTAAAATATCTTAATTCTTCTTGAAGACATTTCTGTGCACTGAATGAGTACTCAAACAGTTATAGCAGGAATAAACAGGATATAGGGAGGTATCAATCTTGAACTTTAAAATTATCATAGATGACATAGTAAAAAGTTATCTTATTTGAAAAGCTCCATGATTAAAAGTAGAATTGTATACTGGAACATGGGAAATTCCATCTCAACGTGAGGAAAAACTTCTTTACTTTGAGAGTGACAGAGCACTGGGACAAGCTGCCCAAAGAAGTTGTGGAGTCTCCTTTTCTGGAGATACTCAAAGCCCACCTGGATGAGTTCTTTTCCAAATTTCTCTAGGTGAACTTGCTTTGGCAGGGGGGTTGATGGAAGTTGACCTCTGAAGGTCCCTTCCAAGCCCTACCATTCTGTGATTCTGTGCTTGAACATTAAAAGGTAAGAAAGTCCAGTTGTATGTTCAATTATGAAAACATAATATTAGCTATTGCTTGCATAATTTATTTTCCATTATTTCTATTAAATGTGTAGTAGAATATATTATGTTTATTATTACCCACTTGTAATGGGTAAAAATGGTGGCATGAGAGGTCTCAAGTGCAAGATTAATCAAATTTTTTTAAGTACAGAACTAAAAGCATAGTAAGAAACAGCCCCTACTGAAAGAACCTGAATTTTAAATTAACATTGCAGATAATAGATAAGACATACTACTTAGCAATGGGGATCTGAGCACAATAAAAACTGACTGAAAAAGAGTAGTAGAATTGGGAAATGAACTATTACTTCAGTTTGCAGCTTCAAGATCATCCATCCTTAAGATGCACTTATGACAAGATTTTTGCAACCTGTTTAATAATGACTGAAGTCACCTGTGGATTCAGCTGCTTTCTCTCATTATTGAGTGTCTTGAAAAGACAGCAGCGTCAACGACCCTATAGAAAGACATGTACTAATCTTCCCTTGCTCATTTCTTTTCAGGTACTTACATATGTTAAATTATATGTAGATTAGTACCCACAGTAATTTGTTAAACAATAATGTGAAAAGAACATCCTGTGAGTACAAGGAAATCTGGAAATGGAAGCAGCTTTTCAAACAACTCCTCCTTACCAAGACCCTAAGCTTGAGGAATGTGTTTAGGTAAAGCACTTCCTTTTCTAGAGCAGAGACATAACATACATATTCCAATAGAGCCCATGTATGCTTTATCTTCACTTTCATGGATATAAGAACAAGAGGTTGATTATGAACAGGAAGGTTGTATACAACTTAATACTTTGATCATACTACCTGAAAGTTTGACACACTATTCCCAAAATACAATGCATCCTTTTTCTAGGTTAAAACGGAAACATTGGAAACATTGTTTTGAATATGTTTCCTTTTTTCCAAAAGTTTATTATAGTGCTTGGCCTGTGTGTTTAGTTTTTCTCCACTGGGATGAACTGTGTAATGATTTTACAATGTACGAAGTAACTCTTTTTCAGAATGTGTGATAGCCACAGAAAAGACACTGAATAAATAGAAGTAAAGAATATAGAAAGGATACATTTCTCCCACTGTCTTTTAGAGAACTGAAATGAAAAGTTCTTATGTTGTTAATTCCTAATTTTCAATATTTTTAAAAATGAATGTAATTTCAGTAAAAATTTAACTGTAAAACAGTGTGATTCCTGTTAAATCATGTGAATCTTGAATTTAATTCCTTTTTATTCTTCATGCTGCATGTTTATCTAATTCTTTTTAAAAGATACATTTACTGATAGTTGATGGAAGGCTTCAGACTTCTGGATGATAATCATTAATAGATTTCAAGTGAATGAAACAGCATATTAAGTGAAATCATAGGATTCCATTGTATTGCCAGGTTTCTGAAAATATGGTGGTTCTGTTTTAATTAAATCAGTATTTTAACATCGTATTCTTCCTGTCTAGAAAATGAAAATCAAAGCTTCAGAACAAAAGATGTTTGCGAAATCTGGTAGATAAGCAGGCTCTTTGTTACGTACACAGCCACCTGAACCTAGCAGATGCTAAATTAGGCTTATTCAGTGTCTTACAAAATAAAATCTCCCCTAAGACCATGTTTGTCACTGTTGTAGCTGTGAGATATGTAGCTGAAAAGCCTTCCTTGAATGATGTCAAGTTAGACTCTAATGGAGCTTTCAGTAGGCTTTTTCCAAGGTATTAGGAAATTATGAACATCTACAAGATTCAACATCGACAATGTTGATATTCTTTATAGTCTGGTAATTTTGTGAATAAATTAAAAAAGGTCTAAAACTAATGCATTATGTGTTCAGTTTTCTGAAAACAGATTTTAATCCTATTAAATTTTCAAACATACTTTATAATTTAAAGGAGAGCACTTGGAATCAACTTTGTTAGTTCCAGTGGCTGCATTCACAGACAAATAGGTAGAGGCAAATAAAATATTTTCCTTTATTTGGAAGTAAATAAAGATGGAATGAAAATATTGTTTTGTGATTTAAATTCCTGATGGTGTATCTGGTCACTACCGTATTGCATGTAATTTGTTCCTTCCCTGCCCTATGTAGCAAAAATCTAGTAAAAAAAGAGAGGATGATCTATAGGAACTAGAGAGAGAATAAATAAATTACACCATTGAAGATAAAAACAAGATAACTGAGGGTATTATGATAGAAATTTTCATAGATGCATGTGGCACAGAAAAGGTGAATAAAGTACTATTAATCACTACTTTTATTCATATGAGACAGATTTTTTTAAATGAAGTTTTCTTTTTTTAAAAATAATATTCTATTAAATTGTGGAACTCATTGACACATAATGTTATGGAAGCTGAAATTGTACATTCAAGCAACTTTAAGCAGTTAAAAAAAGGGGGGACTAAAGTGAACTTTATAATTTTTAAATGATAAAGGACAATAAGGTCTTCAAATTGTCAGACAGGGTTCATAATTTAGCACAAAAAAAATGTCACTCTTAATAGATACCTTAGATGTGTTCAGTCTCTTCTGGAAGACAAGGAATTTCAAAGCTCCAGACACAAGATTTTTTTTTTTTTTTTATATTAAGTGATGAGAACTGAATTATTTGGAAGTGAATTTTGGTTTTTGAGACAATGTTTTTCTGTATAAATTCAGCACTCTGGTTGATTAATCTTATTTTAATTACAGAGTTTCAGAGTATCTCTTTTAAAAAAAATAAAAAAAAAATCTAGGCATTACTCTTACAGTGCACTGCACAAAGAACAAGCCTATGCATAAAGACAGTGAACAGTGGCAGCAGGTGTCAGAGCTAGTTCTTGTTCCTGAACCCATTTTCTCTACTGCTGTATAGCAAATAGGTATTATTTATATAATATGAAGTGAATTAGATTGCAGAAGAAGCCACACAAACTCAAAGTGGGAAGGACAAATCAATCCCAGAGTGGGACTCATCAATACCCAGAAGATAGGAGGATAAACTGAACCAGTAAGAAGCAGAGCTCTCTTCAAAAATGATCCACAAAACAGATTCTAGAGTGAGACTCCAAGGTCTCATAGAAGGTTCATATGGAATTCGACCAGGAATTTCTCAGAGAGAGAGAGAGGCTCCTTTTTTGATAAAAACTAAGTTATTTTTATAACATAAATATGTTAGGGTGTAGAACATCCTACTTCAAGCAAGAAATAGATACTGTTAATTTCTCTTTTCACCTGAAACTTTGAATAGGTTATGACATTTACTGTTCTTTCAGAGCAATTTTATTTTTCCAGGTACTTTTTCACCTTCTCAGACAATAAATTGCCACTACAATCCCTTGTTTCTGTGCTTATAGATGATATAGCAGGATGTCTCTGGTTTCTAGGTACCTTGGCTGCACTCCAAAGAGTCCAGCTGCCCTTTTCAAGGTTGTATCTGGTTCATAGGCTTAGTCCCCAGTCTTGCAGTTTCAGGCTGGCAGGCCTTTCTCTGTCATTACTTTTCAGGAGACAATTTCTTCTGCTCAGTAATTTTCTCCTTCTAACTGAACCCCTGTTTAGTAATTTCCCCCTTCTATGGTCACTCACATCAACACATAAAGGTATTTTTGTCTGGATGCTTGAGTTAGTTGGAGGAAGGTCAGGTGGATTGTATTCAGTCTACTCTGGAAACTAATGTCAGGTAGCTCAGCTAGTTTAGTGACAAAGGGAGGTCAGCAACAATCTTACCTCTGAACTTAATCAAGAGAGATCAGACACCCTTGGCTGTCTTGGGCAGGGTAATGAGCAACCCAGTGTGACAAGCAAATAATGTATGTTCTACTTAAACAGTAGTTTGTCAAAGTGAAAATATGTCCAGTCTTCTTCCTGTTTGGCTGCCAGAAAATAAGTTATTAAGGAAATGATGAGTATGTTAGATGCAGTGGAGGTACACATCTGAGACGGGTAAAAGTGGTGGTATCAAACCCCAGAGCTATCAATACACAAAGGGTTGTCTGGGGTCTACTTCAATGACTGCCAGGAGCCACAGCAGTAGCACAGTACTAGTCTTCACAAGCTGTCTGAATTTGCAGTTGATTTCTCTCTTTCCCACTCTCTTTCCATAGACATCTGCCATGTCAAACTGCACACAAACTGTATATTTAGCAGTAGAGAGAAAAAACTCCTCTGGCCAAGATTGGAGTTTGGATTTTGCATCAGGTATTCCTATTTTCTTGCGTGTCCCATCCCTAGAAAAAAATATTACTTCTAACAATTTGCCACCAGTTTCCTCCATGACTCCTCATGGCCCCTGCACTTATCACCTTTTGAACAGCCCTTGGAATTGTCTCACATTCACCATGTTCTGTGCTGCAGGTTCCCTTTTCCTCCCTTTGAGTGAAAAGATTCCTAACACTTGGAGAAAAGAAACTTCCATAATGTTTTGTGAGAGATCAAGAATATATTCTGGAGTTGTTTCAGCTGAGCTAGATCTATGTTAATAGTCTCTCCTGGTGCTAACCGCAGAAAGAACAAATAGTAGAAATGACAATAAATAATTTAAATTTTTCCTTAGAAGCTATTTCATATGTTTTTAAAATATTTTCACGGAGATCATCTGTTCTTCCATGATCAAAAATCACATGTTGAGGTTAAAGTATGGGAAGCCTAGTTAAGTTTCGGAGAAGTTAACAGACTTAATAGTTTCCTTAGCTGATTCATAGCATGGATATGACACATTGTTCCTGTAACACTGAATATGTAAATCCACAGATGTAATGAGGTGCTGTAAGACACATAAACCTCTGAAATAAAAACAGATTCTGTGGTATTTTATTCCTTAGAATTTGTTGCATTTTAGTTGTCCAAAATTGCAGGTGGACTGTGGAGAAAAATACCACCTGGTGGCCTTGAAGAAAATGGTATAATGCTCAAAACTTTGCAGGCACTGGTGCTAAACTGGTCTCTAAGTCTTTTCTTGTGCTATATGCAGGGAGAACCAGTGAACATCTGGTCTTTAAACTACAAAATACTCCTGTCCAATGAAGACTAACTTCTAGAATAGGAAATCCAAAATATTTTTGTAATGTAAAAGAGTAAGATACAGGTTCTTCCTCTGGAACCTGGCTATACATTAGTAAGCTGCATTTACAGAGATACTTCTAGTTAGAACAACCTGTTACAGCCCTTCAATGAAAAAAACTGAAAAAAAATTAAATAATCGTCATTCAAAGAATTTGGTTGAACTTAAGTGCTCTGAAGAACTTTGGAAGGTCTTGAAAGATATACAAGTAACGGAAAACTTCAGATTTTTTTTCCTTATTTTTAGTTTTTCCATCAACACTGGTAAAGGAGTTAGAATTAATTAACTGTATTATCTGCCTATGCCTACAATACTCTTTTTGTATCCTATAATATTAAAAAGATTGTCTTGGACTTATCACAATTTCTTTATATTTTCAATGTTCAGAATACCTCTATCATTATATCTTCTTGAGGGATATTCATATATACGGTTAGCTAGTAATATTCAGATCACTTAATTGCAGAGACACCATCAAAATCTGTGTGCTCACAGTTGTTGCTACAACTTGCTTTATTATGATTTGAAAATTTAAGGAACATCACTGTACAATGCAGCTTCATGCTGAATGCAGTACATCTGTCACTTTCTATAACAGAAAGCATAGGAACAAACCTGACCAAAAAACATTGTTGGTTTTGGAAAATGCTTTTCTCACTGATTACATAAAATATCATGAAGCATCAGATAGTCCTATGAAGTCTGATACACACCATTGGGGTATGCATTTTTATTTTTGTCTTAGGGAGAATCAAGGGGTAATACTATAACTAATAACTTTTCAAAGCTGTGATTGTTTTCAAGTACAGCCACATTTGTAGTTGGAATACTAACTAGATGAAGAACAGAAATTAAATTTAGATACTAAAAATGAATCATATCATGAAAGCTGTAGTAGTATTTAGTAAACATAATTTGAACTATTCACTAATCATACCAGTTTTAAGGTGTTTTTTGTTTTTCATAATTTCCATTCCTGTTGTACTAGGAAGGATAAAAAATGAATCTTTCGAAGAATAAAACATTTTGAGTTTTTATTCTTTTACTAATTAATGTTTTCAAAAATCAAAATTCTGGAAGTAAATATATCTTGTTTAAACTTTTGCAATTGTGAATTCAAGAGTTTCTGTTTTGATTTTAGGTTCAGAAATATTGAAACAAGACAGTAGCAGAGGGGATAATTAAGCCTGTGTATCTGGCACTTACATTGTTTTTTTGCCCTGATAACACTGTCTGTAACATGCAGATGTGATATCATTCTCAGGGCTTAAATCACACCGTCTTAATGACCCAATGTCGGCTACCCTTGAATGGCCTTAAGTGAACATGTCCACCCCAGAAAAGGTGTACAGAAAGATAATACATGCTGAAGATGTAGTCTGTGCTTTTTCCAAAACAATCTATTGGTACATATGTATGGATGAAATGGTCATTTTCTGTCTTGCTACATACTTTCCCCCTCCTATGTGTTGCCCTGTGCAGACCACTATTACTAGTCAGAGAGAAAGAAGAAGAAATCTATTTTAGATGGAGCTCCTCACAAAACAGGGTTGTATAAACAATTCATGCAACCAAAGAAATTTGCCTTGCTACCTGACATGTAAAAGGAGGGAGAAAAATAAAGAATAAAAGTATGTGGAAAGTGGTGTGGAAAGTACAAACCATACAGTTTCACCTTTACCCACAAAGGAAATTCAGGGGTAGCAAAAGTCCCAAAGATTAGAAAAAAGCAGTTTTGATTATATACATATATGTTGAGCAAAACTCAAGTTTTAGAGAGTTCATTTGACTCACTATTTGAACTATTAAAAACCAAAATACAGTTTTGTCTCTTAAAAGACAGAAGAAAAATATGGAATATAAAAATAAAAACACTCCTTTATGTTAAGATTGTAGACCCACATCTTGATATTATTTAACATAAACTATCACTTTTAGTAGGAAAAATGAAAATTCAATTAATATTGACCTACAGAGTGATGAAATCGTTAGTTTTGTTTTCCTGAGTAAGGGAAAAAGTAGAGATGAGTAGTATTCAAAGATCAGGTTCTCACCATTTGTCCCTAGAAAAGACTTATAGCTGCTGAACTTCAATATGACTTGTTGATTTAAAAAGAAAAATAAATCTATACTTTAAATTTCATTTTTTGAAAACATAAAATTGAAGATATGTATACATATCTTCTCTATGCTAAATAACTTCAAGTCTTTTGTGTAGTTTTAAATTTCTGTATCATGCAGAAAAAATGTCCAGTTTCTCTGAAGACAGTGAAATTAGAAAAAAATGTTCCAGACAGTGATCATGCAATTATTATTTTTTTTTATCTAGTTATATTACTGCATTCTTTTATCTTTGCTTTGTTTGTTTGTTTTATTTTTCTGAAAACATGTGGATGACCTTTCTATTTCATGGTCAGCCCTTGTGACAAACTTTGTGTTACTTTGCAATCATCATGTTAAAAAAAAAAAAAAAAGGCACAACCAAACTAACAACTTCTAAATAGTGAAATATTGCCTTAATTGCAATTGCCTTAATTGCAAGATGTATCATCTGTGGAATAATTTCAAGTTAAAATATAGTTTGAGTATAGTTTGATGTAATATACTCTTGTTCTGTTTCAGTCTTTTTTGTTGCTCTCAACACACAAAAAGAAGTGGAAAATAAAGTAGTTCTTGCTTTTGTCAATAACATTATAAGATACATTCATGTAATTGTTCCATGTTCTTTAAAAAGAAAACTAGCAGCAGTTGATTTTTTTTTTTTAAGTACCCATATTCTGCTGGAAACATGAGTTTGTCTTTGTATGCAAAAGACTGAGCCACAAGGCTCTTATCTATCTTGTTTGTAGCAGATAAAGTGTGACAAACAGACCCTTCAGGTTCCCATCAGTCATTTTAGGAGCAAGGTACTACTTATACTTACTTCCACAGAGCCAGATGACAAATAAGCATTCCATTACAGAGAAAACTACCACATCCATCAGCCAGTTTGGAGTACTATGATATTTCTTTCATTTTTTTTCCATATTGGCGAAAAGACAACTGTGTGGAATCCACCCTTATTTAAAGGTGCAGCTTACAGTAGTGTGAAAGGGAATTTAAAGATGAAATAACATCGCTATTTTTTAGTTTTCATTTATTAGTGCTAGTGCTGTAAAGAGAGTGGAGGATAAGAACTCCTGAGTAATTCAATAAAAAGCTGCAAAATATGTAAAATACACTGGAGTTACAGAGTGGAAAACCTCCATCCTTTTCACTACTGCCCTTCTGCCCCATTAACCACTTGGGTTCTTGATTCTCAAGGTCTCAAATCAAATTTAGTACATAAATCTCATCAAAGTATAGTGAGAGAAATTTGAGGTTCTTCCGTCTCCAATAAGTCTTCATTTCAGGGGCAGTCCTACAATATAAAATTTATTACCATTGAAATGCATTTAATGCTATTTATTTGCTCCTTTGGTTTTCACATACTTAAAGAATCATAGAATTGAATCACAGAATTGTCTATGTTGGGAGGAACCTTTCAGATCATCTAGTCATCAACCTAACTCAGATAAAAGAACCATCACTAAACCATGTCACTAAGCACTATGTCAACCTGTCTTTTAAATACCTCCAGGGGTGGTGCCCCAACCACTTCCCTGGGTAGCCTGTTCCAATGCTTAATAACCGTTTCAGTGTACAATTTTTTCCTAATATCCAATCTGAATCTACAACTTCCTTTCAGGCAGTTGCAGACAGCAATAAGGTCTCCTCTCAGCCTCCTTTTCTCTAGACCGAACAACCCCAGCTCCCTCAGCCTCTCCTTGCGGCAACAAAGGGCACAGACTCTGCCAAGTGATGAAGTGAAGACGTTTAATATTTTATTTTTACAGCATATATAGGGTCTTTTGATCACACACTGTGCTCTCTACACAGATAAGTTGTGGGGGCCTGTCCACACACTGTTGTGAGCAATACAATTGGCTACATAGAAGTGTTCATGCACCCAGGGCAATTAGTCATTATTATTTGTTTTGTTATTTTGTTATCTATTTTGCTAGCTTGGTATCTATATTGTTGCCCTCACATCACCGTACAAGGACATTGCTTTCTGTTCTCAAGGCTTCCTTCCCATCAGTGCAAGAACACCTACAGAGCTCTCACTCACCAACTCCACAATTCCTCACTCTCCATATCTCCTCCAGACCCCTCACCAGCTTCGTTGCCCTCTCTGGATCTGCTCCAGCACCTCTGCTGACTCATGTTCATCCGAGAGTTGACCAACACCCCCAGGTTCTTTTCTGCCAGGCAGCTCTCCAGTCACTCTTCCCCAAGCCTGTAGGGCTGCATGAGGTTGTTATGACCCAAATGCAGGACTCAGCACTTGGCCTTGTTGAACCTCATCCCATTGGCCTTGGTCCATGAATCCAGCCTGCCCAGATACCTCTGCAAACCCTTTCTACCCTCCAGCGGATCAACATTCCCACCTAATTTGGTGTTGTCTGAAAACTTACTGAGGGTGCACTCGATCTGCTCGTCCAGGTCATTGATAAAGATGTTGAAGAGAACTGGCCCCAATACAGACCCATGAGGGACACCACCCATGACCAGCCACCAACTGGATTTAACTCCGATCACCACCACTCTCTGGGCCTGGCCCTCCAGCCAGTTTTAACCCAGTGGAGAGTACACCCATGCAAGCCACAGGCAACCAGTTTCTCCAGGAAGATACTGTGGGAGCCTGTATCAAAGGCATTACTAAAGCCCAGGTAAACAACATCCACAGCCTTTCCCTCATCTCTTTCCCTCATCTACCAAGCAGGTCACAGTTATGTAAAATTGCATCTGCCTGTGTCATAATGTTATTGTGAAATACTGGTTTCAGTTGTTCAAGCTTGGAAAACTTACACCCCGCTTCAAGGCAACTAATTTATTTTATCCTGGCTATTACATTTATACTTCATAAGTGTCACAGGCCTCTGCAACAGCTACTACACAAAACTGCTACATAGCATTGGGAGAAAAGGAAAACATTGAGAAAAAAAAGTTAGCTATCTCAAATATTCTTCTCCTAGATTTCATCAAATATCAAGAAATGTCAAAAGTTTCTTTTCACTAAGAATTAGAATAATATTTATCTTTTTATATAGGTTTTTTTTTTTTTTTTCCTGAGGATCCAATATTACCTGCAAGAGCATTTTCTATATCTATTGTAGTTTTGAGAGAATGTCAGTACTATGACACCCAATAGCACTTAGTGGTAATTATTCTTACCTCTTGAAAATTTAGAAATCTATGACAATAATCTTTGCATTAAGTGATCCTATAAAATTATTTATGGTGTTACTGAAAGAATTTTTAAAATAGCAAAAATATTACCTCTGAATAGATGATGGAAACACCTTCCAAATACGACCAATTGGCTTTTGTTTCTACTAGAAAGTAGAGGTAAAAACTGAATATAGTAATATAGTCATCTTGTTTTCATTCAGACTTTTAGTCTTCCTCCTCCTCAATTACTAGAGTTATTGCTATGATATTAAATCAGTTTTCCACAATGTCATGGATTGAAATGAGTAAAAAATGCTATGTGAGATGCAGAAATATAGCAGGGTCAATTTTACTTTATTTTATGCAAGCTTGTACTTACAAACTGTATCCTTATAAATTCTGTGAGTACTGAATAATGACAGAAAGCTAAAGGGATTCTAAGATCTATCTGATGCGGGAAACACATTTTCTGATGAGATTTCAGAAGAGATGATATGGCATTTTGTAGGCAGGCAGTTCCAAAGGACAGAAATTCACAGAAGAATTCCACAGCAATGCCAGTGAAATTTTACTAAACCAGACTGGTCAAATTGCAGGATTAGGAAAAAAGCCAGTCTGTAGGGGGTTGAAAGAAAGGAACTTGTGGATTCTGCTTGATCCTTAGAGGTTAAGGGACTAAATCGAAGGTGCTTATGTTATTGGAGTGTTTCAGAAGGGAGATGCTAGAGTTCAAGGAAGTAAAACTTGGCAAAGTCAAATGTATGTTTTTTTCTCACTAGATTAAACGATCACTGTCAATGGAAATTTTAGGTGTAGTATCAAAACAATCAGCAGTACTATTTGTAGTAGAATAAAATTAAACTTGTGGAAAAGAAAAATACAGAGTTAAATCTTACTTAATATAATTAAATCTAATCTTAAAATTGACAGTGGTACTGAATCGTACTTTGATACGGGATAACATACACTTAAACTTTCTGGTGTTTTACATAGACACACTTACAGGACTAATTGTAAATTAACACACAACAATAGGAGAATAAAGTCCATAAAGAGATGAAAATATATTTGGAGTGATTCTGGTTTTGCATTTAATCTACTGAAAAAATATTTTAATTTCATCTTCTTTTAAAAGCAGGATAATAGTCACACTATAAATATTGTTTTCACCAAAAAAAAAAGACCAGACATAAGAGTGGAAGAATGGTAAAGAACTTAGATAGTATTTAAAATATAACAGATTTCAACATGGCTTCCCCATTAAATTTTTTTGTATTATTAAACTTACCTTGTTTTATTAAAGAGAAGCATAAAAGCAAAAACCAGTATTACAGGGGGATCAAGTGCACCCTCAGTAAATTTGCAGACAACACCAAGTTGGGCAGAAGTGTCAACTTCCTTGAGGGTAGGAAGGCTCTGCAGGGGGATCTGGACAGGCTGTGTCGATGAGCCAAGGCCAATGGGACGAAGTTCAACAAGACCAGGTGCTGGGTCCTGTATTTGGGTCATAGCAACCTCATACAGCACTGCAAGCGTGGGGAAGAGCAGCTGGAAAGCTGCCTGGCAGAAAAGAACCCGGGCATGTTGTTTGACAGCCGGCTCAATATGAGCCAGCAGTGTGCCCAGGTGATCAAGAGGGCAAATAGCATCCTGACATGGATCAGAAGTAGCATGGTCAGCAGGACTAGCGAAGTGATCCTCCCCCTGTACTCGGCACTGGTGAGGCCACACCTCAAATACTGTGTTCAGGTTTGGGCCCCTTACTACAAGAAAGACATTGAGGTGCTGGAGTGTGTTAAAGAAGAGCAATGAAGAGGGTGAGGAGTCTAGATCACAAGTCTTATGAGGAGTGACTAAAGGGGGTTGTTTAATCTGGAGAGAAGGAAGCTGAGGAATGACCTTATTGTGCTCTACAACTACCTGAAAGGAAATTATACCAAGTTGGGTGTCAGTCTCTTTTGCTAAGTAGCACGTGAGAGGACAAGACGAAATAGCCTCAGGTTGCACCAGGAGAGGTTTAGGTTGGATATTAGGAAAAAATCTTCACTGAAAGGGCTGTCAAGCATTGGAACAGCCTTTCCAGGGAAGTGGTTGAGTCACCATTCCTGGAAGGATTTAAAAGATGTTTCCACGTATTGCTCAGTGATGTGGTTTCGTGGTGGACTTGGCATTGTTAGGTTAATGGTTGTACTCAATGATCTTAATGGTCTTTTCCAACCTAAATGATTCTATGATTCTATGTGTGTTCTAGAATCTTTAAAAGCCCTTTATCATTTTGATCTTTATATTTTCTCAGTTTGAATAGGAAAAAAAACCCCTGTGATAATGTTCTTCTACTGATAAATTGGTGTTGTGCCACTTCCAGAATCAAACAGCTCTGTACTGAAGTTACGCCACTTTAAATAAAACACTGTTAGGTATTATGGGTACATTTTGAAAACTTATAAGAAATAATTTGTGACAATTAGTGACTGCTTAATCGATTCAGTCAAAAATTATTAGCATAGAGAGTCTACATCTTATTTCTGTGTATAAATTGCAGTAGATTGAAAAAAAAAAAAAAAAGGCACAACCAAACTAACAACTTCTAAATAGTGAAATATTGCCTTAATTGCAATTGCCTTAATTGCAAGATGTATCATCTGTGGAATAATTTCAAGTTAAAATATAGTTTGAGTATAGTTTGATGTAATATACTCTTGTTCTGTTTCAGTCTTTTTTGTTGCTCTCAACACACAAAAAGAAGTGGAAAATAAAGTAGTTCTTGCTTTTGTCAATAACATTATAAGATACATTCATGTAATTGTTCCATGTTCTTTAAAAAGAAAACTAGCAGCAGTTGATTTTTTTTTTTTAAGTACCCATATTCTGCTGGAAACATGAGTTTGTCTTTGTATGCAAAAGACTGAGCCACAAGGCTCTTATCTATCTTGTTTGTAGCAGATAAAGTGTGACAAACAGACCCTTCAGGTTCCCATCAGTCATTTTAGGAGCAAGGTACTACTTATACTTACTTCCACAGAGCCAGATGACAAATAAGCATTCCATTACAGAGAAAACTACCACATCCATCAGCCAGTTTGGAGTACTATGATATTTCTTTCATTTTTTTTCCATATTGGCGAAAAGACAACTGTGTGGAATCCACCCTTATTTAAAGGTGCAGCTTACAGTAGTGTGAAAGGGAATTTAAAGATGAAATAACATCGCTATTTTTTAGTTTTCATTTATTAGTGCTAGTGCTGTAAAGAGAGTGGAGGATAAGAACTCCTGAGTAATTCAATAAAAAGCTGCAAAATATGTAAAATACACTGGAGTTACAGAGTGGAAAACCTCCATCCTTTTCACTACTGCCCTTCTGCCCCATTAACCACTTGGGTTCTTGATTCTCAAGGTCTCAAATCAAATTTAGTACATAAATCTCATCAAAGTATAGTGAGAGAAATTTGAGGTTCTTCCGTCTCCAATAAGTCTTCATTTCAGGGGCAGTCCTACAATATAAAATTTATTACCATTGAAATGCATTTAATGCTATTTATTTGCTCCTTTGGTTTTCACATACTTAAAGAATCATAGAATTGAATCACAGAATTGTCTATGTTGGGAGGAACCTTTCAGATCATCTAGTCATCAACCTAACTCAGATAAAAGAACCATCACTAAACCATGTCACTAAGCACTATGTCAACCTGTCTTTTAAATACCTCCAGGGGTGGTGCCCCAACCACTTCCCTGGGTAGCCTGTTCCAATGCTTAATAACCGTTTCAGTGTACAATTTTTTCCTAATATCCAATCTGAATCTACAACTTCCTTTCAGGCAGTTGCAGACAGCAATAAGGTCTCCTCTCAGCCTCCTTTTCTCTAGACCGAACAACCCCAGCTCCCTCAGCCTCTCCTTGCGGCAACAAAGGGCACAGACTCTGCCAAGTGATGAAGTGAAGACGTTTAATATTTTATTTTTACAGCATATATAGGGTCTTTTGATCACACACTGTGCTCTCTACACAGATAAGTTGTGGGGGCCTGTCCACACACTGTTGTGAGCAATACAATTGGCTACATAGAAGTGTTCATGCACCCAGGGCAATTAGTCATTATTATTTGTTTTGTTATTTTGTTATCTATTTTGCTAGCTTGGTATCTATATTGTTGCCCTCACATCACCGTACAAGGACATTGCTTTCTGTTCTCAAGGCTTCCTTCCCATCAGTGCAAGAACACCTACAGAGCTCTCACTCACCAACTCCACAATTCCTCACTCTCCATATCTCCTCCAGACCCCTCACCAGCTTCGTTGCCCTCTCTGGATCTGCTCCAGCACCTCTGCTGACTCATGTTCATCCGAGAGTTGACCAACACCCCCAGGTTCTTTTCTGCCAGGCAGCTCTCCAGTCACTCTTCCCCAAGCCTGTAGGGCTGCATGAGGTTGTTATGACCCAAATGCAGGACTCAGCACTTGGCCTTGTTGAACCTCATCCCATTGGCCTTGGTCCATGAATCCAGCCTGCCCAGATACCTCTGCAAACCCTTTCTACCCTCCAGCGGATCAACATTCCCACCTAATTTGGTGTTGTCTGAAAACTTACTGAGGGTGCACTCGATCTGCTCGTCCAGGTCATTGATAAAGATGTTGAAGAGAACTGGCCCCAATACAGACCCATGAGGGACACCACCCATGACCAGCCACCAACTGGATTTAACTCCGATCACCACCACTCTCTGGGCCTGGCCCTCCAGCCAGTTTTAACCCAGTGGAGAGTACACCCATGCAAGCCACAGGCAACCAGTTTCTCCAGGAAGATACTGTGGGAGCCTGTATCAAAGGCATTACTAAAGCCCAGGTAAACAACATCCACAGCCTTTCCCTCATCTCTTTCCCTCATCTACCAAGCAGGTCACAGTTATGTAAAATTGCATCTGCCTGTGTCATAATGTTATTGTGAAATACTGGTTTCAGTTGTTCAAGCTTGGAAAACTTACACCCCGCTTCAAGGCAACTAATTTATTTTATCCTGGCTATTACATTTATACTTCATAAGTGTCACAGGCCTCTGCAACAGCTACTACACAAAACTGCTACATAGCATTGGGAGAAAAGGAAAACATTGAGAAAAAAAAGTTAGCTATCTCAAATATTCTTCTCCTAGATTTCATCAAATATCAAGAAATGTCAAAAGTTTCTTTTCACTAAGAATTAGAATAATATTTATCTTTTTATATAGTTTTTTTTTTTTTTTTTCCTGAGGATCCAATATTACCTGCAAGAGCATTTTCTATATCTATTGTAGTTTTGAGAGAATGTCAGTACTATGACACCCAATAGCACTTAGTGGTAATTATTCTTACCTCTTGAAAATTTAGAAATCTATGACAATAATCTTTGCATTAAGTGATCCTATAAAATTATTTATGGTGTTACTGAAAGAATTTTTAAAATAGCAAAAATATTACCTCTGAATAGATGATGGAAACACCTTCCAAATACGACCAATTGGCTTTTGTTTCTACTAGAAAGTAGAGGTAAAAACTGAATATAGTAATATAGTCATCTTGTTTTCATTCAGACTTTTAGTCTTCCTCCTCCTCAATTACTAGAGTTATTGCTATGATATTAAATCAGTTTTCCACAATGTCATGGATTGAAATGAGTAAAAAATGCTATGTGAGATGCAGAAATATAGCAGGGTCAATTTTACTTTATTTTATGCAAGCTTGTACTTACAAACTGTATCCTTATAAATTCTGTGAGTACTGAATAATGACAGAAAGCTAAAGGGATTCTAAGATCTATCTGATGCGGGAAACACATTTTCTGATGAGATTTCAGAAGAGATGATATGGCATTTTGTAGGCAGGCAGTTCCAAAGGACAGAAATTCACAGAAGAATTCCACAGCAATGCCAGTGAAATTTTACTAAACCAGACTGGTCAAATTGCAGGATTAGGAAAAAAGCCAGTCTGTAGGGGGTTGAAAGAAAGGAACTTGTGGATTCTGCTTGATCCTTAGAGGTTAAGGGACTAAATCGAAGGTGCTTATGTTATTGGAGTGTTTCAGAAGGGAGATGCTAGAGTTCAAGGAAGTAAAACTTGGCAAAGTCAAATGTATGTTTTTTTCTCACTAGATTAAACGATCACTGTCAATGGAAATTTTAGGTGTAGTATCAAAACAATCAGCAGTACTATTTGTAGTAGAATAAAATTAAACTTGTGGAAAAGAAAAATACAGAGTTAAATCTTACTTAATATAATTAAATCTAATCTTAAAATTGACAGTGGTACTGAATCGTACTTTGATACGGGATAACATACACTTAAACTTTCTGGTGTTTTACATAGACACACTTACAGGACTAATTGTAAATTAACACACAACAATAGGAGAATAAAGTCCATAAAGAGATGAAAATATATTTGGAGTGATTCTGGTTTTGCATTTAATCTACTGAAAAAATATTTTAATTTCATTTTCTTTTAAAAGCAGGATAATAGTCACACTATAAATATTGTTTTCACCAAAAAAAAAAGACCAGACATAAGAGTGGAAGAATGGTAAAGAACTTAGATAGTATTTAAAATATAACAGATTTCAACATGGCTTCCCCATTAAATTTTTTTGTATTATTAAACTTACCTTGTTTTATTAAAGAGAAGCATAAAAGCAAAAACCAGTATTACAGGGGGATCAAGTGCACCCTCAGTAAATTTGCAGACAACACCAAGTTGGGCAGAAGTGTCAACTTCCTTGAGGGTAGGAAGGCTCTGCAGGGGGATCTGGACAGGCTGTGTCGATGAGCCAAGGCCAATGGGACGAAGTTCAACAAGACCAGGTGCTGGGTCCTGTATTTGGGTCATAGCAACCTCATACAGCACTGCAAGCATGGGGAAGAGCAGCTGGAAAGCTGCCTGGCAGAAAAGAACCCGGGCATGTTGTTTGACAGCCGGCTCAATATGAGCCAGCAGTGTGCCCAGGTGATCAAGAGGGCAAATAGCATCCTGACATGGATCAGAAGTAGCATGGTCAGCAGGACTAGCGAAGTGATCCTCCCCCTGTACTCGGCACTGGTGAGGCCACACCTCAAATACTGTGTTCAGGTTTGGGCCCCTTACTACAAGAAAGACATTGAGGTGCTGGAGTGTGTTAAAGAAGAGCAATGAAGAGGGTGAGGAGTCTAGATCACAAGTCTTATGAGGAGTGACTAAAGGGGGTTGTTTAATCTGGAGAGAAGGAAGCTGAGGAATGACCTTATTGTGCTCTACAACTACCTGAAAGGAAATTATACCAAGTTGGGTGTCAGTCTCTTTTGCTAAGTAGCACGTGAGAGGACAAGACGAAATAGCCTCAGGTTGCACCAGGAGAGGTTTAGGTTGGATATTAGGAAAAAATCTTCACTGAAAGGGCTGTCAAGCATTGGAACAGCCTTTCCAGGGAAGTGGTTGAGTCACCATTCCTGGAAGGATTTAAAAGATGTTTCCACGTATTGCTCAGTGATGTGGTTTCTTTTTTTTTTTTTTTTCCTGAGGATCCAATATTACCTGCAAGAGCATTTTCTATATCTATTGTAGTTTTGAGAGAATGTCAGTACTATGACACCCAATAGCACTTAGTGGTAATTATTCTTACCTCTTGAAAATTTAGAAATCTATGACAATAATCTTTGCATTAAGTGATCCTATAAAATTATTTATGGTGTTACTGAAAGAATTTTTAAAATAGCAAAAATATTACCTCTGAATAGATGATGGAAACACCTTCCAAATACGACCAATTGGCTTTTGTTTCTACTAGAAAGTAGAGGTAAAAACTGAATATAGTAATATAGTCATCTTGTTTTCATTCAGACTTTTAGTCTTCCTCCTCCTCAATTACTAGAGTTATTGCTATGATATTAAATCAGTTTTCCACAATGTCATGGATTGAAATGAGTAAAAAATGCTATGTGAGATGCAGAAATATAGCAGGGTCAATTTTACTTTATTTTATGCAAGCTTGTACTTACAAACTGTATCCTTATAAATTCTGTGAGTACTGAATAATGACAGAAAGCTAAAGGGATTCTAAGATCTATCTGATGCGGGAAACACATTTTCTGATGAGATTTCAGAAGAGATGATATGGCATTTTGTAGGCAGGCAGTTCCAAAGGACAGAAATTCACAGAAGAATTCCACAGCAATGCCAGTGAAATTTTACTAAACCAGACTGGTCAAATTGCAGGATTAGGAAAAAAGCCAGTCTGTAGGGGGTTGAAAGAAAGGAACTTGTGGATTCTGCTTGATCCTTAGAGGTTAAGGGACTAAATCGAAGGTGCTTATGTTATTGGAGTGTTTCAGAAGGGAGATGCTAGAGTTCAAGGAAGTAAAACTTGGCAAAGTCAAATGTATGTTTTTTTCTCACTAGATTAAACGATCACTGTCAATGGAAATTTTAGGTGTAGTATCAAAACAATCAGCAGTACTATTTGTAGTAGAATAAAATTAAACTTGTGGAAAAGAAAAATACAGAGTTAAATCTTACTTAATATAATTAAATCTAATCTTAAAATTGACAGTGGTACTGAATCGTACTTTGATACGGGATAACATACACTTAAACTTTCTGGTGTTTTACATAGACACACTTACAGGACTAATTGTAAATTAACACACAACAATAGGAGAATAAAGTCCATAAAGAGATGAAAATATATTTGGAGTGATTCTGGTTTTGCATTTAATCTACTGAAAAAATATTTTAATTTCATCTTCTTTTAAAAGCAGGATAATAGTCACACTATAAATATTGTTTTCACCAAAAAAAAAAGACCAGACATAAGAGTGGAAGAATGGTAAAGAACTTAGATAGTATTTAAAATATAACAGATTTCAACATGGCTTCCCCATTAAATTTTTTTGTATTATTAAACTTACCTTGTTTTATTAAAGAGAAGCATAAAAGCAAAAACCAGTATTACAGGGGGATCAAGTGCACCCTCAGTAAATTTGCAGACAACACCAAGTTGGGCAGAAGTGTCAACTTCCTTGAGGGTAGGAAGGCTCTGCAGGGGGATCTGGACAGGCTGTGTCGATGAGCCAAGGCCAATGGGACGAAGTTCAACAAGACCAGGTGCTGGGTCCTGTATTTGGGTCATAGCAACCTCATACAGCACTGCAAGCATGGGGAAGAGCAGCTGGAAAGCTGCCTGGCAGAAAAGAACCCGGGCATGTTGTTTGACAGCCGGCTCAATATGAGCCAGCAGTGTGCCCAGGTGATCAAGAGGGCAAATAGCATCCTGACATGGATCAGAAGTAGCATGGTCAGCAGGACTAGCGAAGTGATCCTCCCCCTGTACTCGGCACTGGTGAGGCCACACCTCAAATACTGTGTTCAGGTTTGGGCCCCTTACTACAAGAAAGACATTGAGGTGCTGGAGTGTGTTAAAGAAGAGCAATGAAGAGGGTGAGGAGTCTAGATCACAAGTCTTATGAGGAGTGACTAAAGGGGGTTGTTTAATCTGGAGAGAAGGAAGCTGAGGAATGACCTTATTGTGCTCTACAACTACCTGAAAGGAAATTATACCAAGTTGGGTGTCAGTCTCTTTTGCTAAGTAGCACGTGAGAGGACAAGACGAAATAGCCTCAGGTTGCACCAGGAGAGGTTTAGGTTGGATATTAGGAAAAAATCTTCACTGAAAGGGCTGTCAAGCATTGGAACAGCCTTTCCAGGGAAGTGGTTGAGTCACCATTCCTGGAAGGATTTAAAAGATGTTTCCACGTATTGCTCAGTGATGTGGTTTCGTGGTGGACTTGGCATTGTTAGGTTAATGGTTGTACTCAATGATCTTAATGGTCTTTTCCAACCTAAATGATTCTATGATTCTATGTGTGTTCTAGAATCTTTAAAAGCCCTTTATCATTTTGATCTTTATATTTTCTCAGTTTGAATAGGAAAAAAAACCCCTGTGATAATGTTCTTCTACTGATAAATTGGTGTTGTGCCACTTCCAGAATCAAACAGCTCTGTACTGAAGTTACGCCACTTTAAATAAAACACTGTTAGGTATTATGGGTACATTTTGAAAACTTATAAGAAATAATTTGTGACAATTAGTGACTGCTTAATCGATTCAGTCAAAAATTATTAGCATAGAGAGTCTACATCTTATTTCTGTGTATAAATTGCAGTAGATTGAGATGAAAATGTACTTTCTGCTGATATTTTTTTTTCCTAGAAGCACTACTTTGCATAGACACCAGTAAAATAGCTGCAGCAAAGGTGAGATACCAGAGAGCAAGTTCAACTAATTGTTGAATTCTAGGATCTCTCAGCATAGTCAAGGAGCACAAACACTAGTTAGACAGGCAAAAGAGAAAAAAGTTCACAGTAAAGGTCATATAGTCATCCGTAGAGTGAGCGGTTTTCACTAATCGATCTACAGAAACACTTACATGCATGGCTGCTTTTGACAGATGTTTCAGCACTAAATATCTTTTGCTTAAAATCATACCCAACCACTGAAATGGACTGCAATTATAACCATTGTTCTTAGGTGGAAGAAACAATATCGTCATGAGAAAGGACCCAGAAAAGTCATGTAAACAACACCTTTCTTTTACGTATTTGAAATAAGTAGATACATGCAAACATTTGGTGATTACACTAGTTTATAACGTATTAAGGAAACAAGGGATCCAAAAGAGAAAGGGTTAGCACCCACTATGGCACTGTTTCTCCCTACAGTGTACCTGATCTTTACTGATTTTTTTTTTCTTGTATGACTTCAGCATCTTGGACATGTGTAAACTGAGGAGGGTACTGAAATGTGCAGTCTACAATGAATGAAAAAGCTCATTATATTTAAGAAATAACATGCTTTTTACATATTGGTTCACACCAGTGAGCTTGACAGTAGAGTTTTCAGTCATCTTTTCATTTGGAAAAGACTGCAGAAGAGAGGAGAGTACTGTGAAGTTTATTTTTACCTTTGTAGTCTAAATTATTACTGTGAAAAGTAGATAACCTGTTTATAAATATGTATGAAAATTCATGAATGTTGTATATAGTTTCCATACTTGAAAAAGCATTGAAGAGAATCACTGATACTTAGTGCTTGCGGGTACTTGCCATATGGTAGTGGTGATCAGAGGTTTTCCACAACTTTCAAAACAATGTGACTTTTCCATACTGGAGATAGCATCCTCTATTTCCTTGGTTTCACGGTTATTTTACTGCTTCTCTGAGGATAAGTTTGTCCCTGTTAGCTGGCACACTCTTTTCTGCTGAGGACATTTTTGGATGCTATCAAAGAACACAAGTTTCTGCTTTAAAGTCAGTACTGATAATGTAGTTTGTTGTACCTGCTAATACTAATATTCAGAAAAAATAAAATAACTTGTGAATATGCATTATTTTTATATTTGTTTATTTTACACATTCGAGGGAATTTTTCACATTTGCAAGCAAGTATTACACATTTGAAACTTAAAGTCAGCTGAACTATGTTCTGAGAAAAAAAAAAAAAAAACAACAAGAGAAACATTAAATATTATCAGCCTTCATCATATCTGCTGATCTTCTTAGTTTCCTGAATGCTATTTTTTCCATTTGGTTTTTTTTTTTTTTTTTTTTTTTTTCTTTTCCGCAAAATTTTTTTTAAAAAAAAAATTGGCGCCTTCACCTATGGCGAATGATTCTCTTTAGATTTGCCTTACTACACTTTTTTTTTTTCCTTTTTTTTTATTTCTTAATTTTTTTTTTTTCTTTTTTGTTTTTTTTTTTTTTTTTTTGCTACCTTTCCAGCAAATATTCTTGGAAACAATGAACTTTACCTTTGTTTCTCAGTGTTTTCTTTAAGAAATGTTCTAATAGTAATGCTTGAGAATCTTGTATTTGATTGATTTCTGTAGCAAACTTATCTTATATTTGCGCATCTTATTCTCATGTTACATTTGTAAATACGTAACACTTATGTAAGGAACATTAAGCATAACTATAAATATGACATCTATAAAAAGACTTAAGGAAGCTTTTTCCCCCAAACTAATATCACATTTGGTGGCCTTTTACGATTTTGCCACAGCAATTGTAGACAAGGGCAGAGCAACAGATGTCATCTACCTGTACTTATGCAAAGTGTTTGACACTGTCCCACATGACATCCTGGTCTCAAAATTGGAGAGATACGAATTTAAATGTGTGGAACACTTGATGGATAAGGAACTGGCTGGATCACCACACTCAAAGGATTGAAGTCAATGGCTCAGTGTCCAAATGGAAACCAGTGATAAGTGATGATCCTCAGGGATCGGTACTGGGACCACCGCTGTTTAACATCTTTGTCAGTGACATAGACAGTGGGGTTGAATGCACCCTTAACAAGTTTGTTAACAACACCAAGCTGTGTGGTGCAGTTGACATGCTGGGGGAAGGGATGCCATCCAGAGGAACCTGGACAGGCTTTAGAGCTGGGCCCGTGCAAATCTTGTGAAGTACAACCAAACCAAGTGCAAGGTCCTGCACGTGGGACATGGCAATCCCAGGCACAAATACAGGTTGGGCGGAGAATGGCTGGAGACCAGCCCTGGGGAGAAGGACTTGGGAGTGTTGGTGGATGAGAAGCTCAACATGAGCCAGCAATATGCACTGGCAGCCCAGAAAGCCAAACACAACTTGTACTGCATGAAAAGAAGCATGGCCAGAAGGTCCAGGGAGGTGATTCTGGCCCTCTGCTCGGTTCTAGCAAGACCCCACCTGGAGTACTGCTTCCAGCTCTGGGGCTGTTAGCATAAGAAGGACATGGACCTGTTGGAACAAGTCAAGAGCAGTGCCATGAAGATGATCAGAGAGCTGGAGCACCTCTCGTATGAGGACAGGCTGGAAGAGTTGGGGTTGTTCAGCCTGGAGAAGAAGGTTCCGGGGACACCTTATAACGGCCTTCCAGTACCTGAAGAAGGCCTACAGGAGAGATGGACAATGGTTCTTTATGACGGAGTGTAGCAATAGGATGAAGGGTAATAGTTTTAAGATGAAAGTGTGTAGATTTAGATTAGATATTAGGAAGAAATTCTTGACTGTGAGGGAGGTGAGGCACTGGAACATGTTGCCCAGAGAGGTTGTGGACACCCCATCCCCAGAAGTGTTCAAGGCCAGATTGGATGGGGAGACCAGGAGGTGTCCCTGCCTATGGCAGGGGGGTTGGAACCTGATGATCTTTAAGGTCGTTTCCAACCTGAGCCATTCTGTGATTCTATGATTCTATGATCTATGCCTGGAAGGTACAATATCATCTATAATAAGTAATATGAAATGCAGTGAGCTCATATTTATCCCATGTCTGAAGATAAGTCAGTGGTTTAACAAGTATTTTCATATCAGGAATGCTGTATTATATGATCACATTTACTGCAACAGTTGTTGAAAAATAGACTTGTAGTGCCTGTTGGAGCAGGTTGATGGGAGAACTCGTCACTCTCTACAACTACCTGAAAAGGGGTTGCAGTGAGGTGGTTATCAGCCTCTTTTCCCAAGTAGCGAGTGATAAGACAAGAGGAAATAGCCTTAAATTTCAGTAGAGGAGTTTTAGATTGGATATTAGGAAAAAAATTATTCACTTATTAGAGTTGTCTTACAGTGATCAAATTATACAAAGTAGAGCTTCTAATACCATAAAGTATTCTTAACCATTAGGAAATAGATTTCTTTTCTCCTTCCTGCCAAAGTTCACTGCAGAGTTACACAAGTAAAATTACAATGTTAGATCTCAAAGAAATGGGCATAAGATTATGTTTGGGTCACTTTTGTAATAAATTTGAATTAAGACATAAGAAGGGAAAAGAATTTATCCGTAAAATTATTTTTTATTATTCATAATCTTCCATTTGCTATGTGACTTATTAAAAATATACTAAAAATGATCATTTATATAGTTTACATATTTGACATATAATCATCACTGTATCAATTCATGGAATATGATAACATGGGATTCAACACTCTGTTGCGTGTAACATTGACTGAGAGATGCTGAATTTGCATTTCCTATTGAGTTTAATTTGCCTGAAGTTATGTTTTGCAGCCACAACATTTACATACTTTTTCCAATCATCTTTTCATACTTCGGTCTGGTACTCAATTACCATCAGCTTGGCCTGAGGTGTCAGGAAATGTTATTTATACCTTTGAGGGCTCTCTCTGCAATCTGTATGATGACGAAAAATATTTTAAGTATTTGCTAACCTCTGTATAGTTAACGATGTAACTCAAGCACTTGCACCATATTTGGTTTGCTACAATCTCTGATACAATGCAGTGTTTATGCAATTTTCTGGAGCTCGAACACTTAAAACAGAAAGCATAGTAGTTCTAATAACCATATAAATACTTATATCAGGTCATCTGCATTCAGCTGGAATCAACTAAAAATAGCAGGACTATCATGGTTATTTCCTACTAAATTTACATCATCGTAGTTCTGTGGACAGTAGTTTACGGTTTTGGTGGAAAAACAGTATTCCAAGCACTCTCAGGCTTAGGCCCTTAAGTGTCGCATAATGGTAGGGATCTCAGATACCCTGATTAAGTCACTGACAAATGTTTAAGGATACATCTTTCTCCCCAGCCTCCATATCTAAGCACAAAATCTGTGGCCATGCAACAAAATGATGAAATCATTTAGACAGCTGGTCTGCAGGTCAGCAATTTTCTCCTTTATACATCTGGTCAACCATTACAGCTATCACTTTAAAATTGGTCTTGAACACTTCTATCAGCAGAGTTGATGCAGCAAAGAGACTGGCATTAGTTCTCCGCCAAATATTTTCTCAATTTCTAAGGTTTTGAAGCCCATGATGAGTTCTGTGGTGGCACAACTATGTTACTGGCCTTTTTGTTGTCCCATCTGTCCTTGATTTATTCAGATAGTAAATGTCAGAGTTAAGGAATGTAAAATCATGTTGATGTTTCTAAAATAGGAGAAGTGGCAGTAATTGTATTTGAAGGTGCTCTTAATGGGCATTCACTAATACTAAAAATAAGTGAGAGGAAAAGGTAAACTCATTAAAGAAATTCAGTGTAATCAAGGTTTAATAGCTACTAGAAAAGATTATACAGTTTCTTACTCCAAAGACTGTATAAGTTGGCTTAGTTACTTAATTCCTTATCAACCCGTTGTCACTAATAGGGCCGAATGGGAACTTGAATTTCATGTATACTACTCAGCTCCTCACCCCTATAACTTAAGATTTCTCACAAAAATCTATGGTGGTCCAAATGTGGCTCACAGAGGTAAAATGTGAAGAGTGGGAAAGAAAAGAAAAAAATTAAGCTGGTAATTCTCTCTAGTAAAATAATTTTCCAGATTTTCTGTTTCTGTCATAAATAATATTCCATCACATTTCTGTGAATATGGATAATTTTGAGCTGACAAATAAATATGTGAAAAATTAAGAACATCATAATTGGAAAAAATAATTTGGGTAAAGTATGTGCCCACAAGAAAAAGAGACTAGAATCATCAGTCCTTGAATAAGGTGGAGTGGAATAGATGGTATTTTCTTTAGTAGTATACTTAAAACCAAAAACACTTATTTAAAGCAAAGCCTTTGCAGAAAAAAATGAGAACTAACAGATTTAACAGTGAAAAGTTCTCCTCAACTGGAAAGGAATAAGAATTGAGAAGACATGACTCTTACACTTTCCTTGAAGTGGTCATTAAGGATCATTATAATAACAATTTTGACAAAATATTGCAGGCTGGTGTATAACGTCTCTCAAATGTATGTCTTGTGTCTTTTGATCCTTTCAGTTACATATTTAGATTTTTCAGACCTCTGTATTTTTCATGTAAGATGTTATAATTAGGACTCATTTCCCTTCCTTGTATTTTCCTCTTGGACAAAAGCTCATTTTTCTTGAGTGACATTACAGCCTGTGCTATGGATTCCAGCAAAGCAGACACAGATGAGCTCTAACTGCAACACATTGTCACAGGAGCATTCCTCATGCCTCTGCAGAACAAGTTTAATTGAAAAGCAGTAAGAAGTATTTTATCATTTAACTTGCAGTTGCAAGAAAAAGTGACATCAATGAAAATTCATCCTCTATTACTCAGATCAGAGGGAAGATCTGGTGGATTAAAACCCCAAATTAGAACAATTGTGGCTAGTGTTATTGTACTAGAAATATGTTTTCTGAAGCAATCAATAATGGGTAATAATAGAGAACTGTGCTTCTAGTATTTTTGTCTCAGCTCTTCAAACCTGATTAATTTGTGCTGCTCAAAGGTAAATAAAAAACCACAACAAACAACCCAAACCTAATAGATTAGTAATAGCTATGAATTTCAAAATGTCCATACAAGGTGAGGGGTCTGGAGACTAACTCTTATGAGGAGAGCCTGAGGGAGCTGCGGTTATTCAGTCTGAAGAAGAGGATGCTGAGGGGAGACCCTCTCACACTCTATAACTACCTGAAGGGGGGTGTAGAGAAGTGGGGGTCGGTCTTGTCTCCCAAGTCCCAGGAGATAGGACAAGGGGAAATGGCCTCAAGTTGCGCCAGGGGAGGTTTAGATTGGATATTAGGAAACATTTCTTCGCAGAAAGGGTTATCCAACATTGGAATAGGCTGCCCAAGGAAGTGGTTGAGGCACCATCCCTGGAGGTATTTAAAAGACGGGTTGACATGGTCCTCAGGAATATGGTTTAGTTATTTTTTTATTGCTTATTTCTTATTTATTTTTTTGTCAGAGTTAGGTTGATGGTTGGACTAGATGATCTTTAAGGTCCCTTCCAACCTAGACAATTCTATGATTCTGTGATTCTAAGGTTTATTTATCAGTTTGGTTGATACTAAATCAGTAAATTTTATTAATGTTTTCAATTTCACCATAATGCAGCACATACAAGGTAAATACCAAAGTATTTGTTTAGAACAAAGGCCTCTGAAACATTTTGTTTTCTTCAAACACTTTATTATGTGCTCAAAATGGCACACATAATTCCCTATGTCCTTCTTCAGTCTTTTAATGGTTGTGATAGTCTCATCTTATTAACAGCCAGTAAGTGACTTTGGTTAAAGATGGCTGAAAATGTTATGTAGTGCTGGGCCAGTTCATATCAGTTTTAGGAGATTTAAATCATAAATTCTTGGTTAAAATTAAAACTGGATTACTATTTTGCCAAAAACATTTTCCGTGTATTAAAATTTGTGTCTGTGACCCTGCACAGCATGAATATAACTGCGTTGCATGCAATTGTGTGAATTCTTTGATGTCCTTGTGGTAGCAGAAATATACTCATTGGAATAAATCTTTTTAGGACTTTTTGATTTTTAGCAAATAAACAAATTAAGTAAAACTTTAAATGCTGCCTTACTGAATTTTCAGACAATTTTATACCAACGAATAGTTGGTATAACATAGGTAGAGAGAATTTTCTGCTCTGTAAATGTTGTTTCTAATCTGTGTCTGTCTATAATATTAATTTCATGATGCTATTTTTATAAGAATACCTGTATCCTGTGAGACAGCAGTTTGGAAATCCTCTGAGTATTCATAGCTACAGGGTGCATTCATAGCTCCAGGTAGAGGAAGAAAGACATCGGAGATAAACTGGAAAACAAGAATATACAAGTTGATTTGGTCATTGCTTAGTTTAATGTATGATTTTACATCTAGAGCTTTCAGAAAATATAAACTACACTTTATTATTATCTAGGGTCTTGATGGATTGCAGAGTAAACTTGGTAGTTATGAAATCTGACACCTTCTTTGGGAACATATAATTTTTAACAGTACATGCTGGAAAAGAACTTTCTTTTCAGAACAAGTTATCTGATGGAGTACGAGGGACATGAGCATATAGCTCAGTTTAGAGTGTTTATTGAACTGAAGAATGTGAGGATAAATGTTCCTGCTTGGCTTGAAACTGAAGAACCTATTTTCAAGAGCCAGCCCTAAGCTTGTAATACCGGCTGTTCTCTCTCTTGCTCATTGTCTGAATTTGCACCAAAACTCTGTAGAATCTCACCTTCCATTTCAAGATGAAATACATTTGTCTCTATTTCCACTACATTATGATACGGGACACTGTCTTTTTAAGTGGCCTGCTATGGCAGTCCAAAGGTGGTGTCAGAACCTCAGGTTATCTTGTTTAAAAACATAGGAATATTTTCTTGAGAGCTTACATCTTTCTAGAGATAAGAAGAAATTAATGGAAAGTAATGTCTTTGACAGATGAAAAAAAAATTTCTTAATAACATATCAGACACATCAGTGTCTGTTACCTAACTCGGATGAATACTCCAAGTGACTGTGGTTGTCCTTTAAAAACTGCAAGATAATTCACATAATTACCATGAAAGACAAGTAAGCATGCTGATTGCAGAGAATTCAGGTGAACAATGGGTTTGCCATCATTAGTCCGTTTAACTCTGCTGTTAGGACACTTCTGCATGTGAAGTTAATGCAAAGTAACTTGTGTCCCAGTAAACTGATATCCTAGCTTATTTTATAGTAATTCCCACCAGCAGACAAGCTCTCAGTGTGGACTGACTTACTTTGTATTAAAGGGCTTTTGATAGATAAAGTATTAGTCACAGATCACAGAGTCACAGAATCTTCTAGGTTGGAAGGGACCTTAAAGATCATCTTGTCCAACCATCAACCTAATTTTGACAAAAATAAACACCCACACACAACAAACAAAGAGCAACACCATCACTAAACCATATCTCCCAGCATTACATCAACCCATCTTTTGAACACCTTCAGGGATGGTGCCTCAACCACCTCCCTGGGCAGCCCATTCCAATGTCTGATAACCCTTTCTGTAAAAAAATGTTCCTAATACCCAGCCTGAACCTCCCCTGGCGCAACTTGAGGCCATTTCCTCTTGTCCTGTCGCCTGTGACTTGGGAGAAGAGACCGACCCCCACCTCTCTACAACCTCCTTTCAGGTAGTTGTAGAGAGCAATAAGGTCTCCCCTCAGCCTCCTCTTCTCCAGGCTGAATAACCCCAGCTCCCTCAGCCTCTCCTCATAAGACTTGTGCTCCAGACCCCTCACCATCTTTGTTGCCCTTCTTGGACCCGCTCCAGCACCTCCATGTCCCAAAACGGGACACAGCACTCGAGGTGAGGCCTCACCAGTGCCAAGTACAGGGGGACGATCACATCCTGAGTCCTACTCACCATACTGTTCCTGATATGGGCCAGGATACCATTGGCCTTCTTGGCCACCTGGGCACACTGCTGGCTCATGTTCAGCTGACAGTCGACCAACACACCAGGGCCTTTTCTGCCAGGCAGCTCTCCAGCCACTCTGCCCCAAGCCTGTAGTGCTGCAGGGGGTTGTTATGACCCAAGTGGAGGACACTGCACTTGGTCTTGTTGAACCTCATCCCGTTGGTCTCGGCCCATTGATCCAACCTTTCCAGATGGGTTGGTTTTGTTGTGTTTTTTGTTGTTTTTTTTTTTTTTTAAGTTTGGGTTTTTTTCCATTAAGTTCACACAAACTACAGCAAGCCTAGAGATTTTTTACTGTGTTTGATGGCATTCCTATGACATAGTAAGAGTTAACTTGATCAAACATGTCATAACAAACCTTTTGTACTGCTCTCAAGGAAACTCAATGCAAATTACATAAGTCCCCCTATGGCACTAAACAGCATTTTACATGGTTGAAATACTGCAGATGGTGCTCAAGAAGGGAAAAAAAAAAACTAAATAAACTGTATAATTTTGCAAATTAAGAAGAATGCATGTTGATGATGTTTGTTTGGTTGGCTGATCTTTTCTTTTTGCATTTTTGGACCAACAGCAACAAAACTATACTAAGTGACCACTTTCTGTAAAATCTTTAAAAATGTGATTTATAAAGTGAGCATGGAAAAGGAAAATAAGATTATGCACCGACTTTACAGGGAAAAAAAAGGAACAAATCTGTAGTATAAATGTCAATATATGCTTATAATGCATTTAGATTTTTTTACATCAGGATTGAGAAGCAAAAAGGAGACTGGCATGCATAGCTTGCAAAGAGAAAATTGTCAAGTATTTGAAAAACTAAATCTTGAAAAATTAGTTTTGAAGAATGACTGCTGTAATTACTGGTGTGTTCATGCTCTTTCTGAATTCCATCATGCTCTTTACTATATATATTTTATTTTTATTAGTTTTATGTTATGCTCGTTGTTATTTTCACATATCACAGCACTGTCATGCCATCATTTTTTCTTCTCACTATATCTGCAGGATTCCCCCTTTCCTTAGCGGGCAAAATGTACCATTTACTTCAAGGACACTAGTAACACTGCTGTTGTTAATCAACTACTGTGAAACTCCCATGGGATCAGCATCCAGCCCAAAAAGCTGTAACTAAAAGTCACCTACAGGACTCCTGGCCACTCTTGAAGTGGTTGTTACACTATGTTAATCTCCTCCTTCTGCTCTCCCATCAGGCCAAGCCTCAGATAGGGTATTTCTGTTTAGAGGCTTCTTTAGATTAAGAAGTATAAGATGCTGCGATTGGTATGACTTGCATTGTTCCCTACCCACCCTACTTATAATTATTTTTCTAGCTATATGCATGCTAGTGTATAGCTATGCTGTTTTTATTGTCTTAGTTTCTGTACCGGTTAAGTAGTGAAGGTGCCCTTCACATTCTGCTTACTTGATTATTAATAGGGAGATAACAACAAATGCTTTAACTACATGCATCTCATATACAGAGCTGTCAAAAATACAGTCTTTTGTTTATTAATTCTCAGGTCCTAATTTACTCCTACAGTTTTGCCTTCATACTTGAGATAATTTTAATATCTTCTGATCTTGTTGATGTTTCAGAAAGTTTTCTTACAATTTAATGTTAGGTTGTTTGATATTTCATGATAATAGCTGATTCAGCTGTTTTAAATAGTGCAGTGTTTATAACCACTGTCTACACTTGCATGTAATTGTAGCTTAAATGTTATGGTAATACATAGGCATTTACAGTCTTTCTTGCTGGATCTTCCAGGGTTTTTTTCTAATTTCCCCCTTCAATTGAATTCTGTTCTTTCTTATGGTGAACATTCATCTTGGTCAGTACTCTCCTACCTCTGTTATGTCTGTCCTGTATACATGGTATATTTATGTTTTATTGAACTAAAACATAGCTGTTTGTTCAGGATTTTTTTTAAAAAAAACTTCTATTAACATGGAATATTATAATATAATAATGTAATGTAATGTAATGTAATAATATTTTATCTTGACTTTGATGTCATTTGCTTTTGCTAGTATTACCACCTGAAATTAGAATTGAAGTGCTAGTCTGATCCATGCCTCTAGAATCACTGATGAGATCCTTGTCACTGCGTCGTGGTGTTGTTTTTGTTGTTTCAGGCTTCAGTAAAAGATTACTTAGATGGCTAATATTGGGTTTACCATTGCAGTGTCACATTTGAACAGTTTTTCTCTTTAAAATCTTTTCCCTATGTTTTAATTCTGTATGACATCACTCTCTGAAGTAAAACTTCTACATATTCTTCACAGCCCCATCATGCCAGTACTTGTAAATCATTACTAAAACATGTTGATAAAAATCCAACTCCACAAATGCCCACAATGTATTTCCACAAGACATAACTAAATCTTCAAACATAAATGTAGGCTTTGTGAGAGGCTTATGAATTGTTCTTCAAAAAACCTCTTTCCTTAATGGTATCGAAAATTATCTCTTTATCATACAACAAAACTTTGCTACGTTTTTCTTTTTTTCTCTTATATTATCTTTGCTTTGCTGATAGGAATTAGAACATACAAAGGCTTTTGTATGAGGGAAAAAAATATTGTATAATTTCTCTCTGAAGACATTTTTCTGGATGATAAGTGAAGAATACTTCTGCTTTCCTGTCCTTCCTTTGCATTTAAACATCTTTGTAGAAGAGGAAGAAAAAGAAAAAAAAGATTAAATAATTTTTCTATTTAGACTTTAGTGCTAGATACCAGTGAGAGAATTCTTGCCCATAATCTTTGCGTCTTTTTTTTTCCCCCAACATTCCTAACTATGTCAAAGACATAATACATTTTTAAAAAATCTATAATCTGCTAGTGATTGGAATCTATGTGTGTGAATTGACTTATATGGTTTGGTTATGTTACTAACCTGTAAGTAGTTATTTATGTCAATATAGTGTGATTTTGAAGGGCTGCATTCTTTTCAATAATTTCTTTTCAAGAAATAATTACCATAAAAGTAAAACCTGATTACTGTATGTATTCTGTAAGTGAGGTAGCAAAGCAAAACATGCTATAAAATAATTGAAAGGAGTAATATTTGAGGTCTTATCAAAATACAGAAAATAAATTCAGAGATTTTTGGTTTTCCAAGGACCTATACAGTAATTGCCACTCTGAAAACTCTACAGCTCTTATGAATTTCATATAACTAATAAACTAAGGGTTAAATAATTCTGTGTAATTTAGTAGGGTATTACATATGAGACAGAGTTAATATGAGGCATTATTCCATATTCTTTCTCCCAAAAATGTAAAACCATGTGCTTTAAAAATAAGATTTACAAGCAAGCTTTTGAGTTTACCCTTTGAGAACATCACATGATTCTGTGTTAAATCCACTGGAAAGAGCTGCATTTCACAGCAGTCCCAGATAAGCCTGTGGCTTTGTAAATCATTCACATAGTTTATTATAAATGTTTAATAGCCCCTGGATAAGTCGTGACTTAACTTATTTGGCTGCATGTTTTTATTTACCACAAATTTATATGAAGAGATCAGTAAGATTTATTATTTTTGCACTGTAAATTAACAATATAATCAGGTAAAATCACCATAAATAAAATGTTACTGATTTTTGTTATTGAGAAATATGTTGTAGATATGGGTTTGTCTAAAACTCTTTTTCATAATGTTGTTCTAATTTTGTGTTGTCTTTTGCCTCAGTAGAAAATATGGGTATATCTGTTTTTTTCATAAACTTCAGCAATTTATTTATTCTTAAAAGAACCTCCAAAAGGATAGAATATTTCTAAATATTCTTAAATGAATTGGTATGAAAACTACTAGAAAGGACAGGTAAACTTTGGTGACTGTATTTTATTGCATTAAATAGTGAAATATATATGATATTTGTCAAAATATTACACAGTACTACAAACACCCTTTAGCAGAGGAACAAGAATTTTTATTTAATGCACTAATCTTTATATATAGTGCAAATTTGTTTGGCGGAGATAGTAATTACACTACTTTATATATTTATTTGCTGATAGCTGACTTCAAGGAAGGATCAACATTTAAAATTGATGTTTGACCCTTTGCACTGCTACTTCTCCAAAAGAGCAAGAATACACATCACAAGCCTACTGCCCAATATCAGCACGTCCTCCCAGAAAATACAAATCTAGTGAAGCTATTCTTCATGAAGTTTGGCTGAGGTACGAAAGTGGAGATTGCTTCAAGCTTTGTCAAACACTTTCTGTCTTTCTGCACTCCTTCCAACTTACTTTCCACTTAAGATGTGATGTTTAATTACTCACTCTCACACCTATAATTTTTAGGTTATCTGTATCTCAGCCAAACACCCTTCCCACACTGATAAGCAGCTGGGCTTTCAGTAAAGAAGGCTCAGTCTTTTACTGGCTGCCTGGAAACTGAGCAGTGGCCATGAATTCTGGAGTTGTCTAGTATGTCCTGAGCTAGTTTGGAGTCTTGAAGCATCTGGTACATCCTCATTAGCACAGTAATCATTATACTGCTAACACCTTGACCACTGTTGGAATATTAATGTCTGTACAAGGAATCAAAAGAGATAAACTACATGTTTGTCATTTGTTTTTCCAGGAAAATGACAATACATACTGTCATGCAGATCAGGAGTGCAAAGGCTGTGATATTAAAATACTCACATTATGAATGTGAAGTTAAACATCTGCTGTGTAATTAAAACAAACTTGTTCCTTTGGACTATTTTAAGTCTTTCTTATGTATATGCTGCAGTTATCTTTTAAAATATGGCAGTGATCTGTTCATTAGAATTATAGATATCAACATGATAAACATATGGCATTTCTGTTCATACAAAGTTTATTCTTTTATACATATCTTTTATCTTATTTTTATTTTTCCTAAACAGGTCATGGGGTGACATGAATAAGGAAAAAATAACATGTGAATCGTGTAACTTTTGTATTATTGTATAAAGTTCCATTTTCATAAGCTTGTACTTGGTGAAAATACAGGTCTGTTTTTACCTTGGAGGTTAACCGAACTGTAGACAAAACATGACAGTATAGTGGTAATTAAGAGTGCACAAACTCCTGCTTTTTATGGCCTGCCTTAGTTCTCGGTGCAGTGCAGTATTTCTCAACATGGACATCGGAGCTTAAGAGGTGCCAATGACAGTGTCTCCCCTGTACTTTCCTCTGTACTCTGTAGACATGCTCAAAAGGGTATACTATAAGCAGGTGTACTTACAGTGTGTTTCATTTCTGGGCAGTGTTAGGTAAAACATATTTAGCAGAACCTTTTAAGAGTTACTGAGGACAAACTGTGGTTTCAGCGACTAAGGGCATCTCTGAGACAGTTTTGTTTGAGGAACTGACCAACGTTACTTCTCATAGTTGACATCTTGTACAGTGTACAAACATAAATCACAGAGTAGCTTTTATCTGCCACAGATTAATGATGAAAAGCTTTATAGTTTGACCTTCTCAAGGACCATGTGTTCTAACCAAATTTTGCAGTGTAGAAGTCACCTTTAAAGGATGAATGGGGACAAACAGAATAACAAGAATCTGCTTAATTGTGTATCATAGAGGGAGGTCACTCATTGTGTTTTTCATTCTTGTAAACACAGTGTTTTGGCTTTAAAAGTTTATTTTTGTATTAGTACAAACATGGAAAATGAACTTTGAAATTTAATTGTTTATTTATGCATTTTTCTATTGTAGAACTAGCCTTCAGGCTAACAAAATGTTAGCTTCCATGAAGGATGTTCATTTAAATTAGTAGTGAAAATTTTTCTGACAGCTAGTAATTTGCTTATTTACATCTTCCATGTTAAATCTTCAAATATAGTTGATAAAAATTAATAGCCTTCAGTTGAAGGACTCTTGTTCCCTTTTGATTGTTCCAATTGCAGAGAAGCGAAACTTCCTTTTGCTTTTTCTAATTATCATCTTGTGACACCCCATCCTATTTTCTCTCTTCTAAATAAAGTTCAGATATGTTGCTACAAAATGATAGAATCATAGAATCATAGAATTGTCCAGGCCGGAAGGTACCTCCAAAGGTCATCTAGTCCGACCTCCCTGTAGTCAGCAGGGACACTCCCAACTAGGCCAGGTTGCCCAAGGCCTCGTCGAGCTTCATCTTTATTATCTTGAGGGAAGGGGTCTTATTATTAGTTATGGAAATTATTAGTTACGAAGCCAGTTGTATAACTCTCAATTACTTAGTTGTGGCATCAAAATTATTACACACTGTGTTCCCAATTCGTTTTTTCCAAGAGTGATCTCACTCACTTACTACAAGCATAAAGCAAAAATAAGGTGACTGGATTATTGCAAACACTTAAAAGTCCATACAGACATAAAAAAGAGTTAAGAAGTCCTGTTATAAAGCAAGCCTTTTTGATGACAGTTAGGTTTTTTCACTGTCCAAACCACACCACCTTTTTAATGTAATCTTTTTTCTGTTATCCATGCTTTTTTTCATTTTCTAAATGAGATTACTGCATTTCTTATACCTGGAGTATTTGTTCAAGAAAGTGCCTGCCCACATACTGACCTTTCTCAAGGGAAACGTGAAACCAACGCTTTCAGTCTTCACTGACTCCTGGTTCATTTTGAAGTGCAACTGATCTATTAAAACACTACCACTTAAGAATTTAAAAGCTCCCACAAACAGCTGAAATAATTTCATTGGCTACATACAAAAGATAGTAAATGTGTACAATTGTAACATATGCACAATGAACTGAATAAGATATGTAGTAGTAATAACAGTGGAAAAGTAAAAGGATCTGCCAGAAGCCTGAGGATTCAAGGAAGGATTTCCTGCATTTGGTGACGCTTCTTTTTCACTACTATTTTTACTGGTACTAGTGAGATTAGGCTTACACAAATATATTTATCCATCTGAATGCCATAAAGTTTTCAAGAATGCAGAGGTACATTTAATGAATCTCCAGTAACTCTTAAATTTAACCCACCCACTGAGTAGATCTTTGAATTTATTGTGTCTATATGACAGTTCATCTGTTTGTCTAGCAAGTAATTTATAGAAATTCTATTACTGAATCTTTATTTCCAAGGCAGGTGGAGTACTTTAGTCCAAACCCATTAAAACTGATATAAGATGAAGTTATTTTTTTTGTTTCTTTTATTCATGTGGTATATATAAATTGAGAAAATTGTTAGATCTTTTTAAAAATCTAGTAAAATAAAAGGAAACTAGAAATACAATAAATGGTAGTTTAGCTGGTTTGGTGAAGGCAATGGACTTAGTGAAACTCACAACAGTGGTGAATGCAACCAAGCCAAAAAGGGCAGGATTGCAAAACAAGATTGCAAAACAAGTTTATAAAACAAGTAAAAGTGGTGTTTGATATTTATTTTCCTGCAAAATATTTAGGTTTTTTTTTTAGGTAAATGCGTTCTTGGTTTGGTTTGGTTTGGTTTGGTTTTCTTCTGAGGTCATGCTTAGCTTGACAGTTTAGTTGTAGCGAAAGTTTTTCCTTTATGTACTGAGAAAATGTGATCCATTAAAAATTGACAATAAAAGCATTGAACCATTTGATAACATTTTCCCAGGTTAATTCTCAGAATAGAGTTCCACCTTAAAATATATATTTATTAGGTCAGAAATAAAAAAAAAAACAACAACTAGGTGACAGAATACTTTAGCGGGAAGCAGATTTTTTTTGCTACATGTTCCAATGTGCTGTAAGGAAACTAGACCAAAATTTTGTCAGGTTCTGTCCAAGTCAACTGCATGTTAACTACTTTACTGTTGGCTTGAACTTCCTTATTAGTCACATCATTGTACATGCTCCCTTAGTCTTGTGATGTATATTTTTTAGGGGAAAACTGGCTGCATCATTTATAAATCGTGTATATAATTTATATACCATAATATTGGAATAATAGTCTATTTTGCTGTGTTTGTGGGGAGGTGTAGAATATTTCATTTGTTTTCTGTGCTGACCTGAAACTCCTGGTATGTGATTTGAAGAACTGTTGGATCTCTACATGGCAAATGGAAAAGTCCCGTCCCTTTTCAATTTTTATTCTGTATTAACATTTGTATTCGTACATGGCCTAGAGGTGTTCTACTGCAAGGGAAATTATGGATACATTTCTACATCCACTTAAAAAATCATGGTCTCCATCTTTCATGTTGAATTTCCCAGAATAGAATATATTCTTGCATTGAATTCTCTGCATTTTTTCTCCATTTCCGAAGTATGAAGGGAAGTAGTAGTTAACCGTATTGCAGTATGAGAAACATAAATTAATTTTTGTTGAGAAGCTAACATGATAGGAGATAATGAGAGTAAATTAATGAGATAATAAGGTAAATTAATTATTTTCACTTTAAGAACTGAATGGGACACACAGAAGTTACAGAGGTCTGCATACTGAACACTAAGTCCAAATAAAATAGTTAATACATTTTTGTGCAAAGTACACAGTATTTAGGACTCTTGAAATAAGCAGGTCCTATACAAAACAACAAACTATGCTGTATAAACACATGGCAAGATACATTCTTGGAGAACAACTGCAAATAGTAATTATAGTATTTGGAAGTAAGTTTGCATAGTCTGTCAAAAAGGAGCTGAGTTTTCTTGGAGCACATATACAGCACTTTCGGTTTTGTCATGGAATGTTTTCCACCAATTCTTCTTTAGAGTTTTACTTAAAAAAACTGAGTTTTCTTCCAGTTATACAAGTGTAATCTGGTGTTTCATAAATTTGTGAAAATCAAAATAAACACTCAAATTATCACGTCAATGGAATTTAATCCAAAAAGAGACAGATTGATTAATTGCATTGTCTTTTCTTTAGAATTAAATAGTTGTGCTACATGTTGTTTCTAATATTATGCAAACAAAGAAATAATAGTCCTTATCTTCAGCATATAAACACAATAGATTATTCATTGCTACTAAAGGATTATGCTTTGTGCACAGTTTAGACAAGCCTATGGTAGGAAATACATTCGTAATTCCCATTTAGAAAAAAAAATGATTTAAGCATTCCAAGCATAATCCACATGAGTGAATTTTCTAGCTCTATACTACTGGTTAAAGTAGGTCTTCTCAGCTAGGCTCCATCAGCTCTATCAATCAGATTGGGGGGGCCATAAAAGTCATCCTGTTGCAGGGACATTTTCTCTCATAGAGCTGTATTCATACTGTTTTGACTAGTACAGATTTGCTTGCAGGATATTTTCTCTGTGTTTTCTCCCTTAGTATTATTTTGTACCGACTTTCTTCATAAAGAATTTCATTTTTTTATTTTCATATTACACTCAACAGCTGTTTATCTTTTTTTTTTTTTTTTAATCATCAGGGAAAAAGACTCTGCTACTGGCATTTTTCTGCATGTTTATACACTTTTTACTACGTCTGGATGAATACTGAAGAAAAAAGGAAAAAAAAAAGCACCAAGCCACCTTATTATCTCAAGTTTATTAAAAAAATCCTTTTGAATTTTCTTCCGCATTATTTCAGTGAACACACTTGCTGGCATGGATGCTTCCTAGAGGACACAAATTAAGCAAATGTTCGAGAATATTGACTGACAGTGAAGCTCAGATGAGTAATTGTGAAAAATCGCATATGATGCCTGATACAAAGGTTTACAGTCACATACACAGTAGGATGAAGTAATTCAGTTCAATTACACTGATTTAATGATCAACCATGCTTTAATTCTCTTTGTAAATAAGGATTACATTTTTTTTCTTTAAAAAAATATTGTAGTACTGCAGTGCATGAAAGCCACTTAAATATTCTTGGATTCTGTTTTCATAGGCTCTTAAGAACAAAAATTCTTCACATAATAATACCAACTACAAAATAAGTTAAATAAATAGACAGCACTTAGGTGCTTTTTTTATCGAACATTTTATTTGCTCAAAAATATTTCTTATTAATACTCACCTTGTTCAGTGCCTCCTTCTGCTATTTATTAATTCTTGCTCTTCTACAAGAGTTGTTATTATTCCCAACAACTTATTTGCAAGAATTCTGTTTGGAAGACTTAAAGAACAAAAAAATTGGATAATTAGGGTGAGTTTATTATTATTTTATTTAGGACTGATCTGATATGATTCTTAATACATTTGATAAAGGTATATTTTTTATTTCCAGTTTTAACTTTGGCAAGGACTTTTTTAGTTGTTTTAATAAGGAGAGTGATGTATAATTTTATTTATGACATTTTGCAGACACTTGAGAAATCTGAATGTATTTGGAATCATACATTGGATCACCTTTATCTTTGCATTAAATTTAATCAAAATAATTTTCTGTTACACATGTGCAACTGTTAAGTGTGCGCCATGGTTTCATTTCTTACTGTGGTGCACTGGGAACAAAAAGATGACATATTCAGTGGCTTTGGGTTCCAATTAGTATTTTTCATCGTTCACATAATATATAGTATATAGAATTGAAACACATAAGGAAAACATATCTTGATCAAAGACTTCCATACAGTTTCACATCATTGTAAAAATGAGATTAGTTTTTGCCTGCCCAATGTTAAGTCTCTAGTGTGCATTGCCTTGTACTGTGTTGGTACAATTTGAGAGACAAAGCCAGTAAGGTAAAGGTTAACTGAAGGTTAAGTTGCATCTCAGGAGGGGTTAAAGTTTAATTCTTTACTTACACGGTGGAAATCACAAAAAATGCCTAAGTAACAAAACGCAAGCTCGGTGGCAGAGGTTTTCACTTTTAAAATCTGTATAGCCATAAGGTGGCAGTGTGGCAACTATTTTTAACTAAAGTGGGAAAAAGGGAAACTAACTCCTAGACTGATTTCCAAGGTACAAGAAAAGTAACACAGCAACAGTTTCGGTGTTCAGGGGATTTTGATTTTTTCTTTATATGTATCTACCTAAAACATTTTGGGTTACTGAAAGACAGAAATTCCTAGTAGTGAAATGTCCTTAGCTAATACCTGGCTTCAAGTGAAGAAAGATTCTGGCAACCTATAGAGGAAGTATGTAAAAATAAGTTAAATATGCAGTCTACAAAATATTAATCAGAAGATCGATGAGATGCTTAGTTATGAATGTGTTACATGGTCTGTGCACATTCCTTAGAGGTACAGCCACACATGAAAACAATTAAAAAAATAATGCACTTTCAAACACCTGAAGTTGTGAATTCACAAACACCACCACCTCCCACCTCTTCTCCCCTTCTCATATATCCTCTTAGCATCTTTCTTTGTTTAAACACTAAATGTTAGACAAAAGAGATGTGGAAATGTTCAGTGGATTCTTCATTGGCTTCAAGTGTGCATCATCTCAAAAGCTTCTCAAAAAAAAAATAATCCTCAAAATATATTAAGTGAATCACCAAAATGCAGATGGAGAAGAGTTCAGCGTCTGTTATTCTCAGATGGTTTTGATAGGTTTTATTTGATTTGTACAGTAAAACTAAACATATAGAAAGCAGTTGGCCATTGCTACTCAATTGTGAACGTGCAGATGGATAATGAAAAATTTGGATCAATACCAATGTGCAATTTTGAAACAGACCACGTTTTCATATGAATTCTTTTCAGAGTTAGTTTTCCTTCTAAAAAATATTTACTTTAAAGGCACATCTTGCAAATTACAGAGAATTTCAATGTGAACAAATCTATCAGTTTGGAGTTGGAACTAGAGGGCCTTTACATCCTAGAGAATTAAAAGAAGTGAAGGGGGAAGAAAAGAGGACAAGTCAATGTTCAGAACTGAATACATTGTTTTCCATTTTCTACAACACATTTCTTATAATCACTGGCTCTGCTATTTTGAGTCAAATTGTCATGCTTAAAACCTAGTTCCAGTCCCAGATTTGCAGTGATTTTTTTTTGCTTTTAATCCTTTGGATTAACAGTTTTCTTTCACAAATACAAACCTCAAAGCTACAAAAACCAAATAAAATCAACCTACATTCCTGATGACATTTGGCTGTACTTAAGCATTTTTCTGCACATTTATAAAGACCTGCAGAGTAGCTTTTCTACTCTGTAAAACTGCTAAAATTAGTATGTATCTTCTTCAGAATGTCTTTTCATTCATGTCTTTTTTCTAATTGGTAATATAAAACTATAGCTATTAGCAAACATTGTAACTTTGCTGTTTCCTTATAAACACAAGGAAACAATAAAAAAAAAAAAAATTATGTATGCTACCAGAGGAAAAGTTGCAAAAAGTGCATTTTCTTAAGGCTGTATAAATGTTGTTTTAAATCATTAGAGGTATCATTGATACATCTTCATCTTTCTGACAAATTAGATGAAAAACAGTTAGGAATGGGTAATCATATGTTTTACCTGTAGAATCCTGATGTTTTCTTAATAAATAAAGATTATTTGTTTTACCTGCGAAGTGGTAAGCACAACATACAAGGAAGTAGTCAGATATCAGTAAAACACCCAGCAAACACAAAAAATCTGCTAAATTCAGATTTAAAAAACCCAACCAAGCAACCAAAACCCCAAAAACTTGCTTTTTTGGCCACTTAGGATTAGAACTGAAGAGAAAGAAATTCAAAGAAAAGAAGAGGGCTATAATTCACCAGCAATGTAGTGGGCATAAGCTACTCAGTACTACTTTTAGAAGTTGGAATTTAATGTTTAAAAGCAGACCATACTTCTGTTACTTTTAGACTGGATTTTTGTCACTTCACAAGTGAACCCTACAATTTTCAAGGAAGTCGCAACAGAGAGAAACCACTGAATCCTGACCACCACACACACATCCCTACTAGCCCCACCCCTAACACGTTGCCTGGGGAAACTATAGGAGTGAAGAGTGAAGTTGAATCTGAAAGGGGCCGGGGGGGGGGCGTGAAAGAAAGGTGTTGTTTAAAGTTTGTCTTCATTTCTCACAATCTGGATGTATTTTCATAGGCAATAAATTAATTTTCCCACAAAAAAGTCTGTTTTGGCTGTAACAGTAAATGCTTGAGTGACCTCCTTGCCTTTACTTATGGATGCATGAGAGTTTTTTCATCTTATTTTCTTCTCCTGTCCTGCAGAGGAAGGGGAGTAAATGAGTGTCTGGCTTTATCTTTGGTTGTTAGCCAAAGCTTAACTCTAAAAATGAGTTTCCCTGTTCAAAGACTGGAACTATCCCTCTTACTGCTACAGGCCCGGTTTCCTTCACAGTTACTCACCAGTTACATCCTCTCCTTTGCCTCTCTTTCTACACTGCTAGGGTTAAAGGTGTCGCAGCTCCTTGTACAACTTCACATATTTAAACAGCAATGTGTCACCCCATAAATTTATATACAAACATAGATAAGTCTCAGTAATCTTTTGTTTCAAGTCTCTTCAGGTTTTTCTTCTCATTTCATCCATATCTCTTGCTACCTTCTCTGATATTCTTTATACCATGTTATATCTCCCCTCATTTCTCCTTTCTGTTTCTTTTGTGACTTTGAGCTTTATAAGCTCACTTTTCCCACTGAAAAACTATACTACACCACATAAAACTATATTACTTCTAGAAGAGTGAAAGAATGAGGCAAGTCTCATTATGAAAATGAAATGTATGGAAAAAGATGGAAAAAGAAAACTGAGTTTTCTTAAGAGGGTTCATAAGGGAACTCAATTGCAGTAAACAACGTTGTTTTCTTTTGCCTGACTTTGGGGATATTTTGCCTCTTGGAAATTCAACTTTAAAAGCTCAGTTTTCTATCTGTGCACTCCTAGGCATCCTTTTGACATTCTCTCCAAAGTCAGCAAAATCTAAAAGAAACCAATATTTGGAAATGTATTCTTCTCTTCCACATATTTACACACAAGCATATAAGTAGACTGCACAATACCTGTTTTCCAGCATCACATGTTTTGGGAGCAGACGCATCTGGGAAAAAGGGGATGATAATAAGTGGCAGGTGTGCCAGGACAGAAGTGATAGAGCAGAAAGGTTCCCAGGATGGAATCTTTCACCTCCTTCTGTTTTGTCTACTCAGCACATTGGTGATGAAAGAAATCTCTTTTCTCTGGTAATGTCACTTGGACAAGCAGAATGTGCAAAGCTTCTCCAGCCTTTATAGTCTGTATTTCATGCCACTGGTTGTCCTTAGATTGTGTAAGAAAATGGTAAAGCACAGGGACGTGAACTAGACCACATTTCTTCTTGTTACCACACTGTCAAAGAGTTCTATTTAAAACAAAGCAGAAAAAACCCAACCTCAGTATGGTAAAAAGATGTATGGGGATAAGAAAAAGTGTGCACTTGTTTGATTAATGATCTCAGACTATTTCTGTTCTTTTCAGAAAAAGGATACTTACTTCCAGACTCTCTGCTGTTCTTTCTTCATGCCTGCACAATTAATAAAAAGATATAAACCCATACTGAATAATTTAGTAATCTGTTAATAAAGTTCATCTGTGTTTATCTACCAAAATACAGTATTTCAACATTTTTTTGTGCAAATCCAATCAGCTTTTAACATTATACATGTTCTTCAGTCTTAGGTACCCTACTGGCCAGCCACCACTAAGACTATTTAAACATTTGAGTTTTTACACTTGTCTTCATTGTATGGCAAAGTTAAAACATTCCCAGGCTATTTGGTGATCAGTAGTTAATTTACTCCGTATTCTTTGCCTTTTCCATCTGCTTCTAAGTTTCAGTTTCTGCAAAATACATTTTTAAGAAGTCTCAGCAATCTTTTACTTTCAAATATATATGAGAGAATTGACAACTTCCACTGCCCACTCAGATTCTTCATGAAACCGCCAGTCATGAAACAATTTTTGAAATGTCTGCAAGAGAGGCCTCCACATTTCCAAGAGTTATTATACCATTTCTAGTATTGTAACAGTGGTCTGTTACTGTTTTTTGCAGCAAAACTCTTTTATACTCCACTTTCAGTCCCATGGTGACTCAAGAAAACAGTCCAACAGCATGCACATTTTTGTCTAAGTGAACCTTTAAGGAGCCTTCTGAGTTGCCAATTAGGAATAAGCATTTGCCAGCCCTAGTTTCATTGCTGCAAGGTGGGGGACACAAATATACCTCTCCCCCGAGGGAGGAATTAGTCAGGATTTCTGGTGGAGTTACTATGAGTTCATTATTAGCATTCCAGAGAATGAAATCCAAAGGTCAAGATTTGCAAGGAAAAGGAAAGAGAGATACCTTAGGAAAATTAATAGCAGATCCAGAGGTTTTTGTGCAGTAAAAAATCCTTACTGAATCTGAACCATGTTAGTTCAAAATTTGAAGATCCTATGAATCTTATTCCTAGTAAGGTATTCATCTAGTTCTGCAAATTACTAATGTTTCAGAGTGAGAGGTCTCAGTAGACTCAATAAATAAATTGCAAGAGGTGCTTCAAAAGTTTAGAAGATTTATATTATTTTGGTATTTTTACATTTTCTTTAATGGATGTTGAAAGGACATAAAATGTAAAAAAAAAAAAAAAAAAAAAAAAAAAAGTGAAAAACAGTTTTACCTTGAATTTAATACAAGTTTTGATAAGTAGTTTACTTTTAGGATCAGAACACTGTATTATGCTTGAGTGGACTAAATGCCATGAGCACCTTATCATCATTTGAGGTAATCACACTGAATTGTAATTTTGTTGTGGGCTGTTAATTTGGAATGTTATGGCCACCAAGCCCATGTTTTGCCTGAGAAAACTTAATCAGATGATACTATTATTTAGCATATTATTTCCCATGGGCAAATTAAGCTCAAGTGTTTAACTCTGTGGATCCTCAAGAATCTAATGAACTACACTGGGATCACACACAGTGCATACACAGTGTTATATAGCAAATCACATTTCTTCAAACAAATAAATAAGTTGTGCTATTTTAGGGAAAAATTATTAGATTTGCTTTCTATTTTGGGACTGACATTGTACCAGCTAAGTGTTTATGCAAGTATACTAATACAGGGTTTAGCACAACATTAATTTGAACTAGAAAACAAATGGAATGTATTTCTCTGTCTCCTTTTGAGTTACAATAGTGGCATTTGTGCAACTTTTAGCTCTATTCCTCTGACAAGTCAATGTAATTTTGGATATCAGCTGATAATATATTGTAAAAAATTAAAACGCTATCTTTATCTGCTTCAGCAAAAATTATCTGTATCAAAAGTTATCTTTCAAATTATCTGAAAGACAAACTGTGACTTTATTTGTGACAAACTTTGTCAAAGGAAGGGAAGTTCCTTCTGAAGCCATTAGAGATACGATATGTATACGAATACATGAAAATCCTCTAAAAGATTTTTAAAAACCCAATAAACACACAGCTGGTGTAATTTTTACCTGTCAGTGTATAAGTGACTTCTTTATTTAAGTTCACTCACCAAACCAAGAAAGAAGCTTTTCCAAGACTAATTCCTAATGCTCTGAATTACCAAGACAGGCTCTTACTGAGGTGAACACACTGATCACCCACAATTTCTCATCAGTCTTTTGTTGTCAAGGACAAGGCAATTTTCTGCAACTTCTTTACTTTTACTTCTAAGATATAGGAGCAAATAAAGATTTCAGAATCAAATCATATCTTACCAAACAATCAAGAAAGTGTAACGTTAATGAATTTGGGAAAAAATCAGGATCTGTCACAATTACAGATTTAATATTTAGAAGTACTCTATGTTTATTCCTTTAAATGGCTATTTGTATTTCACATTATGAAGAATTTCTCTTACTGTCTGTAGTTAGTTTTTAATAATATATTCTAAGAACCACCACCTTATTTATAATAAGTTTTAACAAGATCCTTCTCCTACTTCTCAAATATCAAACAATAAAAAATATTAAAATAAATTAAATAATAAGCTGTTGGCTTCCATTTGTGATTTCAAATACAATATTTTTTCAGCTGTTCTACCAGTTTGGTTGTATATCATCCAGTTAAAACACTTTCAGGCTCGAAACAGAGGAAGCTTATTCTTGCCTGATGCATTTGTGTTTCATCCCACTCTTTCACTGATAAAAAAGTATTTTTTTAGCCACTGTTACTAGGATATTTATTAAAACTATATTTAGCAACAGAACTAACATGACAATTGCATGGCAAAAATACTTAAGTTAAAATAATTAAAACTCAGATTAGTTTTGATGATTACATGTCAACTGTGTAAACTCTATAAATGATCATTTTTAGTACATTTTTAATAAGTCACATAGCAAATGGAAGATTATGAGCAATAAAAAATAATTTTACGGATAAATTATTTTCCCTTCTTATATCTTAATTCAAATTTATTACAAAAATTACCCAAACATAATCTTATGCCCATTTCTTTGAGATCTAACATTGTAACTTTACTTGTGTAACTCTGCAGTGAACTTTGGCAGGAAGGAGAAAAGAAATCTATTTCCTAATGGTTAAGAATGCTTTATTATATTAGAAGCTCTACTTTGTATAATTTGATCACTGTAAGACAACTCTAATGAAGAGAAAATGGACCACTGTAATAACCTGACAAGCACATTTATCCATAAAGAGGATTAGTTTTGTCTCAGATCCCACCTTCAGCTCCAGTTCCATAGTCAAAAATCTAATGAAGGAGCAGGATTACTGGAACCAAGGAGCATTTTTTTAAGTTTATTTTTATAAACATGTTGGCATGGCCAAGAAGAACAGTGTATCATTTTAATCGCCAGTCCAAAATCATCTGTAAATGAATAAATATCTGTGTTTACAAGGAAGTAGAAAGCATGCTGACCTGAATCAAATCAGCAGGTCTATCTTGTGTATTTTGTCTTTGGCAAGCGCTAAATGAAAGATGTTGAGAAAAGTACCAAAAAAGGTTGCTTTCTCCCATTGTTGAGTGGGTTCATATGCTTCTCAGAATTTTTTTATATTTTGCCATGGTCTGGGTTGCCTTGGGTTTGCCAGGAGCCAGTCACAGGAGTGATGACTCATGGTGCTGCCCTTCGCTGTATCCCCAGTGAAGCAGGCTTTCTAAAGCTTTCATCAGCTTGTGAAGGGTGCTAGTTTTCTTTCTGTCAATAAAAATCTGCCTTCATGGGGGTTCTAACCAATCTACCATAAAGCCTCAGCCCTTCCTCTACATGCCTGGGCTCTTGCTGGAGTTTGATAGTTCTACCTCATATCTAGGAAAAGAAGGAAGAGCCCATAACTGAACTGATATTCCTGAAAATAACTGCTTTTTGATGTGTTCTTTTTAATCATAATAAACGAGTGATAAAAGAATTTGAAAAAAAATAAGCATAAGATAAAAGATTCTGAAGAGAAAGATTTCAGGGGCTTTCCTTCTCTTTTTTTAAAAAGCATTTTTGCCTGCCTTCTCACTGCCTTTCCAGAGCATATAGCTATGTACTGTGAGCTGATGGTGAGACTGGGAGAAAAAATGAAAAAATATATATTAGAAAAATGTTATGAAAATGTTGCCAAATGACTCAAAAATAAGCAGATTTTATATATATATATTTTTTTTTATATGACCGTATATTCAATATCTATGGTAATTAGTTGAAGTACAACACTTCTGGTTTTCCAGGAAATGAGGTGAATGTCCAGATATGAATGAGTTAATTTTAAAGCATTCCTCAGTTATGTAAATGCACAAAGTGTAGTGCCACTTTCTATTCTTATTACAATCATGAGACTGTCACTATAATTGATTAATTTTGTGCCATTCTTTCCCAGTGATCTCTTTGTCACAAGAATGAGCTATCACAGAATTTTAATGGTTAGTACATTTTAGTTTTCATAATGTATTCTGATTCTCATTCTATTGACAAAAGTTGGCACAAAATCAGACCGTATTCTTTACAAAGACTGCAAAAATAAAGTGGGGAACTGTATAGAATTCATCTTCATGACAATCCCAGAACAATGAGAACAGAAATATCACAAAACAAAACTCTTTGTTCTTGTGGCAGTCTTGCCACAATACTCCAAAATGCATTTCTGAACCTTTTCAATTGTATTAAACTAATTTTGCAGTATGGATATCTTTCACAATATTTTAAAAAGGGGACAGTAGGAAAAAAAATATTGCCACAATGTGATTTGTTAGAAATAGTTGGAGCTTAATGGAAAATACCATTTGGCTACTCGCTAATTCCTAAATCCACCCCTGAATAACTTGGGGGAGCAAGTGGGGACAAGCAGGGAGGATGGAAAAACCAGTGACGGTTTTTCATAGAAGCTTTACACCACAAACTAGTTGTTTCTTTTTGGGCCTAGTGTTACTACAATTATTTGATAAAGTGCTAACATGGCAAAACTGTGAGTATCAAATACAAGAAACCTCCAGTAAGTAAAAAATAATTGCCATTTATTGAGGTTGTGGGTTGTGATGTTACGAATTACGTGTGTTCTCCGTTTTTGCTCCAAGAAGAAGTGCGAGCCAAGAAAAAATGGTGAATTTATTTTTGGTTCTCTAGGGTAAACTAGAACACCTAACTCATTGATTGTATATAATCTCTACATTTTTCTATCCTTCTGTCTAATGTTATTTTTACTTTTAAAATCCCATTTTTTCAAACTCTCTGTTGTAATGAAAAATATTATTAACACACAAACTGACAGGTAAACAAGCCTGGCTTGTTGTAAACAGAAAAACAACCTGTTCAACAACTTGGTGGACAGATAATTGGGTGGTGAAAATATTTTCTTGTTTAACGATAAAATGATAGTAATAAATGTTTTAATTCGAAGGTGAGTCCGTATTTGTAATTTGAGAAGTTTACATATTTGGCTGTGAGGTCATGCTTGACAAACAACACAGACATTTATTTTACATAATTTTTGTATATATTCCTGCAATCCAAGAGGTGTAGGAGGAAATACCAGGTATTTACAGTAACATTAACTTTCAGTGTACTACAACGCAATGTCAGAAAGAACCCTAAAATATTTATGCACATTTGGGACATGTCCTGTCACCTGTACTGCACTTCTGCACATAGAGGCTCGACACATGTTCAAATGTTGCAGGCTAGAAGCTAAGAAGATATACTAGCTTCTAATATATACGAGAAGATATACTACACTTACAACCTTTGTCTCTGCAGTTGCCCACTGTTGAAATGGAGTATTTTGCTAGATGTGCTTTTGGTCTGACACAGTAGATCTTCTCTAATAGCAGTTAGATACCAAGAAGTACAGAGTCTTTTGGAAGGATAGTATATATATTTGAAAAAAAAAAAAAAAAGTATTTATTGTTATTTTATGTTTCCACTGCACTACAATTCCAATAGGTAGTGTGGTAATAAACACTTTCCTAGCTCTTCTCAGGTTTGTGCATTTGTGATACCATTGTTTTTCAACATTAAGAGGTTAGTGAAAAAAAAAACCCTTGTTCAGACTCTGGAGAAAGAGGTCTCTGTGGGAATCAAGATCAAATGAAATGCCTTATTTAGCTCTCTGAATTCATAAGTATATGGTCATCTACTGCCCTGGGAGTCAATGACCACCTCAGGGGGGAGGTAAAGAGGTCTTGATTACAGTAATAAATTTTTAGAACTCATTTTCAGTATACAAAATGAGAAGATAGCATATACTATCGAAGCTAGTGAATTTTAAAGGTCAGGCCCCAAACATTGATGACCAAGAGCTATGCTCACATGTGTAGATGTTCAAATGTTATTTAGACATTTCCAGCATTTATCAACCATCTAAAGTCAAGTCTGAATGCATCCTCCGAAAGAAAACAACATAATCCTGTCTGAAAGCATACAAATATGCAATGATTTTTTACTTAAATTAGTGGAAAACATCTGTTACTGTCCCAATTGAAATAGTCTCAGAAACAAAACCCAAAGATCAGTGGTTGCATAATCTATAAACTATGTGTGGAGTTCCTGGATTTCAAACTCTTTACACCATTTGTCTGTATGCTCTTATCTCTTAATGTCATTCCTTGAAATGCTCAAAGAAAGCTGTGCAATTTTCTATATATCAGTTTAGTCCACATACTAGATTTTCCAAAATATGCAGTCATTTATTAGTATTTACCAACCTCATCCCCATTACATTAAGAAAAAAAGCAATTTCTCTAGAAGAATAGTGCCTATGCCTTTGTTAGCACAGCAGGACCTGTTGGTGTATATTGCCTGCTCCAATTGCATGTCTGGGTCTCTCCAGCCAAAGGAAACAAGGCCATGGGAGGAGAGAGGAAACAAGTATTTGTGGCCCTTCACAATATTCAGTAAGCAAGATGAGCCCCTAGATACACAAACTGGGGAGTGTCTCCTGGTCCTACAGATTAGATTTGTATATTGGATATACATTAGCACTGCTAAGAGAAAGAAATGCTTCCAATGAAATAATTTTCCCAGGGGCACAGTTTCATAACCTTCCTGGGATACATAATACTGAAACCCAGGAGTTCATTTCACAAGTTTTGAACTATTGCTGCTAAATTTTACTGTTATTTTATAAGGAGAGCATCAGGATTTCTCCTATTGCTTTAAACATATTCTTTCCATAATCATGACTGATTTGGGTGTCCACCAAAGGATTCCTGAAGGAGGTCACTGTCCTGACATCTCAGCAGTGGCCACCTTCTTTCCTCCTTCGGCAGCTGAATCTCCAGGGTTACCAACAACTGTTCAGAAAATTGAAAAAATTAGAGGGGAGTGAAACAGTTCTGGTACCCAGTTTCATCTTCTACCAGTGGATACCTAGCCAGTGCTATTGGGGACGTACTGTCCTCCTAGATCACTGCTGTCTGTGCTGTTGCATGAATTGAGATGGTCTTTGTAGATCCCCAGGGTGATGAAGAAGCGATGAGTGAGACCTGCCAAAGACCTACCACCACCCCAACTTCCCCAGCCCCAGAAGAGGGATTTGCACATCCCAGGCAGGAACTACAGCCCCAGCCTGAGACAGTCAGACCGCACAACTACAGCCTTTGTGCAACAGTGGGCAGAACTGGCCAGGTGGCTCAGCAAGAACTCAGTCTTGTGGCCCAAGAGCTCTCCAAGAGCAGAGGCTTAGCACTGCTGACAGCATCTCTCATGCTGACACTGCCTGCTTCAGCAGCCCCAGCACTCCAGGTCATATATCTGGCACAACAGGGCACTTGTAAGTGTGGTTATATCCAAACGTGTGTAAGTGTATATGTATCCAAATGTGTGTGAATGTGTGTGACTTGAGTATTTTACCCTGCGTTTGGAAAATCTTGCTTTTCTGCTTCAATCAGAAGTAAAACACTCAGGCAAACTAAAGTGAAAGTGGTTTCTATCAGACTACTTATCCTCTTGGGTGAACACTGCAGAAAGATGACCAGTTTGCTGTTCCCGGTTTATGCTTCCTTCCCCTCTGGTCCTTGAGTGTGGCTGATCTCTCCTCCTCGTGCTGAAGTGTCTGTCCTCTCACCCTGAAGAGTAATGGGATGCAAAACGTGCTAATTGTTTGAGAGCTCCAAATTGTCCCCCTAGTGAGTTTCCTATTAAATCCAATCACAAGTTGTCCTGGTTTGAGGTAAAACAGAACCATGTCACAAGTTAACATTCAAATCTGTGCCTGCATAAACCAAAGGGAAATGTTGCCAGGGATTGCATTTGTGTAGCTGCAAGCAGGCTCAAGAATGAAAGTCAGTTCTACAGCCCACCCTATTCTGTACATTTAGAGAGGATGTGAGCCATTTTTGGCTGAGTTTCACATTAAAATCAGACTCTGAAATGTTGCAAGTTTTAAGTGGAACTTGCATCATGGCGGCATATTTGGAGACTACATGCAGGACTTGCTCTGTCATCCCCATTCTTAAATGACTGTTTTGAAGTGTTTCAGTGAGATTTTGGTTAACATCCTTTGAGGCACATTAAAAAAAAAATAATTAGCCTTTAGATATTAAAAATACAAGAAAAAATAATTTGATCCTTTAAGAAAAAAAAGAAAAAAACAACAAAAAAACCCCAAAACCCCAAAACCCATAACAAGTAATTATCCTAAAGTACCAGTCTCAAAGTTCTGCTGGGCCTGTACTGTTCATATACCCTCTGCTTCTTCTCTACTGGGCCAACAGTGCTCGCTACAATTGGTGGATCACACATAGAGATTGTTAGCCTAGGTGACCTCCAGAGATACTTTCCATCTTTAATTGATCAGTGGCGTTATAACTGCAGCAGAAAGATCCAGATGTCATTCTTACACCTGTCCTCAGTTATGTGGTACCTTTTTACCTAGTCAGACTGCCAACTGTGCTTAGCCATAAATCTATTTTAATTTTAGGTATAAATTTTATGCTTAGGCATTATAAGCCAGTGGAAATGAGTAACCAAGTTATTTATGGAAAAGTCATTACTCCATCTTTTGCAGTAAGCACAAGGAACAGGTTGTAGCCACATGCTGAATTCTTGGGAAAAAGTGTGCTGTACAGACACACAATAAATACAAACAGGTACACAAGTCCAGATGTACACACGAGTGGACAGAAAAGTTGTGAGTTTCTGTTCAGTAATGAGTGCATCTAAAAGGGTGCATTCCCTTCTGTGTCAAGTCCCTCTGTGCAAAGATCAGTGCAATGGCAGAGAGTTGGAAAGATTCAGACGAGAAGCAGTTTCTCACAAAAAGTAAAGTTGGTGCAGATCAGTCTTTCAGATTGCATCTTGTAGATGTTTTAACCAGCCAAGAATACAATTACACAGTAGAAGTAAGTTTCATTTAAAAAGTAGAACAAAACCCACCTAAACTTTAAACTACATAGTTGGAAATGTATGGGAGAGATAAAGACATTTCCACACATAGAAGAAAACCATAAAACAACAAGCTAATATTCAAATAAAAATTGAGCACATGCAACACTTTGATATAAAAATGTTGATATTTCTCACACTTATTTTTCTAAACAGTTGTAGAAACCAAATTCTTGCATCCCTTCAGGCAAAAAGATGATATGATATTATATTATAGAAAAATATGAGTTTCTCAAACGTCCATTCTGTTTGAAAATAATTTGTTTTCCTTTGATAGATACAACAGTTACTATTACTGAACTGTGTGATTCTCGATTTTTATAATTATTTTTAGGAAGGGATTTCATGCCTTTTTTTATATCAACTAGTGAATTTGTTAAATAGGCTTATAAAACTTCAATGACATTTACAAGCATTATTCTGTAATTTGGACAACTGGATTTTAGGTGACATATTTGATGTACTTTATAAATGATGACATTTATAAGAAAAAATTGTGCATTCAACCTCTAAGTCACTGTGTATCATAGTGAGTATCTTAAATAGTTAGCATACATGTATACAGAAACAAAACTATATTGTGAAATCCAGTTTTTAATTTGGTTACTTTTGTATAAACAAAGGTTTTATAACTTGCAGGAATTTATAGTTGATCCTTCAATGAAGTCAATAAAATCTGAGAATCATAGAATGGTCAGTGTTGGAAGGGATCTTCAAGATCATCTAGTTCCAACCTCCCTGCCATTGGCAGGATCACCTCCCACTAGACCAGGTTGCCCAAAGTCCCTTCCAATCTGGCCTTGAACACTTCTGGGGATGGGGTGTCCACAACCTCTCTGGGCAACATGTTCCAGTGCCTCACCTCCCTCACAGTCAAGAATTTCTTCCTAATATCTAATCTAAATCTACACACTTTCATCTTAAAACTATTACCCTTCATCCTATTGCTACACTCCGTCATAAAGAACCATTGTCCATCTCTCCTGTAGGCCTTCTTCAGGTACTGGAAGGCCGTTATAAGGTGTCCCCGGAACCTTCTTCTCCAGGCTGAACAACCCCAACTCTTCCAGCCTGTCCTCATACGAGAGGTGCTCCAGCTCTCTGATCATCTTCATGGCACTGCTCTTGACTTGTTCCAACAGGTCCATGTCCTTCTTATGCTAACAGCCCCAGAGCTGGAAGCAGTACTCCAGGTGGGGTCTTGCTAGAACCGAGCAGAGGGCCAGAATCACCTCCCTGGACCTTCTGGCCATGCTTCTTTTCATGCAGTACAAGTTGTGTTTGGCTTTCTGGGCTGCCAGTGCATATTGCTGGCTCATGTTGAGCTTCTCATCCACCAACACTCCCAAGTCCTTCTCCCCAGGGCTGGTCTCCAGCCATTCTCCGCCCAACCTGTATTTGTGCCTGGGATTGCCATGTCCCACGTGCAGGACCTTGCACTTGGTTTGGTTGTACTTCACAAGATTTGCACGGGCCCAGCTCTAAAGCCTGTCCAGGTTCCTCTGGATGGCATCCCTTCCCTCCAGCATGTCAACTGCACCACACAGCTTGGTGTTGTTAACAAACTTGTTAAGGGTGTATTCAATCCCACTGTCTATGTCACTGACAAAGATGTTAAACAGCGGTGGTCCCAGTACCTATCCCTGAGGAACACTACTCATCATTGGCCACCACTTGGAGTGGTTCTCCATCCATCAAATCCATGTCTCTCCAATTCCAAGCACTAGTCTCATTTTTATCTGTTGTATTATATATAGATACAGATTAAATCTGTATCTAGTACAGATATATTTGGTGCAATATATCCAATATACTAGATACAATCACTGAAGATTATTTTTCCGGTAAAATGAAGACTTGATAAATGATGCAGATCACAAACATGCATTTATTTAAATCTAAATATTGTGTAATATAAAGACTCTATGGAAACATGATAGCTAGGTAAAGAAATATTTTCCTTTCTCGAGTATAACTGCAAGTGAAATGATGCCTCTTGCATTTTATAGTTTCTTTTGACCAGAAAAGGGATTTATTCAAATGAATCATGGAAGATTTTTTGTATAATACATAAAAGAAATATTTGTAGTGTGTAGAAATAGACGATCTATGAAATTTCATGAAACTTTAAAGATGTTGCAGTGTATTAATAGCTAATGGTAAATAATTAAATTAAATAATAAATAATCTTCATCGTATAGAGATTTATGTGAAAAATGAGAAATTAAAATGAGAATTACTAAAACCCAGTTTGCACAACTTGAATTCAAAACAGAACCAACAAGACTAAAACAAATCCAAATACATTTTATTAATTATTAATGTGTCATCTTCAACTTTTAATCTGAAATGTAGTCTAAAGACATTGTCCCACTTATGATCTTAAGGGTCTTTTAATTATTTTATTCTTTCTATACTCTTCAAAAAGTGGTGTTATTTTTTTTAAAAGTAATTTTTTTTTTTCTGACTGACTACAAGTAACTACATGACTGAAGCATCTTTGACATTATTATTATTTTTGAAAGTTTGGTTTCAGTGCCCGTATGGATAACTTTTCATGTCTGTTCCTTGGCCTTTTAGGAGCCTGTCTGATCCAATACTAGTGCAAATTACATTGTCATGTTTTGTGTCTTTTCTACACATATCACTTAGTGATAGCCTAGATTCACAGATATTTTATCTTATTTCATGTTTTGAATCATTAATGGTTTTGCAGCTAACTTATGGCTACAGCCATGATCAGTTGCCTTTAGTAGCACTGAGGTATGCATTGTGCTGATAAGTACTGTGGTTCATTTTCCTCTTGGGTAAGCACAGTTAAAAAAATAAGGGCAGGGGGGAGGAGGCGGGGAGAGAGAGAAAAACTCTCAGACTAATAATTACCTTACCCTGAGACAGGGATGGCAAAATACACTTGATTGCTTTCTAACCTTCAGTACTGTATAATGAAATATGTCTGCTTCAGGACAAAAAATATGTGATAGCTTCTTGTCATTTTAATGTTATTTCACTGAATTCCTCAAAACTGCATTTTGTTCGGTGTTATCATTGAGATAATGTTTTAATTAAAGGGAAAATCATGGTCTAATTATGAATTCCTTCCCCACATCAAAAGGACTGTCCCTAATATTCTGTGTCATTGTTTCATATTACATTTTAATTTCTTGGTTCATCAGTGTGTACTGAGTATCCTAATATGTAAGGAATCATTGGTCATGATTCAGTGATCTAACAAAGCTTGTTGAAAGGCGAAGTGATTAGTAAAAAAAAAGATTTCAACCTTATGGAATGCATTATGAAATAAAATTTATGTGCAAGTGTACTTGTATCATGTAGGAATACAGGAAAGACTGTATTTTGCTGTATCACATAAAATTTTGGCTGTTTCTTGGTCTGCAAGCAAAAAAAACCCACAAAACATTTAACTCTTTGCTAAAGAGATTTGAATTCAGCAGTAGTGGTTGGTGCTGTACAAGTAAATATTTTGTGATTTTATTACAGATTATGAAGATTCAAGGTAGACCTGGTCAGATAAATATATAAACTCAGAAATTATGTATATCTCAAACTGCATAAACTGCATTTTATAAACTCAAAAGGTCTTTCTGGGTATCTGCATGTTTGCATGGTTTCTGTCGCTAGTATCCTGTAATTCCTGTATCTAGAGCTAAGAAATAAAAAAAAGGAAATGAATCAGTCAAACTGGAGAAACATACTGATATATAGGTGATTAAAACTAAGAAGCAATTTGAAAACAGGTGGTCATGTTTCTTTTAACATAATTTGCTTTTAAGAAAAATCACATCCATTCTTTCCCTCTTGCTACAAACTCATGTAGGTATCTCTCAAAAATCCGTCTGTTATTGAGGTTTTGCTGTATTGTAAGGGTTTGCTACATCATGTAATCTGCTGACATCATAAATAACTCACAGTTACTTTTATGCTTTGCTTCATCTGTAGATGTTTTTAGCATGTATACAAAGGAGTGTTTGAGAAACAGCAGTGTTCTAGAAATATTTCTGGAGCTGTCCAAGCAATGGAATCTTGGAATGAATATCTCATCCATCAGTCTTTCTTTTTTATTTGCATCATCTACAAATGCAAAGTTGTTGGTTTTTACCTTCAGATTTACAAGTATATTGGGTTACAAGATTTTACAAACACAGTTTTAACATTAGTTTGGAGCAAGCTTTTGAAGTGAATCTTCTGACTGTTTCTGCTGACCAAGCTTTGGTTCCCTTTGTGCCCTGGGTCTGCGAACTGGACAGCTTCCAGATGAAACTGAAGTGGAAAATCTGGTTCAGGAGTGGACATTATAAGACCTAGCTGTTAATGAGCATTCATTGTTGAGTGACAGACAGGAGTTAATATTAGTTAAAGGCTTTGAGTTGGTTTGGCTGCTTGGCCCCAGAGCAGACTGGGGACTACCTCAGTATTTTACCTAATGGCCTTTAGTATGCCTGTTTTGTACCAGTTTGTAGTGATCGAATTTGAGTCTTGAATGCTGAAATCTCACTCTTGAATCTCTGAATGCTTGCTTCAGGTCCCCCATATATTTGCTTGGAGAGCTAAGCAGTGAAATTCACAAGCACCACACTGAGAAATTAGCTGGAGCAATGACAAGGACAAATGTATTTTTTGCACTGGATTTTCTCCAGTGCTTCAAAATCTTTCCAAATGATGTAGACGATTTTGTTCTTTACTTTTTTTCTCTGAGCTGTCTTCCAAAAAATCCTGAGACGTTTGCCCTAGTTAGGGTCATTCCTTTATACCAACACATCGCAAGGACGACCACATGTCCCTCCCACTCCAGCTAGAGCTAGGTAGACTCAAAGCTGTCCCAGTTCTATATTTCTTCTGATGGAACTCAAAAGCACATCTGGTTTGTTTTCAGTAGAAGGAGAAAGGTAGGAGATGTTTAAGGCTGTGGACTGAGGTTATGCTTGGCCTTCCCTACACAAACTGTTGCCTTTTTCATAGAATGTAGCAAATAAAAAATAAATAATAATAAAAAAGGTTCTGTATGTTCAAAAAGGAACAGTGGAATGATTGTGATTCCCTAGCCTACTGTCTATTTCAGTGGATAAACCCCTGATTTTCAGGTTCTCTCTGTATTTTTGTGTTATGCGGGACATCTGACTCTTTCCTAAGCTGAGTTTCTTCTGAGAGATTCTACCTTCCCACAGAGTCTAATTTTTCTGATGCAGACTGCAGTTTAAAAGTTACAACGCAGCTAATTGAAAGCCCTGTTATAAGGCTCATCTCATTAAATACTGAAATGCAAGCACCTCCAGAGTGAAACGTGGCAGCTGTTAAACAGTGAACAGCAATACTGAACAAAAGCTCAGGACAGTGAAAAAGAACATTGCATCTAATTGAAACTGCAGGAGAATTGTTAGTAGACATAATGCAATTATCCAAACTGGAAAGTGTCCAAAATACTACGGTTAACATACATGCTTTTTCCTCATTTTTTAATGTTGTGGGAGAGGGAAAATGAGACCATTGTTGTGCTAAATTAATGTGTAAATCATTAGAATCTGAAACACTAATGTTTAAAACAGTAAAATTGCACTTATCCGCTTCAAGACAACAAAAAAAATTACACTTGGAATAAAGTCCACTACATTATAGGATCAGAATAAAGCTAACTCAACAAGAAGTGTCATCAGTTGTTCTTTGGGTCTCGCAAGTGGTGTTCTGCAAAAACCCTGGTCTTAAAGACAGTGTGCTGGCTCAAAAACACAATGTCTCTTAAGGAGTGGTTTAACAGAATGATGTAACATGAAAAGCAAGCATTGGCAAGAAGGAACTCTTTTACTTGTAGCATGATGCCATTATATAGTTGTGGGGGGAACGTACTTTGGCAGCTCTTTTATCTCCTTGCCATTTACTTGTATCACCACTTATATGCTTGCTGATGTTCGTTACTGCATGTGCCTTCAAGTAAAAAAGCTTTGTAGAAGATTTTCCTTTTCAATTCATTAACATAAAGAATTACCTTTACTTCACCTATCAGAGGTTCCTCTCTGTCATTCATATGCTCTTTATCAAACAATAAAACCCTTATCCCACTGACATTAACTGTATGTCAAGATTCATTCAGGTTGAGAAAAAGCATCTTTTGAAAGTTATCACCTTCCATCTGCAATTCTGCAGGAAAGAAAACATTCACAGCCAAGAAATATGGTAGAAAATTCCATTTCCTTTAGAGGACTGAGACTGCGGCCTCTGAAATACTTCCTCAGAAGGAAATAATACTAAAACTGGAAACAGAAAAGATAACTGTGTAGAGCGAAAAGGTTTTTAATGTGTAGTACATTGTAAGGAGAGTAACAATTAAAGAGTTTAAACTAGTTGATGAGATAATTCCTGTCAAGTTTTTTGGGGTTGGTGGAAAAAGTAGTAGAGGCAAATTAGTCACCTTACAAAAAACACAATTACAAAAAAGGCTCACATTTCCAGTGATGAAGATATTACACAGCTTTTTTGCTAAAGTTGAGAGGGTGACGAGAGACAGAAAAACTCAATGGTTATGACTGTTTAGAGAAAAAGAGCAGAGGAGAGGAGGATAAAAGTAAAGCTCTCAGTGAACTGAGATAATAGAATGATGTAAACACAAGGACATGCCTAACAGAAATGTTTAAAGTAGTTGGAATATCCATAAATATACTTAAGCAAAGATGAGAATGTTTACACACACTGGTCATTGCCATAATTTTTTTTTTTTTTGTAAATTCTAGTACTAATAAACAACCTTCCCTTAGGTACGGTTGACTGTTTACTGGGGACAGCTTCTAGAAAAACTAAAAGTGAGATAGACAAGATAGACAATAGACAAGCAATGGTAACAGATAGTACCTGGGGATATTGATGCTAGTTCCACACTAAAAGTTAGTGTATCGTGGAATTCTTCTTGAAGATGTGATGACCTGGGTTCCAGACTTGAAAACAGATGTGCTTAAAGTTCTGAAGTGATGCTGAGATGCTGCAGTGGAAGTCAGCACCGAGTTTGCCATGGTGAAAGACAGAGGACAAAACACAGCCTGAAGTTATTTAGTGAATGAACAATGTTCTCTGGGTATGTTTGTTGAGAAGACTATACAGCCGGTTTACGTAAAGGAAAAACAAAATAAACCAAATAGAGAAAAAAAACAAAGCATAGATATTAGTATTATAGCTGTAGAAATATTCTTCCTTTACTATTTTATATTATGTCTTGCATAGAAAACATTTTCTCTGATAAAAACTAAAAGAAATCAAAGACAAATATTAGGTCTCCATCCATGTAATGGTATAGTGGTGTAATACGTTAATGTCAGTGTTGCAGACAGATAATACGATACAATTACCATTTTATCACTCACAGGTGAAAGTCAGCTGCCAGAACTATTACAGTACACTTACATAGATCCTGACTGCATACCTCTATCAGAGGTTCTGATATTCTTTTACAAACTAATATGAATCAGTCTAGGCATAATTCTGACACTGCTGTCATTGCAAGTTAATATAACTATCTTCTTTGGCAGCAGCAGAATCCTGCAGTGATTTTCAAAGAATAATGTTAAGATGTGCTTTTAGGAGTATGATCTAATGTGTATATGATGAAGAGATACTTTGTTTATTATGTCATTATCAGTATAATGATTAAGAATACCTTATCATATGTATAAGTGCAGAATGGGAGGCAAGTATAGCATGATCATGCAAAAAATTCTACATTTTCTTTAAGAATAACTGTTCTGGAGCTGAAACATTCATCATTGTTTAAATCTTCTGCCTCTTTATGGTTAAGACATTTTTACTAACTGTAAGAAAAGTAAATAAATCCAGTAATTTGGACCCAATCTGCATAGTCCAGTGGGCTTACTCACCTCTGGACTATGAAATTTGAGGCCTATGTGCACACATTTATGTTGAAATTGAAAAACAGGGTTAAAAGGATTAAATTTCTAGAAAATTCTACTAAGGAAGCTAAATAAAAGTACTAATAACTTTCCTATGGACCTGATAATAATGGAAAATGTTGGGATTAAACAATGAACAATTGTTCAATGTTGTTGAGGCAGAAGACAAGGAATTAAATCACTGCTTGGAATTAAAGTCAGGACTATCAGAAAATAAAGATACTGAATACAACTTATGTTGTTTGTTTATTTTATGTTACAGAACAGTCATACAAATCCTGGCCTAATGGGTCACATGATTGGGTTTTTGGTGCCTATAAACTTAAGTCAGGATATTGCCAAGACTTGCCAGTGATTTCTTTTTGTAAGAATAAAAATGGAGAACAGTCAGTATTTTATCCATATTTCTTTGATACAAAACTGAAGACATAATATCTTTGACTGAATGTTAAATATTTGTCTTAGATAATAGGTAGTTAAATAGGAAGAGAAGGATCATGTATCTTCTGTGATTCCAAAGAGGTAGTAATATTTTAAAATTATCATTTAGTGATAACATATGTAGAGGATTTTGGAGATTAGTATACTGTGGCTAGAAGTGGTTGATTTCAGTCCTAATTCTACATCCAGCTAAACAGTACTTAAGAAATCAGAGTCTGCTCTCCTGTCTACTATTCTATATAAGGAAAGTCACTCACATGTATGAAATTAACCGTGAGACAATGAGGATTCCTGGATGGTATCCCAAGATGCATTTTTAATATTCTTCCCCAGGTGCAGGACCCTACACTTTTCCCTGTTGAACCTCATGAGGTTCTTCTTTGCCCAGCCCTCCAGCCTGTCCAAGTCTCGCTGGATGGCAGCACAGCCCTCCGGGGTGTCAGCCACTCCTCCCAGTTTGGTATCATCAGCAAACTTGCTGAGGATACACTCTGTCCCCTCGTCCAGGTCACTGATGAATATATTAAACAGCACGGGTCCAAGTATTGACCCCTGGGGGACTCCACTGGTTACAGGCTTCCAACTTGAACCTGCTCCATTAATAATTACCCTTTGGGTCCTGTCACACAGCCAGTTCTCAATCCACCTCACTGTCCCCTCATCCAGCCCATACTGCCTCAGTTTCCCAATGAGGATGTTATGGGAGACAGTGTCAAAAGCCTTGCTGAAGTCAAGTCCTAATTCTACATCCAGCTAAACAGTACTTAAGAAATCAGAGTCTGCTCTCCTGTCTACTATTCTATATAAGGAAAGTCACTCACATGTATGAAATTAACCGTGAGACAATGAGGATTCCTGGATGGTATCCCAAGATGCATTTTTAATATATTTTCCTCTGCTGTGAATTAGTAATATGTTTGTGGTCCTGTGTCTCAGAGAATGCTTTTCTATTTATTGTTATTATGTAGGTGCTTATAAGCTGTGCTTTTTATCTGTTGACACCACTTCATTCTCCCCTTGTAGAAAGATTTTGGTACGTAAAATAACTCTTTAGTTTACTGGCACTATTCTGAATCCTATTGCTTTAGGTAATGCCTTAAAGGTGGGTAATACCCACCCTTAAATACTGTGTGTATTTACCTACAGTTGACAAGCTGTTGCAAGTTGTTAGGTATTACCCAGCTAGCTGGCCTTTGCAAAGAAGATCCTGATCCTCAACAAACTGAAACACTGCATATTTTCTTAGTTTGAAATTCCTAATAAATCAACATAAGACAAATATTCATGCGTTAAAGGTTAAGTACTTTAAGCTTTTTGACAGTAATTGAGTGCATCTTCAAGAGAGATTTAATTTTTATAGAGATTCATATTCTTTTCTTTCCATTTCATCACAGTTTGCCTCAGATTGTAAATATTTTATACTACTGACTGATGTTTCACAGTTGGCACAAGTAAGTATACCACAGTCAGATCTAGTTTAAAGGCCTCCAGCTGCAACTTTATTAAGAAATACCATTCCATAAATAAAGCTAATGTTTACTCGGTAGCTTTATACACATGGAAGCAATATTCACATACACAACATCAGAGCTGCAATATCTGAGATGGTAAGTCTCCCATCAGTCCTAGTCCCAAAAGATCAGATGCTCTCGATTAAGATGCCACCATAATAAATCTCAGAATAGATGTTGACTGTCTAGTCATGGCACCACCTCTTTAATTTTGAAATCTCAGATAAGGCTTGCAGACTGCATTTTCAAATGAATTGGCATGCTTGGCAAAGCACCGGAACACCTAACCTACACAGGTGCTTCTAGAAATCACATTGATGAGAGTTAGATGATTAAGTGTTTTTGGCAAATCTACATCTGTCTTTAAGGTACTGAAATACTTTTCAAATATCTTAGACTTTGTGCAAATTTAATAGCATAATCAAAAAAAGGCATAAGAAAACCCAGACAGAACTATGCCAGGGGACAACAATATACCGTCCAGAATAGCTTTTTCCTTTTCTACATGATATACATCATGGACATACGATGAATAACTAACAGGCCTTGGTATTTGGAACATGATAAATCCACTATTCAAAGAAAATACTTTTCTTACTACAATATACTCATCATCCAAATACTGAAAGTTCTTTGAAGAACAAAACTGCTATATCCTTTTTTTCTGATTCCACACACCATGAAAGCATAAGTAGGAACAATTTACTGCTTGAACTGAGGATGTGGGTAGGAAGACTGTCTTCTGTTCAAGAGTGAGGTGGATGGACAACCCACCTCATCCTTTATTCACAAAGCTTCCAAAAGTCAAGCCAGTGAGGTTGAAATTTATCAATCAGAGGTAAATCATTTGAAAACATTTTAAAACGTTAAGCTATTTATCCCCATTAGTAGGGGTTATGTTCAGGCAAATTTTTATTTCTTTATGAAAATATGTATTGTATTGAAATATCCTTCGGACTTTTATGAGTGAATAAGCCATGTGAAAACTTGTAATTTCTGTGCTTACTTTCATCATTGTAATGTATCAACTTCAGTAACTTTGTTTTCAATTTATATTAATGTGAATATGGTAAGAAGGAATAAATTCACACTGACTGAATATCACACAGGTCACTTAGTTGCTGTCAAGAAATCTGTCTGTCTTCTTAAAGATCAGTAAAAGCTCAAAACGCATCTCTGATCTCTGTTTAGGTTCAGTGTGTAGCTCTTTTTTTGGTTCCTGTCACTCTTCTTGACACTAACTCTTTATTTCTAGAATTCTTGTAAACATTAGTCCGTCAAGTACAACATAATTCAGCTTCAGGTCTAGGAAAATTGACATAGAGGAGAGGAGGTTGGACTATTAATGGAAGCCAATCACTAAGTTATCTGGAAGGACTATTGTCCAACATATCTGATTGTGAATGATAAAGAAGCACAACTGAAAAAATGGTATTGTGAGGAATGGGTTAGGAAGGGTGGCAGAAAAGAGTAACTGTTTCATGAGGGAACACGTCTCTTAGCTTCCAAACAAACTCAGTAAGTTGCATACCAGGATGTGACTGATTCACCTGCATTCAAGAATAAATGCTTAGTGCTCTATTGCATGTTTATTATCCTGAGGATGACACCCTGAAGCTAGGTATTTACCATGTGAAAGAAATGTTTGCCACCTAATTTATTCAGTTTTAAAGATGCTATGAATTAGACACTTTGAAATAGTCCAATGTGCTTTCACTGATCTGTACAGATTCTTAACCTAAAAGAAGTGCATGGGTTTTTGAATCTAAAGAATTCAGGAGTCTTTCATTTCACTTCAAAGATATGCATCCCCTTCTAAACTCAGTTAAAGAATTCTTGCAGAATATGATGTACTGTGACGAAACAGGAAAAGGACTTCACTGAGAGGTTCAAATTAGCAATTTATTTGGACTTCACTCACAGGTCCAATACGTCACTATTGCAGGTTCTATTTGTACAATGGCAATTACACTATTGCAATTTAAAAGCAATTCGCGGAATACACTGTTGCAGCCTAGAAACGATTCCGACAAGTAACAACACAAACCGCAAGCGCGCTAGATATGAATACCTTAAAAGAGTGCACCAATCACAATCCTAATAGCATGTCTTATACCATACGTATGTTTCTTAGTCACTTACCCTCTCTCTCAGGTAAGGTCTCTCAATCCCTGGAAAGTTACCTTGTACAGCGGCCTGGACAAGGGGGGGACGAATCTCCTACAGGCCAGCTGTATCATTGGAGGATTCCCACCCATCTTTCTCCCCAAACCTTTCGGTTTATATGTCCTGATTCTGTGGGGGTGCAGGATCATGCCTGAGATGGTGTGATAGCTAAGTCTCCGTTGCTAATTTTGTGATGTAAATCACGGGAATAGTGGTGGTCTGGGACTCAAGGCATTTTGTTTGTTACGGGAGATAAGGCTCCATTTGGTTTTGGTTTCAGTTTCAACTCAAGACAACCCCGGGCTGAGCCGTTTATCAGCTCCTCCCAAGTTATCTCTGAATATTCAAGGCAAGGCGGAGATGAAGCTGAGTCGGATGGCAACCCCCTGCATCTCACCTATTGTGCTCTGAAACCGGTTTGGCTGGGTGCTCCCATACATGTACTCTTTTTCATGCCCTCCATATAGATATTGATCAGTAAACCCCGATTGAAACATTTCAACAAATCTGACAAATGACAAGATCAGTCACTTCTCTTAAAGGTGGGCTGTAGAAGGTTTTTAGAGTGTCTAGATTACTTCATTGAGTTCAAAAGGAGGAAAGTAATAGTATAGATTAAGGTCACTGCTAATTACAACTTTAACCTTGCAGAGTTTAAAAGTCTGAATAACTCACAGGAGAGCAATTCAGCTTGTGAAGTAAGTGAATTCAAAGCCTAACTAACATGAACACAGACTGAAATAAATGTGTGCATTCTGAGCCATTGGTTAGATCTGGTTGTCCTTTCACTGAATTTCACTGAATTTTTAGAGTTGTGAAGGGACCATAGAGATCATCTAGTCCAACTCCCCTGCTAAAGCAGGACCACCCAGAGCTTGTCAGAGCATGTTACTCAGGACGGCATCAAGGTAGGTCTTGCAAATCTCCAAAGAAGGGGACTCCACAACCTCCCTGGGCAGCCTGTTCCAGGGCTCCGTCACCCTCACTGTGAAAAAGTTCATCCTCATATTCAAGTGGAACCCTTTATGTTCCAACTTGTGCCCATTGCCCCTTGTCCTCTCAGTGGGAACTTCTGAAAAGAGTCTGGTTCCCTCCTCCCTCAGCCCGCCCTTGAGATACTTGTAGGCATTAATAAGGTCTCCCCTCACCCTTCTCTTCTCCAGACTAAAGAGTCCCAGCTCTTTCAGCCTCTCCTCATAAGGGAGATGCTCCAGTCCTTAAATCATCTTTGTAGCCCTACGCTGGGATCTTTCCAGTCGTTCCCTGTCCCTCTTGAACTGGGGAGCCCAGAACTGGATGCAGTATTCCAGTTGTGGCCTCACCAGTGCAGAGTAGAGGGGGAGAATTACTTCCCTTGACCTGCTGGCCACACTCTTCCCTATGTTGCCCAGGATTCCATTGGCCCTCCTGGCCACAAAAGCACACTGTTTGCCTCATTGCTTTGTTGGTTTGTTTGTTTGTTTGCTTGCTTTTGTTGGGGTTTTTTGGTGATTTTGTTTTGGCAGAGGAACTGGAATTGTCAATAATTGTTTATGTCGATAGCTGCGTGTATAGAGCAGTAATAAGGCACGTAGTCAGTCATGTCATGAACAGACATATGTTATTTCTGATGTAAATTCTGATTGCAATTTTTATTCTTTGAAATCTTTGAAAAATCTTGAAAAATCTTGATCCCACATCAGTTTCAAGTGTTCATTACTTATACCATCAAATCACTTAAGAGAAGTTTCTTCCTCTGTGAAAAAAGTTAAAAAAAAGTAAAAGTTGGTAAGCATTCCTTTCACATGGCAAATGCCTAACTTCAGGATGCCATTCCCAGGATAATAAAAATGTAATAGAGCACCAAGCATTTATTCTTGAATGTGAGCAAATCAGTCACATCCTGGGGCACAACTTTATTTCATAAAGTGAAATATCCTTCCTGGAAGCGATCAATCTTCTCCTGTTCAGATACTTAAGATTCAGCATTTCTAATTGTTGCAGGGTTAAACTTAAGATCTTTATACAATGGTATGGTACAATATCTGTTGTTAGTTTTGGACCTTGCAACCTTGCAACCCTTAAAATTTCCCACTTATAACAACCTTAATTTTTTCTGAATAGAAGCATTTGGAATATTGTGAACATTATGTATATAGGTTTTATGCTAGAGGTGCACATATAGCTGTACCAACAGGGGTGGGGAAAATTGATTAATAGAGATTTTGAACATTTTCCTCTCAATGAAGGAAAATCTTAACATGTTTGCATTAGAAAAGGTAGTATAGATATTACATGTGGTCAAATAATTTGTGAATAAAGTGCCAATTCTCAAATCAATCTGATTAATCTTTCATCCTTTATTATGAAATATGGTAGAATTCAGCAATGTTATATTGAAAGTCTATTTATGAATAGTTTTGTTGCAACAATAACAAGGACTCAAATGTAGTAACCTTGAAGTTAATGTTGATAACCCACCATGATTATTATTATTTAATTATTATTACTTCAGTCCTACTTTTCAAAAAATAAATTAAAAAAAAAAATGAAGACCATTTATAATATTTAATAGAATGTTTTATGGAGCCTCGCAAACAGTGCATTCAAGTGCTTTGCATTATAGAGTTTGCACTTGAGTTGGTCTTTAAATGTCATTAAAACCTGCAAACTGATTCAAGCCTTAAAAATTCTTTCAAAAGCTACAAAGGTATATCTTTGGAAATGATGACCCATAGTACAAATATTGAATTCTCTGTCATTTTAGACTTTTACTTATGACAGAATTTAAATATTCAGTTATGAAAATTGCAATTAAAAGTGTTCTCTGATACGATTTGAAATTCATAATAAGATTGTAAGAAAATTCAGAAACATCTGATACATTTAAATAGAGGGAAAAAATAACAACAAAATTGCATTTCCACTTCCGTTCTTTTCAGGTATGTATCAAGTATTGCAATATTTATGAGTCATAATTCTTCCTGACTATTCCCATCGACAAACATAAACCTGTGTACACATAAAACCATGGTATTTGACAATGACGGTTACTACCAATAACACCAAATGTAATTTTTTCTTTTTTTTTTTTTAGATCTCTATCCTGAGACATAACAACAGGATGTTCCTCAGAGAAGAGTAAGTTAAAAAAATCCTTGCCTTGGTATTTTTCTATTATAATGGTAACTAGATACTGTATCTTGAGTTTCATTGAAATTATTTCTTTAACCATGAATTTTAAAAATAGTGAGCCACTCCTGTGGAATCCTATTTACCACATCTACACCGTGTACTCACACTTTACCTCGATTTTGGCAGGACCTTTGTCTATGCAACATTCTTTAAAGTACATTGAATTTAAACATTAACATTAGTAAAATTATAACATCAAATATAAACATTAGTATATTTGTATCAATTATTTAAGCAGCTATGTTTCTTATGAAGTAAAATTTTATGAATAACAAACATCTTAGGTGATTTTGTTGCTTCAGGTAAAATTTCTTCAGAAAAGAAACCAAAAAGAAGATGAACTACTCTTATAAAAATAAACAAAGAAACAAAGAACATGATAAAGTGTACCTATAGTGTCTTTTCATTTATGTACATCTTCCGTATGTAAAGACCATATGGAAAATTCATTTTACGTGCTTCGCTCACTAGTAAGCACTGGGCTTTCTCCTTTCTGTATGCCTGAAATGTCTTTCTCCTCTATAGTGCTTGGAAAGTTGTTTTTTATTTAAAAAAAAAAAAATAAAAATTACATGAGGCTAATATAAAATTTATGTCTTTTTATCACATAACATACTTGATGAGTTTTACAGCTGAAGCATTTTTCATGTCAACATTTTGTATTGTTTTGCTTTATCTTAATAACAGCAGATTCAAATGCCAGTGACTCGATATAGCTTGAGCACAAATGAACAGTATCTGTTAACTGCGTAGTACTGAGGGAATGACTAGCAGAAAAGTCTGTGCTATGTCAGGTCTCTGCTGAGTCAAGAAGTTGTCATGCTGCTTTTCAACAGCAAAATTAGTGCAATGTGAGTCTTGTTAACTTTCAAGTGGTATGAGCTTACATTACAATGCTGGCTGTTAATTCTTATTTCTATTTGTTAAAAGACACCTCAAAGTGTTTTTGAGAGGAAAAAGTAGTCACTCTAATCCTGCAGTTATAAAAGAGAACATGAGCAAACCTGGAATTTTGCCTTTGGTTTGATGAGTTCAGGACTTGGATTTTAGACCAAAAACTAACCCCAGTCCCTAAAGAAATAGAAGTTCAATACTCGGGAAAACGAATCTTGTTTCACTGCACACACAAAAAAAGAATGCAATGGGTTGAAGGTAGGAACAATACTGGGAGTAGATCTTCTGTGCCTGGCTCCTGGGAGAATCTTTCATTTTTCCTTTCCCCAAATATAAAAGCAATCTCCTACAGCCACTGAAATCACTTGAGGTATATCTTCAATTCATTTCAGTTGTCACAGTTCCGTTCCATTCAGCAGAGTGGGATTAATTTTCATCACCTCACTGCTTGAACATAAATCTTTATTCCCTCAATTAATGAGTTTCATTTTTCCCTTCCTTTGATGTGCTTTGTGAGAATATACTATACTTCTAGTCACATTTTCAGGGCACTCTAAGAGGTATTTGGCATAAACTCTTCAGTTTTGGAGCTGTGATGCTTTCAGGCCCACTGAGAAATTGGTACCGTACTTGATTTACTAATGCTTTTCTGTTTTGAAGCTATTCTTTACTATTCACAGTTTTATCCTGATAATGCCTCAAAATATTTTAACCAGACAGGCAGAGCTAAAGTTCTAACGGAAGGAAGGAAGCCAAGAAGGAAAAATGCAGTTTTCTCTCCTTAAAGTTATGATGTTGCAAATGTGAGATCATTCATAAGGGAATCATAAGGGATCGTTCATGCTGAGGGGAGATCTTCTCACTCTCTACAACTCCTTGAAAGGAGGGTGTAGCGATGGGGGTTGGTCTCATCTCCCAAGGTGATAGGACAAGAGGAAATGTCCTGAAGTTGCACCAGGGGTGTGAGAAATTTTTGCACTGCAGGGATTATTAAGCATTGGAACAGGCTGCCCGGGGAAGTGGTTTAGTCACCATCCCTGGTGGTATTTAAAAGATGGGTAGACATAGTCCTTGGAGATGTGGTTTAGTGATGGTTCTTACCAGTGTTTGGTTGGTGGTTGGACTCAATGATCTGAAAGGTCCCTTCCAACTACTCAATTCTATCTGTGGTAAAATCTATGGTAAGCAAAATCTGGATCACACTTTAGGTATCAGAAGGATAAATGTCCTTTTTCTAAAAGCCATTGGTTAGATCTGGTTGTCCTTTCACTGAATTTCACTGATTTTTTAGAGTTGGAAGGGACCATAGAGATCATCTAGTCCAACTCCCCTGCTAAAGCAGAATTGCCTAGAGCTTGGCAGAGCATGTTACTCAGGACTGCATCCAGGCGGGTCTTGAGAATCTCCAAAGAAGGGGACCCCACAACCTCCCTCAGCAGCCTGTTCCAGGGCTCCCTTACTGTGAAGAAGTTTTTTCTCATATTTGAGTGGAACCTCTTATGTTCCAGCTTGTGCCTGTTGCCGCTTGTCCTCTCACCGGGAACCACTGAAAAAAACGCAAAAAACCCATCTACTTCTATGTTTTTTCCTATGAATCACTTCTTTTCCATCTTGAGTGTTCAAAAGGGACTACAAACCCAAATGCCTAGCCCATTATTCCCATAATGTCTGGGAAGGTCCCCAAAAAGTAGCAATGTTTTCCTTTTACTTACTCCAATAAAAAAACTTTATCATAATGAGAAAAGTATGGTTTGTTAATCTTTCAAAGACATTCCCAAAGGTGATACATGACCACATCAGATAACTTCACTCTTTTATATATCAAACAGTGGAAAACAATGAAAACAAAAATTAAATAATCATGCCACTCACATTTCATGAAAATAAAAAGTAAACCTCCCATTAAGAGATCTCAATCAACAGATGTAATCCAGGTATCTAGTAACGTTTTCAGCTTCAGGAAGGGAACATCTCTCTCCAAAAAGCACAAACAGAAGACCTCCAGTGCATTAATGAACTGGCATAAGTTTCTAAACAATTTGTAATGTGTGACAGGTGACTCAGCACAAGGTTTTAGCATTGTGGGACTTTTGTTAATTCCACTGTTTAGAAGCCTATAGGCAGTCACCATTACCCCAGGATGTGAGATTTTATAATTGCAACAAGGAGCACATATTTCCTACATAGCTTCCTTTCATATATGATCTACCGACACCCATGAAAATTCCCAGTCATCTGTCCTTTTTGGAAATGATTCATTCATCATGTTCTTCATTTCATCAGAAAAGTCATGTGTGAAAGGTAGGAGTGAAACTAGCTCAAGAATGTCTTCTAAAACCTACACGCCAGATAATACTAAATGCATTGTACACATCAGTATGTTTCTCCTGCATAAAATGCATCTCCTGAGAAAACTTCTTAATGGCTCTTTCTCAAAGGGCTGTATTCATTTTGCAGTCTTTACAGCACATTGCCCCTGTAAAAATAATAAAAAAGCAGTACATTTGGGTTTGGACTTTTTATGTTTTGGTACTTATGGTGTTATAAACTTTGTGTAGGAGACTAATCTCATGTTTTACAGTTACCATGCCTTCACAGACTTTCTGTTAATTATTTGATTATTTAATTTAACACATTAAAAAAGAATGCAGAACACTGCAGAGGTTTGATAGTGTGATGACAGTAACAGGTAATCTTTTGTAGATCAACATGGCCAGCTCTGATGGTAAGTTTCTGAACTCATACTGCAATTTTTTGCCATTTAAGGTAAATACCATTTTCATATTTTTCTGTATGAAAACAAAGGTAAAGATGAACAGCAGCAGAATATTTTCCCCCTTTTGTATATGATTCATATCTGGGGTCAGTAAACAAGAGGTGGAGGAGCTACCCTCAGGTGGCTATGCCATGTATCTATATTACAAAGAAAAGTAAGACAATGGTTTTTGTCATTGCCTAAACAGTAGTGTTTTAAATTGTTCCCTTTTCTGAATGTATATTATAAAGCATAAGAAAAATAATGCAAGTGTAGAACTTTTGTCTTAATGATGATGCTCTTATAAAACATCACAGCATACATCTTTATTTGTATATTTATCTAAATATTTATTAAAATATGTATTTATTTATATTTATTCACTGAAACTCTTTAAACTGCTTATTTTGGTCTGTAGTATTTTGTTTTTTTAATATTTTGTGTTCTTTAAAAAAAAGTAAACACTGTGAAAATTATACTTGAAATAATCATCATATAAAATTAATTTGATACAGTTAACACTAGATAATTGTAGACAAACAAAATGTGGTATTTTGCCTCTGCCAAATAGATAAACATTTTACATTATGCAGTATAAACAACAATATTGTTTTCCTGCACTACGGAATTTTGCCTGCCCATTCTGATATTGTCGATCAGGCTGCCAAATTGTTTTTAACTTGCCCAGCCTCAGTGTTTCTATATATTTACTCATAAATGATTTCAAAATGGATTGTTTTGACAGTCTCGTATTGCTAAAGAGGACTTTTTTCAAACACTTAACTCTGTGTGTGATTTGAAACTTGATCCCAAGGAAAAAGAGAGAGGCTACTAATCAAATATTTTATTAAAAAAAATCTGAAATAATCTTCTCTACTTTATAATCATAATAGTAGGAAGTCCAATATTTCTGCTCAAACAAAAAGGCCGGTAGGCATATTTACCAAAGGCCTTATGATGTTTGCAGTCGACTTTGCAGAAGACAACATTTATAAAACCTTTACAGTGTCTGGCGGGTGCTACGCGTTCTCCTGGGGATTAGTGTTATTCAGATATTGTCTTTCATTTGAACTTCAAAACCTTTTTCTTTTTTAGATACAGCTTTTTAATAGGTTTTGGAAATTAAAACCTTTCTATTTGTGTCATTATAATACCAGCTATGAATTTACTTTTGGGAGATAAACACCAGTAAAGCTGAAGACTATTCTAAGTTTTAAGAAGGGAAAAAAAAAGGAGGAAGAGGTATGAATGTAGTATGAATCACTCAAAGAAATAAACCCCATAGCCTGTGCCATGTTCTTCTTTCTTTCTTTTTTTTACAGAATAAAGCAAAGGCAGGTATTTTCCAGTACTTCCGTCTTTCAATATCTAGTCCCACAGAGACCTTATTATGCTATATGTAGACAAAATACTGTGTTTAGTGAGACTGAATCTTACCAGCGTAAATCATTCAGGAATTCCATTTTGAAAGTTAAAAATAAGATCTGAAGGAAGGACACTTAACTGATTTTGCGTCTTTAAAGCCCCAGAAGTGGGTGAAAAATGTAAATTTCAGCCTTCTAGAGTGTGGATTTTTAGCATACGTAAATTTGAGACAAACACAGGTAATTTAGGAACTAAAACAAAATGGTGCTCAGAAAGAGGGTTGCTCAACAGTTGCTTATATATTGCCTTTCTTCTGGTGTTTTTTCTTTTTGAGAATATGTTTAATTCCATACCATACCTTAAAGTAAGCTCAATGTAAAATAAAAATGGAAAAAAAGATATCTTAAATATCAATAACAGAATTCAGGCTGCCAAAAAAATACTTAGTGGTTTGGGAACCAAGATGACATATTGTTTATTTTTAGAACTGATAAGCATTTTTTTTTTCTCAGTTTCTAAAAAGAAAATTTTCTAAGTACTTTCCTTCCATCCTCTCTGGTTTACCATAGCTCTCTCTCTTGGGGGCTGGATGAAAACAAGGTCATCTGAGTCCTACTTTTGTTTTCCTGGGACAAATAAGAATGTCCTCAGATGTCAGCCCCTCTGACAGCTGAATGGACATGTGTCCACCTTTTTGCTTGTTTGCCTTTTACTTTAGAAATGCTTGGTAAATGAAACTCTGTCCTTTCAGCAGGCTTTTGGTTCTTTTCTACCGAACCATATGCCTGCAGTTCAGTCCCATAAATTTCCACACTGCTAAAGTTTCCAGCTACTTCCTTCTCAGACAGCAGGCTAATATGACATGCTGTGCAAATTCCTCTCTTGTTAGTGCAGGTTCTGAATGCATCTGCTTTAGAGTGCTAAGAACACTGGTTTCATTGATTACAAGCATTGCTGCCAAAGAAACTCTGAGGTACAGCTCCAAGAGGAAAAATAAACTGATGAAAGCTGTTTTTCACAATAGCAGCTTTAGTTGCTTTCAGGGTAGCAGTGGTCTATAGGTTTCATTTATTATTATTGGGTATAGTGGAGGGAAAAGATGGAAAAAGACTGTGAGAAGCTACACTGAGATTTCTGAAGAAATGGTGAAATAAGCACAGGGGTTACTAGCATATGTTAGGGGAGAATAAGAAAAAAAAGAAAGCAGACTGAATAAGCTGAAAAGTGAAATAGAAATGAACAAGAAATGTGAGAAGGATTGCAAAAGTGTGAAGAAACTTAAACTACCATGTTCACACCATCCACAGGATAGGAAAAATCCACAAATACCTGTCACATTTACATGCTGTGGTCACCTGGACATTTTTCCAAAACAATTTCTGGAAAACTGGTGTTTATTGATTTTTTTTTTTATGTCTTAGGTTGGTCCTCAAAGGTTTCCAGTTCATTCTTACATCTTCCCAGATACACAGAAGTGTGTTTCTGGACTGAGTAAGAGAGGTTTGATCAACACTTAGCTATGTGTGTTTCATATCTTGTTGGTTGTTAAATGAGCAACCTAGTGATATTTTGTTTATTGTTGGGTAAAGTTATGTGACTAAGAATTCAAAAAACTCTTGGATGAACTGCCAAACAGAAAAAGGACAATTTTTCTGACATGGCACCTTTAAAGCAAAGAAAAAAAAATACAAAAAAGAGAGACAATTCCTGTTTAACAATTTTGTAATCTAGAACTTTTTTATACCTTCATAAAGTGGTTTGATATTTCAGAAGCTTTCTTCTCAAAGTGAGGTGGAGTGGTCTTTTTAAGTTTGAATATTTGACTTATTATTACAAAACCAAAATATTAACAAACATTCTGCAGATATGATTACTGTGATTACCCAACACAACAACTTCTTATAAATGTAAGTAATACTTTTAAAGCAATTTCTTTTTGGCAGTTTAGCAAATTTTGTTTATCTTTCTCCAAAAACAGATCTGAAAAACTAACTAGAAGAAATGAAAGAAAAGCACATTTATGTTTTATATTTCTCTGTTTAATCCTTTTTACAAATGCAGATAGGTACCAGAGCTTCTAACCTGATGGTTAATACCTCATACACCTGTATGCAAACAATATGGGTTTTAGTTGTTTTATCACAGTACACATTCAGAGAGGTAACTGTGAGTTATTAATCAGCGGTCTACAGCTGGAATTAGTTTGTCTGACAGTGAAGACTACTTCAGAAGAGCTCTCCTTTCAGGGACCTGTAGAGAAGAATGAAGAAAAAGTAAAAACCTCTAATTGAAAACCAAAAACTTCTTCACTAACTTACTAGTAGAACCTGAGTTTAAAAAAAAAAAAAATTTTAAAAAATCAGAGCATTTTTAATGTAAATGTATTTTTTTGCCTCTCATTAAATGCTCTGGTTTTTCTTTATTCAACTTGTATGAAACATGGCTTGTCACTCTGTCTACACTAACATAATGATGCATCATGACTTTCTTGGGTTTTAGAAAATTGTACTAGTATCCACCTCACCCAAAAGAATTTGAAATCTTGTTAAAAGATTAAAATGTTTACTATCATGAAGGTGAATAGGTGAAAGTCTCTAGAAGTAAGAAGGAGAGAAAGATTGACCCAAAAAAGGCACATATTTTGATTCTTTTTCCTCTGTCAGAAACAAATGATGCCTACATTTAAGGAATAAACTGCTATTGTGCTGGATCCTATACAAATTTAGAAAAACAGTGACTCCTAATTTATATTTCTCATGATCTTGATTTTAAGGACTAATACAGGACAAAACTATAGGGCAACCCCAGTTCTGCAACTTCTTCCATGCTTACACAAAATGGAAGGTATTACTGTGCTGGTTTACTATCTTTATGGTCTACAGAAGCTTAGCAAACTTTGAATCAAGTTTTTGCCTAGAAACTCTCTAGAAAATACAGAAATAAGAGATGACGTAACAGATGTGAACATTCAAGTCTCTTCCTTACAGAAATTGCTAACGAAGTGGAAGATTTGCTGTAATATGGCTATATGTTTTTCTTTGACTCAAAGTTTTTCCTTTCTGACATGAATTATAAATGTAATTTCCTCCTGGAATATTATCTTTACTTCTGATCTATTCAACAATGGACAGTAGTGAAACTGACTGAGTAGAAGAGAACCATAGTTTATTTCTTTCCCTTTCCTATGTTATATAATATTATATTGATAAGGGAATCCAAAGGAAGGAAGTTAGGTAATATTTACTAGAACATATACTCTTTCCAGTAATTTTCATACACGAAGTATTATTTGTGTTAACTATTAATCTCCTGCATGAAACTTTTTCAGATGCATTTTGGAAAAAGTAATTTTATAGAGTCTGGAGAATTTCTCTTATCTGTCATAACAGAAATATTTTCAAAGGATGCTGTGTAATTAAGCATGAACTCCCCTGCCAGAGCAGCAATCCTAAACTGCGTTTTTCCATGTGGTTCGCCAAGCATACCCCCTTACTAGTAATGCTTCACTGATTGGTTTGGAGTTTCAGCTTTTTTTTTTTTTTTTTTTTTTCCGTGTAGTGATAGCTGTGTTCTAGAAAATCTCCTTATTTTCAGATGTTTATGCTAAAAATAATAGTGGAATTCAAGTGTACAAACCTGACATAGGGCTAAACTCAGGCACAAATTATGAAAGATTCAGAAAGATATTTTGTCCTCTTATTTTAGCATGCAAATTAGAGGGGGAGGGTTGCATTTTTTAACCTGAACATCTGTCTATAATGACAGCAACCCATTAACATGAAATTTATACTTAAAACTTCTCTGATTTAGCCCTTTGAGTTTGAGTGAAGGATTGTGCATAAAATTTATACCCAAAAAAAGTCAATTTTTAGAAGTCCAAGCTACAATGAAAGAAAAAAAAGAAAGAAAAGTGGAAGTAGACTTGGTTGATTATATTGCTTACTCAGTTAATAGTGAATTCAGTGACCATTTCTGAACATTTTTCTTCTCTTTAAATTGGATGTATTTCCAAGTAAAATTTAAAGAAATCTAAAGTAAAGCAATTTGCTTAATAAGTGGGCAAAAGGAAAGTATAATTTACAGTAGTCTAGATTCACTGCTGAATTTTCTTTAAAGCTACATGTGGTTAGATATAGAAAAGTTCTGGTGAGTAACACTATTCAGTGTCCTTCAACACGAGACTGGTCCCTGCAGTACTATCAGAAATACCAACACTGAGCAGTAATAGATTTTATGGAGTTTTTACACATTTTTAATTCTAAATAATCCCTGATTGATTCTTGACTTTTTTTGAAAGCTGTGCATTACAAAAAAAAAAAAAAAAAAGAAAAGGTTAATTCTTAGGTCAGCTAACCTGTGCTTAACATAAAGTCTTTTATCGGTCTGTTTTCATTATCTGCTTTGAACAGGGTTCAAGATATATCATATCCTTCTTTGCTTTAATATGCCCTTTTAGGAATACTTTTTTGTTACTACTCAGGCTAAAGTTTTGATTTCAACTCTCCCAGCAAATCCTAATTAGAAGCTCTTCAGAACTTTTTTTCACTCTAAATAATCATGGACAAGATCTACACTTCAAGCCTGCCAAATTGATTGTGGTACTGCACATGGCTGTAGAGGTTTTCCTACTTGGATGTTTATGGAGAATTAAGGTATTAGATAGACAACGTGGAAATCAGTTCGTTTCAGAAAGTTAGCATTTAAATTTAACTTTTCAGAATTTTTCAGATTTCAACAGTCTGTCATTGTTTTGTGATAACCAGTTGATACAACTTTGCTCTTTGCTGTTAATTGGGGAAAGAGAATGAAAAAATGGTTTAAAAAAATTATCTGTGAGGAAGGGGAAAGAATGGATGAGAAAAACAAATGTTCCTGCATGGACCATTTACCATAAGTGGTGTGAAGCTGTTTTGAATTATACAAGACTGAATCTGTTGCAGGGTACTGAACGTGAAAACTCCCTTAATGACTCAAATGCCCAAGAGCTAAAATATTAGATTTCCCAGAGCGGCAAAGGAAATCTTTTAGTTGATGTAACGTGGTATTTCCTCAAACAGCCAGAGTCTAAAGAATTTTCATAGGAAAATAATGAGCAAAATGTGTGAATAACTCTGGGGATAAAAAGAAAAGTGTTAGAGGTAACAGTACACTACAAACTCATAATATAATTTGTTTAATGATAAAAATACAGAATAATTAAATTTTGGGGACAATATAACACTCTGGGCAGTTTTCAAAAAAACCCAGACATTTGCATTAAATGTGGAGTATTAGGAACTGGGTTTATCAAGGTGTATTAATTTTTTGTTTTTCAGTATTTCAACAGAAAGCACCATATTTATCTGAGCCTAGACATTTTGGAAAAAAAAAAGGCAGATTTATTAAATATTTTTTTTAGGCAAATAAGACATAACTCTAGTATTTTCACAATAGAATATTTTGATTTATCAATTTGCTTCAAAGTAAATAAATGACAGATTATGTCTTTTTATGTTTGCATGGTTTATAACACAAAGTTTAAGGTCTGAAAAAAAATTCTGTTTTATTGAAATGAGCATTTAATTGTTCTGGTGCTTGCACATGGCTATCAGAATTTGTTAAAGTCTTTTGCTTCCATGAAAAGTAAAAACATGAGCAAGGAGCCAGAAAGTTTTTTGGAGTATCTAGAACGGAAAGTTTGGCCTGGATGTAAATATTGCCTTAAAAGACACATGTTTGACTCTTAAATACCATGTTGATATACAATATTATTTCTAATATTGTTCTAAGATTTCTGGTGTCTTTATTTCATTATTTTAGTGTTCCATCACTATGGTGCTGTACCAGTTTGTCCTGTTTCTTAAGTTATGTGCAGTGAACACTGAAAAAATCAGAGTCAGTTGTTCTCCCAGGACATACATAATACATACAGAGCGCTACTAGAGTTTCAAACAATTGTCAGTAGGGTGTGTGTGGAGGGGGTTGACATGATCTTCCTGTTGGCCTGCTTTTCAGACATACATTCAGAGTTTACCGTGGTTTAGATAATATCATTTTCTTTATTTTCATTGATATGAGAAAATATTTGTGCTTCCTTTTTAACAAAAAATATTTTAAAAAAATGCCTCTTCTTGAAAATGTTTTGCGATTTCAATTAACAATTCTAATAATTTAGTGGTTATAAGTAACTAGCCCATCTTGGGTACATACCTTAAGTTGGCCAGGTTCTTTAGTTTTGGAGATAGAAGTCCAAATCTTTTAGCCCAGTTTTATTTTAGAAAGCCTACTCAAAATGAATAGTTGGGCACTTAGTTGACTAAGAAATAATATTGCTGACAAAGAAGCCAGCAGGAGCTCCATTTCTGCACCAGCCACAGTTCGATGATCTACTTCAAAGGCACTATTGCACAAGAGCACTTTTTGCCAACACGTAGATGTAGCAACTCACAAGCTAAGAGAAGACATAGCATGGATCAACCATTGCTTCCTCCTTTGGAGTGCGTCACAATTTTACAACAGTCCTGGAAGTTGAGGAGCATCAATTGTCCAGAGATCATTTTCACGTGAAAGCAACAGCTTACTTCCTGTTTGATGCTAGCCAAGAACAATAAGCTACAAAGTTCTGTTCTGCCTAGATTATTTTCTATCAGTTGTGCATGTAAACATACATACTGGCACAGAGACAATGTTTCAGACTAAAAGGTATGCACTTGGTTACCAAAGGAAGAAGAAGGAAGTTTTCACTGAATAAAGGAGTTGTTTGTTAAGAAATTAAGAATAGTAGACTTTGATTGGTCAGACAAATTAATATTTGTATGACTTACGCAGGCTGAAAGAGTACTAAGATTATCTCCTGCATGTGTTAGAATTAAATATATTTGGGAACTGTCTGAAACCTCAGTTTCACAGCACTTCCTTCAGACTGTCCTAAGGGTAAAATGGTGCATACACACACACGTGCATATGCAAACACACACCCCCCAGTACTACATGGGCTAGTTTGGGAGAAGTGTTTTGTGAGAGAAAAAGTGATAACCACCCCCTTTTCGCTGGTGTTAACCTGGAGAGTATACTAACACATCAAAAAGCGGTGAAGAGGGCATTTTTGGAAGCTGAAGACTCCCAGAAAGGTTTTGGTATTGCCCACACTGGTCCACTTTTAATTTTTCTGATGTTTATTTTTGCTTTTTGTCACACTTGTTCATGCTAGTGATTGGGCAGTTGTCATTAGTTCTGTCTGGTTAGAGTTTATGTATCTGGATAGCGCTTATGTATTAAGCACTGGTGATGAAAAAAGAGTACGCATGGTCTTAGAAGCTTTCGTGTTAATCACTGCTATTAAAGTGTTGTGCTGTACAGCATGTGATCAGTTTTGACATACCTTCAGCTGCTATTGGAGAGGGCTGATGTCTCTTCTATTTGTCCCCCAGTCCAGCTGATCTTATTGCACAAATTTGTCCTTTCTTATTGAGGCACTGTTGTGGTGTAACATCTCCCAACTGAGGGACAAGAATATTCAACTATTGAGAAGAAATCTGGACACTAAAATCACAGCAAAAACCTGTTAATTCTATTTTTTTATGATGCATTATGGCACATATTTCCTAAACCACATCGAGAGATTGACATGAATAGGTTGTTCCTGTCCCAGGTAGATATTATAATGGTGTTTGGTAACTATTTTCCTGAAGTATATTAAGCAGAGGTAGTATTTTTTTTGTTATGACAGGTGACCACAGTTATTTAAGTTACTACAGTATCTACACAGCCTGTATTTATTAGACTTACTAAAGAATAAATGCAAAGGGAAAAGGAAAGAGGATGAGAAATACGCAGTTGTACTATCAAGACAGCTGTATAATTCACCAGCTGTTAGGCTGTTAGGCATACTCTTCCTTTTTGGATTAGGATGTTCTATCATGATAGTCTTCTTTTAGGGCTGATGAGAAAAAAATGTGACTGTGACAACAGTACATTTTAAAAAATGTAATCTTCCCAATGTTTCACTTTCTCAGCTGTGAGAAGCTGAACTGAACTGTAACTCAGTTATAAAGATTCAGTGGCCTGTGTATCAGTCTGTAATGACCCGTGTTTAGAAGACAAAAAGCACTCTTTTCCATTTCTTTGTTTTCAATTGGGCATTAAAAAATATAGAGAAATTTGGTGATGTGTTAGAAAACCAAAACTATAAAAACCTCACCAAACCAAAACCACAATCAACAAAATATCACAAAAATTGAGTTGACACAACTGAAGTGGGAGTAGCCACCCAGAAGGCAGCTGAAAAAAGGCTGCTAAAGATGAAAATGAGTTATTCACCTCTTAGATTGGATCTACTTCCGGTAGGAAAGGACACACAAACATGGTCTTATACTCCTTCAATTGCAAAAATTCGTATAGAAGGTGTCTTTACTACATCTAAGGAAGCCCTCTCAAGCAAGGAAAAAAAAAAAAAAACAAAAGCAAAACCCAAGACAATCATATATTTAAATTAATTGTCCATAATATTGATACAAGAGACAGTGGTGCTGTTGACTGTATTGTTATCTGCTTTAGTCTCAACTTTTGCTGAGTTCTTATACCCCAACCAATACTGTGACAACTGAAGGCTAGCTCTGTTGGTACTCCATTTTTTACTAGGAAAAAATACTCAGAAATAAATAGCTTTGTATTTATGTGGTTGTAAATAATAATCACAGAAGTAAAGAGATCTTTTAAAGTCAATATTAAATTTAAATGCAAAAATGCTGAAGACGAGCAACAAGTACTTACATCTTTATGGTCTCCCTTTCCTTATAGTCCACCCTATACAGAAATATAAACACCATTTTACGCACACTATACAGTCATAGAAGTTGCTGCAGGGTATTTCTGCTTCTAACTAGTTGGAGCCTCACAAAATATCTTCCACCAGGTTTTGCATCTTTGAGTTATGTGTGGGAGTTTTGATTAAGTGAAATACCAAAAATGAAGCATGGAAATAAAATGAAATAAAGAAAAGAACAAAAAAGAGCAACCCCAACTAAGCCACGCCTCCAGCAACAGAGGGCTGGATATTTTAACTTCTGCCTTTCTGGTGTCTGTTTGTGATGGATGGTGTGGAAATGAGCATCAGAGTAAATTGTAAACTCTGAATACTAAAGAAGTTTATAACGTCAGACAACATTTCTCTTCCTTTTTGGTCTTCTCCCCATATTTGGGCTGAAATAAGTAGCCCTACAACTGCTGAAAGCTGCAATGCAGTCAGCTTCCTGAACAGTGGCTGAACTTCTGGGCTTCATTTATGCATGTGGAATTCCTAAATTTGTGAGAGCGGTCAACCTTGTATCTATGCAGTGCAAGACTACACTAAAGTGTCAAGGCCCATGAAATCCTCAGCTCGAATGTGACTTGCACAACATCCAAGCAGGTCCAGGTATACGTAAGTTCTAAATGATGAACAGGTCTACAGCAGGTTAATTGTTACTCCAGTTTCAGGTGTACCCCAGATATCTATTTCCAGTCATGGGATAGAGACTTAATACTTTTAACAGAGGAACAAGTCAAAAAAACTGCAATGAAGGAAACTGTAATGATGTGAACTTTCAACATTGGTATTAACCCCTACCATGTGTCCTTTCTTTCTGTCACATAACTGTCTCTCTGCCGTTTCCCTTAATGCACGTATCATCTCCCCACTCCTTTTCTAAAGAAGTCATTCTGTTTTGAACCTCAAAAAACTTCTTGCTCAGATCTCAAAAAATCTCCTAATTCTGCCAAGAATAACTTCCTCAGTTATTATGTTATAATTCTGATAAAAATAACTCCCTCAGTTCATGTGTAACACAGCCGGTCAGGGCAGGGAAAGACCTGACAACAGGAACTGAACTGGACCGTATTCTGTACTGGATCATTTCTGTGATCCTGTTTAACTCAATGGTTCAACAGCAGTTGGGTGAACACAATAGAAAGGAGGTGTTTACAATGTCACAGGGATAGAAATAATTACCTCTGAATAAAGGTAAAAAGAAATTTCTTAAATGAGTTTTAGTACCAGAAGAGGTTCTGGGATAACTGTGTCCTAAAAAGCATATCTTAATGTGCTAACTTGGTCTATTACAATCAGTCTTAAGTAACCCAGAGACCAAGTGTCTAACTTCACTCAAGATAATGACTGAAGATAATATGATTCTTTGGAAGAATAATACAGTGGGAAGCTAGTGAGAATGTTCAGCAGCGTATGGATTAAATGCAGGCGAAATGTATCACTGCAACTTGGGGTCATTCAAAGGTTGTGCTAATTTTATTTTTCCATCATTCTCAAGATCTTAATCAGAGTCAGAGTAGAAGCCTGTGGCCTCACCTACTCTCTCGCTTCAGAGCTTCAATGTGTGCCACCTGCTGCTTTTGTGCTTCAAAACCCTTTGAAATTTCGCATCACAGAAATGTGGAATATCCTTTCTTTGTTCTATTTTGAAGAGAAGTATAGATCTATAATACACAACTTAATTACATACTAAGGATCCCTATCCTGCCCTTTGAATAAAAAAATGCTTTTAGATCTTCAGTGAAGGGAAATAGAATTTATGTTGTATTTTGACCTCTGTTTCACACATTGGTATTTGCAGATCTAGCATGAGAGGATTTGAGACTCAGCTTTTCTGTCACAACAGGAGTATACTGATGTTGTACTGACAGTTCTTAACTGATGATGCATAACATTTAGAATATTGTTATCATGTTTGTGTTTTGATGAAACAGTCAATGTTTATTTCTCATTTATTTTTTTTACCAGAGGAAATGGTCTAAAGATGCAGCAGGGGAGGTTTAGATTAGATATTAGGAAGAATTGCTTTACTGAGAGAGTGGTCAGGCACTGGAACAGCCTGCCCAGGGAGGTGGTGGAGTCACCATCCCTGGAGGTATTTAAGAAACGTGTAGACGTGGTTCTTCAGGGCATGCTATAGTGCCCAAGATTATTGGTTTGTGAGTGGGTGTGTTGTGATGGGATGTTGTGGTTTTTGTTTTGTTGGTTTTGTTTTGTTGTTGTGGGGTTTTTTTTTGGTTGGTTGGTTGGTTTCTTGGGGGTTTTTTTTTGAGGTTGGACTCGATGACCTCAGAGGTCCCTTCCTACCATGGTAATTCTGTGATTGGTGGGCTTTAAACTGACAAATGTAGATAAAGTTACTGAATTTCAGAAATGCCCAGATACGAAAGTTTGATTCATTGAGTATGAATATAACACTCCAAGGGAAACATCCACACAGCATGAAGTGGCTTAAGGCCCTGAAGCATTGCGTAGCCTGGCATTTCTTTTTATTAGCATGTTAAATTTCACTAGACGAATAACATACCTAAATGCAATAGTAACATTTCTAATATTTTACCCATCTTGAATACATTTTATATATTAATTCATAGTACTATAAAGTTATCGGTCTCTCTTCTGTGCTGTGTTTTCTATCTCAAACATAGGAAAATACCATAAATCACAGCAAGTATGAAATTATCAAGTAAGAGGTTTGGGATTTTCAATAACTTTCACTGAATTCACCCTGTGTGGAAGCTGGATGACTGTTCCTAGTACAGTGAGGCTACCCTTTTGTCTCAGAATGTTTTAAGAGTATAGTTAACTAATTTTCATACTTATCTGTTCCTTATCACTACCTTTTACACAAGGCTTAAAATTAATATGTTTGTTGAAGATATTGATTTTATAGAAGTGCACAGAATAACAGCAGTAACAAAATTCAGAATGCATAAGAGTTTTTTCCTCATTCTATCCTCATAAAACTGCAATTTGTGACCTCCAACTTCAAACCGAAACTCAAAACTCTTATTTCAACAAATAGCTGCTCTTGTCATTAGCTTTTTTCTTTTCTATTTTTTTCTTTTTTTTTTTTTTGGGGGGGGTGGGGGATTGTGGGGGATGTGTGGGTAGAATATACCTCCTTTTCTGTGGGAGTGTTACAGATGACAATACGAGGCAGTTCATAAATTTTCATCTCTTTCTTATAAATGAAGTGTCTGATAATCCAAAGAAATGGTTTATCATTGTAAGAGTAATTGCTTGCATCCACTGCAAGGCAAAAAGTCTTGTTCTCCCAATCACCCACTAGCTTGCAAAGCCAAAAGCTTATTGAATAATTGTGCCTACTTTCTGTGCAACTGAAAGAAAACTTTCCTACTGTATCTTATTGTTTGCCTGGGGCTGTATGTTCTTATAGTGTCCCCCACTCCTCCTTCATATTGCAGCATTTGCCAAATATGTATATATACATGCATGTATAAATATATATATCCACATACAAAATGCATTGCTATTCTGACAATTAGTATTTTTAAAGTAGTGTTATTTTGATTTTTATATAATTACATATACTCATAGACATAGAAGTGTAAATATTATTTTATATATACATAGTAATCACCAAAATAGCAATACATTTTAATGTAAAAATCTGAAAAATAACTATACATTTATATGTAGGTATAATTATATATAGGAATACACATTTGATCAGCAAAATAACAGTGCATTTTGTTATCCCCAATGCAGATTTTACTAGATAATACTAAAAAAATATTAGGCCCTGTAAAGTCTTATAAAGAATATATTTGAACATTTTCATTTGTTTTGATATTTTATACAATATGCTATTGGCACAGAATATCCACAGTGATTCTTTTAGTTAACAGGTGGCAGTGGTGTGCAGCTTTTGGAAAATAAAATCTAGGAAATTTTTTTAGACATGTATTTCATGTCTTACCTCCCATACAGTACAAAACTCAGAAGGCATGCCTTGTGGGTGAAACTATTTCCATAAATATTATTCTGGGAGGTTATTTCTTTACTAGGGATGCGTGTTGCACCCTTGCCTTTTTCAAATGCATTCTGCAGAGTATCAAGCTGTTTTTCACTAAGCATATCAACTTGTTTTAACTAAGTGATACATTTTTCTTTCTTTTTCTTACATGCAAGCAGCCTGAGTCAGATTGATACTGAAATCTCAATTCAGGTGAAATTCCAGGGTAAGGAAGAACTCCAGTCATACGAAGAACTGTCTTAACTGGTCACATGCAAATCCTTCTTGGACAATTCAATATAGTTGGCATGAGAGAGGGCATGGGTATAGCCAGTTGCTATCTTGAACTTCCAGAGGTCAGATGTTGGCCTGTTTATGGGCTTGGTTGACAGAGTCCTTTAGGAGACAGTCCTGAAGTGCAAAGGGGTCCAGAAAGGCTGGACATTCAAGAACATAATCTAAAAGGTGCAGGAGAATGCCATCCCCATGTACCGAAGGATGAGCTGGCAGGGAAGAAGACTGGCCTTGGAATAGAGTTTTGACTATAACCTAAGGGAAAAAAGAGTGTTTATGATATTTGGAAGAAGAGGCAATCCACTCAGGAGGACTACAAAGGTATCATGAGGTAAAGTAGGGAGAAGATTAGAAGGTCCAAAGACCAACTAGAACTTAATCTGGCTACTGCTATAAAAGACAATAAAAAGTGTTTCTATAAATACATTCACAACGAAAGAAGGAGTTAAGGAGAATCTCCATCCTTTATTGGATGGGGGGAGAGGAGGAGGGGAAACATAGGGAGATAAAGGCTTAGGAAGAGGCTGAAGTACTTTCTTTGCCTCAGTCTTTAATGATAAGACCAGTTGTTCATGGGATACCCAACTCCTTGAGCTGGAAGACAGAGACAGGGAACAGAACGAAGTCCCCATAATTCAAGTGGAAAAGGTTAGCAACCTTCTACACCACTTAGACATACAGAAGTCTATGGGGCCAGATGGGATCCATCCAGAGCTGGCAAAAGTGCTCACCAAGGCACTTTCCATCATTTGTCAGCAGCCCTGGCTAATCAGGAAGGTCCCAGTTCACAGGAAGTTAGCAAATGTGATGCCCATGTACAAGAAGAGTCAGAACTACACATCTGTCAGTCTGACCTCAGTGAAGGCAAGGTTATGGAGCAGATCTTATTGAGTGCAATCACACAAAACATACAGGACTAGAGGGTCATCAAGCCTAGTCAACATGGGTTTATGAAAGGCAGGTCCTGCTAGACTAGTCTGTTCTCCTTTTATGATAAGGTGACCTGCTTAGTAGATGAGGAAAAGGCTGTGGATGTTGTTTACCTGGACCTGTCTGTGAAGCCTTTGACGCTGTTTCACACAGCATTCTCCTGGCTGCTTATGGTTTGGATGGATTTAGGTTTAGATTGAGTATTAGGAGAAAAATGTCTTCACTGAAAGGGTTGTCAAGCATTGGAACAGGCTGCCCAGAGAAGTGGTTGAGTCACAATCCCAGGAGGTATTTGAAAGATGTGTAAATGTGGTGCTTAAGGACATGGTTTAGCGGCGGACTTGACAGTGTTAGGTTTACAGTGGGACTCAATCGTATTAAAGGTCTTTTCAAACCTAAATGACTATGGTTGATTACCAGCCCACATCTGGGATATGACCTCATGATCTAATTCCTGATCCCCATGCCATACTGTGCCATACAAACCTTGGCAAATAATTTTTAATTTTCCCACTTGATTCTACCTTTTCTGGGTGTTTGTTTGCACTAGTAAAGGTCACTTTTTGCCTGAAGCTTGTCATCCTGAAAAAATATTCATAGTGAATTTATTCATCCAATATCCCCCAGCCCAAGGACAATTGCTTCTCCAAATGAAGGGCCACTGTGGTACTCTAATTCCAAAGAGTGGTCTCATTTTGTACTTACTTGTATTTAAAGGAATATAGTTTAGCAAAAGCTTCACAGTTTAAAAAAATAAGGACAATTTTACCCTTTCTTCCCATCCTTCTTCTCATCCCTCTCCAGCATCTTTTCTTTTCTTACATTTTTCTGTCATATTAAAAATGTCCCCTGTTCTTGCTACTTCTGAAATCAGTGTAAAGCCAGAAATGTATTCTCATGCTTTTCTGCTAAATTTCCAGAACAAAACAAAACTGACAAAATCTGTCGTATTTAGGTTCAAAACATGGACAGATAGGAACTTAAACTGAAGAGGAGAACAGATTAAAAGACTGTTCCTGGCAAATAAAGAATTCAGCATCAAGAGAAGTTTCTTCTTCATTTGATGGTTCACAGGAAAGTATTTAGGTGACATTCAGACACCCATCAGTCTCTGATATCTGTGTGTGGCTTTTGCCTCACATAAGCAGGAAAAGGATATATGTCTGTGTGACACCATGTTTCTCAGACTCTTCCTCAGTCTGGCCAGCAACCACAACTGGCCCTTAGAGAGGGAAAAATAATATAAGTACAGGAAGGATAAGCCAAGTATAGAGCACTGATGTGGGGTTTTTCTCTTTTTCATTGGCAAAAAAAACATAGCTGGAAAGATTTTACACTGTTTGAGACTTACAAATTTTAATTTTTTTAGGAGAATTTAGAAAAGTTTATGATGAGTCTTGGGATATCTTTCTATATAAGAAGGTTTGATGCGGTAATAGTTCGGTAACAGTTAGGATTAGTTTGCAACAGTCCATACATTTGTATGAATAAGTTTTCCTCTACAATGTATTTCTTCAGAATTTGGAATTAGGAATCTGAAAAAATTGTCCATTTCTACATGTGGCATGCATTCACAACAGAGGAAAAGTGAATGATATTTTAATATTTTTCATTTTGGTGCATGGTGACCTGAGATTTTATTTGTCTCCAAATGCAAGTTTCTAAAGCTGCAGCTTCCAGTAGGGTTCTAATTGAAGAGCTAGAAAGAGAATAATGTTGATTCACTTCTTAAATACTAATTTAGGTATTTGTCTTCAGAGGAAATATCTGATATTCTGATACAGGAAGGAAAGTCAACGAGAAAAACAACAGCAGCAGCAATCACAACACCAAAAGAAGTGATATATCTTTAAATTATTGCTACAAATCCCAAACAACAATTATTCCATGAATTCTGGTTATGGCTAACAGAAATAAAACAGGAAAAAAAATAAGAGTCTCATGTGCTCAAAAGAGAAATTTAGCTATGGATTTAGTCTTCTAGAACAAATCTTGCTTACTTCAGCGTTAGCCAAAAAATTAGTCATGTTTGTGACAGCTGCTGAAAAGCTATGCATTGTTTTATTCATTCTGTTCTAATATAATATCTCATTTGGTAAGATTACTTTTTCTAGCTTATTAAAATATAATTTCAGGGTACTTTGCTGACAACTACTGTTGAAAGTCTGGACAAATAGTAGACATATAATGAATAGTCCTTTTTAATGATGTTCCAAGTAATTCCACCAGTTAAGTGTAAGAAATTTTAAGGAATCTAGTGATGTTGTTATTTAGTTTTGTGCTGGTGATATTTGTTAAGTATAGACTTGAAACGTAAGTATTTGACTTTTTGTGACAATCTCTGATGGTAAGTATCTAGGATAAAAGAATGCCATGCTTTGGGCTTCTGAATGCTGGCAAAATTGTGAGTGTTACGAGTGCTGGCAATAGACACTGTTCTTACATATTCTAGTGAAGTGTCTTTAAAACTTTTTTTTTTTTTTCCTACAGAACTGCTGAATGTGGAATTAAACTTCAGCATAAAAAAACACTACAAAATAAAAATGCTGATTCTAAAGTATACTTTAACATGAGAAAATCACCATTTTATGTCCCAAATGGAGGAAAACTGTTCTAGCAATAGTTTGTCAGATTTTTTTCCTCTGTGAAATATGAATGAATGTCCCAATGAAATGAAGATATTTTCTCTCTTAATTAAACTGGAGTCAAAATGTCATCCATTGTTTTCATTCTTAGAAAAAACTTTCCTGTGGTCTCTGAAGGGCAATCACAAGTGAAATTTCCTATATTTATTATTCCAATCTAGAAACAAAACAGCAGTCTCATAAATTCATCTTATTTCTGGTTAGAAATTAGATTTTTTTGTTAAGTGGTGAAAAAATTAGTCCTCTAAAATGATTTTATTCAAATTTATAGTTGGTTGCTTCAGCAGTCTATTAAATGTCAACTACTCATTTCTATGCTACTACAGAGGAGTTGTCCAGTGAAAGTGAACTTTTGCAGCTATTAGTACAAATTATCTTGCACAAAAAAAAGTTTTGCTCAGTAGAAGGCATTATAATTGTCAATAAGAGATCTCAATGAAATGTAAACTCCTGACTGGTTAGCAATTCAGAATCACAGCTTCATAGTATTGTCAGGGCTGGAAAGGATCTCTGAGATCGTTGAGTTAAAT
>NW_015090986.1:4226569-4348311 GCF_001431845.1 Calidris pugnax | reverse complement strand
CTCTATGGTTTAGACAGGTGGTCTGTGCTGTGGATGGGGAACTGGCTGGTAGGCTGCACCCAGGGGGTGCAGGCAGCCTGTCATAAGTGGGGTTCCCGAGGATCCATGGTTGGGCCCAATGCCCATTCATGAATGATTTGGATGATGGGATCAAGTGTACCCTGAGGAAGTTTGCTGATGATACCAAACAAAGTAGGGAAGTGGACACTTAGGAAGGGATAGCCACTCTGCAGGAAGAGTTCAACAAGGACAAGTGTAAGGAGTACAGCACAGATGGGGATCTACCTGTCTGGGGAGTAGCTCTGTGGAAAAGGACAAGCTCAATATGGGTGAACAGTTTGCTGCTGTGGCAAAGCAAGCCAAAAGGATAGAATCATGGAGTGGTTAGAGTTGGAAGGGACCTTAAAGATCACCAAGTTCCAACCTCCGTGCCATGAGCAGGGACACACCTCCCAATAGACCAGGTTGCTCGGAGCCCCATCCAGCTGGGTCTGGATGATTGCTCTGCTGAGTGGTCATCAGAAAAACATAGAACAGACTGTGACAAGAAACTGAATGAATGATTTAAAAAAAAAAAAATAAAGCTTTGCATACCCAGAACCATTATCATGTAACCATGTTCTTTTCACAAGAAAACATTTGATTTTGAAATAAGCCAAAATGCACACATGTTATTTTGTAAAACAGAAAGGTGTGATTGAGCAGGTCTCTTTAACTCAGAGGAAAAGATCCAGGTTCTTATTTTCAGAACTTGTAACTTTTATTTTTATATGTGTAATGATTGATGCTGTAAGATCGTATAATAGAATATTAAATATGTAAAAAGATTGTTCTTTTAATGATTAATTTGGCAAATTCAATTAAATATGGCTGAACAGATAATAGATAGCTTCATAATAGAGGACACAGGAGGATACATACGGGGAGATTAATATCTAGGATATTGGAAGATGTGAAGTGCTCAGTGAGAAATGATTATATCCCTGAAGTAACAGGTATTACCTGGATGCTGAACTGTTTCTTGTCTCCTGCTTAAACACAGGCCACTTGCCTTGCCTGTCTTCCTTTGATCCCAATTTATCTTCGATTTCAGAAAATCCTCCCGTATCACTTGCTTGTGGTTCTGCTTTTTCCTATCTGTGGCCTATAAAATCCAGGCTTTTTTTTGTATTTTGCTCAGATTTTTTTTTCCTTTCTGCTTCAAATTGAATTATCTTCTCTTCCTCACTGTGGTTTAGGTGAGCTATACCCAGCTTTCTCTCTGTGTTTTGCAACAGCCTCAGGCTTCTCTCTTGTGCTCTCTTCTAGATGCAAATCCCTTAGCTCTTTTTTTTCTTCTTTGTGGTATTTGTCTTTCCTCTTGTTCCCTTTCTTCATCAGAGTTTATTTCCCAGATGCCCAGGGTTCTACATCAGAGTTGTTTTCACAAATGTATGTCACGTGTTTTATGCCTTCTGCTTGCCCTCTTCTAGTTCCTTTTATCTGGGGCTTTTGAGCTCCTACTTACAGTGTACGGACTTTCTCTTCTGCAGTGACTGAGCTGGAAAGGATGATTTTCAGGGGCTGGTAAATCTGTTTTTCCTCTTTGAAAATGACTCAGGGGGTTGGGAAACTTTGTGGACCTGCACTCTATTAAGAGGCTGTGCAAATAAAATAGAAGAGTTTCCATCCTTTAACTTGTTGTGGTATTAGAATGAGAATGTGTTATATTGGAATGTTTTCTGTGTTCCTTAACACCTGCTAGCTCACCTTCACCTTCCTCATGATGATTCTGAGAGCTCATGAAGTCACATATTCCATCTTATCTGGCTCAGTCTAGTGGCTTTAAGGAAACAGGTTGCATTGTAGTGAATATATATTTGGGAGAACTGAGCCTGTGCTAACAAGCAGTTAGGTCACCCTGAATGGTAAAGAATACTTGACTTTGTGTCAGGGAAGAATTCCTGTGTGTTTTACCTAATATTTTGGCTATGGAGAAGGTCAGAGAATAAAGTTACACAGTCAATGATTAAACAATTCCCGAGTGTTTTGTCTGTTGAAGCCTACTTGGTAATAGGCTTAAAAATGTAAGGGAGCTGATGTATGTAGGATATTGTGGGAGGTACTGTTTGACATCTGCTGAGGGAATATTATGCTTCTCCTCTAGGTTTTGTGAATGACATTCCGCTTATGGAGGCGGGACTGTGAGATAGACTTTTAAGGATTGCCACTGATGAACCCGAAGACTTAGTGAGGGGGAAAAGTCCATAACTGAGTTTGTCACATCCCCATAGAAGATAATTGTCTCCTGTAGCTCAGTGTGGTTATGGATTGCTTCCTTGCAGCTATTCCTGATGCAGAACCTTTAGTCTTTCTATGCCTTCAGATGTGCTCGGGTTGGAGTTTCACAATCATTTCAACTAGATTTGGCTACTGTTGAAAAAGACAGTTCTGCCCTTACTCTTCTTCCATTTCCCAGCTCATTCCTGTCTGCCTTATGCTGTTACTACTGTTTGTGCATTCATGGGCTTGGGTGAAGAAACTGATCAGGATGAAAGAGAATGATATTATTTTTTTTCTACTTAATTTTTGGTTGATTGATTTATTGCTCCAGCTCAGTGTACACCTCAGGTGCAGAATAGAGGGCAGGAAGGGAGGACAAAGCCCCTTGGATTCTTGATTTTTTTTTTCTTTTTTTTTTTTTTGGGGGGGGTGGGGGATTGTGGGGGATGTGTGGGTAGAATATACCTCCTTTTCTGTGGGAGTGTTACAGATGACAATACGAGGCAGTTCATAAATTTTCATCTCTTTCTTATAAATGAAGTGTCTGATAATCCAAAGAAATGGTTTATCATTGTAAGAGTAATTGCTTGCATCCACTGCAAGGCAAAAAGTCTTGTTCTCCCAATCACCCACTAGCTTGCAAAGCCAAAAGCTTATTGAATAATTGTGCCTACTTTCTGTGCAACTGAAAGAAAACTTTCCTACTGTATCTTATTGTTTGCCTGGGGCTGTATGTTCTTATAGTGTCCCCCACTCCTCCTTCATATTGCAGCATTTGCCAAATATGTATATATACATGCATGTATAAATATATATATCCACATACAAAATGCATTGCTATTCTGACAATTAGTATTTTTAAAGTAGTGTTATTTTGATTTTTATATAATTACATATACTCATAGACATAGAAGTGTAAATATTATTTTATATATACATAGTAATCACCAAAATAGCAATACATTTTAATGTAAAAATCTGAAAAATAACTATACATTTATATGTAGGTATAATTATATATAGGAATACACATTTGATCAGCAAAATAACAGTGCATTTTGTTATCCCCAATGCAGATTTTACTAGATAATACTAAAAAAATATTAGGCCCTGTAAAGTCTTATAAAGAATATATTTGAACATTTTCATTTGTTTTGATATTTTATACAATATGCTATTGGCACAGAATATCCACAGTGATTCTTTTAGTTAACAGGTGGCAGTGGTGTGCAGCTTTTGGAAAATAAAATCTAGGAAATTTTTTTAGACATGTATTTCATGTCTTACCTCCCATACAGTACAAAACTCAGAAGGCATGCCTTGTGGGTGAAACTATTTCCATAAATATTATTCTGGGAGGTTATTTCTTTACTAGGGATGCGTGTTGCACCCTTGCCTTTTTCAAATGCATTCTGCAGAGTATCAAGCTGTTTTTCACTAAGCATATCAACTTGTTTTAACTAAGTGATACATTTTTCTTTCTTTTTCTTACATGCAAGCAGCCTGAGTCAGATTGATACTGAAATCTCAATTCAGGTGAAATTCCAGGGTAAGGAAGAACTCCAGTCATACGAAGAACTGTCTTAACTGGTCACATGCAAATCCTTCTTGGACAATTCAATATAGTTGGCATGAGAGAGGGCATGGGTATAGCCAGTTGCTATCTTGAACTTCCAGAGGTCAGATGTTGGCCTGTTTATGGGCTTGGTTGACAGAGTCCTTTAGGAGACAGTCCTGAAGTGCAAAGGGGTCCAGAAAGGCTGGACATTCAAGAACATAATCTAAAAGGTGCAGGAGAATGCCATCCCCATGTACCGAAGGATGAGCTGGCAGGGAAGAAGACTGGCCTTGGAATAGAGTTTTGACTATAACCTAAGGGAAAAAAGAGTGTTTATGATATTTGGAAGAAGAGGCAATCCACTCAGGAGGACTACAAAGGTATCATGAGGTAAAGTAGGGAGAAGATTAGAAGGTCCAAAGACCAACTAGAACTTAATCTGGCTACTGCTATAAAAGACAATAAAAAGTGTTTCTATAAATACATTCACAACGAAAGAAGGAGTTAAGGAGAATCTCCATCCTTTATTGGATGGGGGGAGAGGAGGAGGGGAAACATAGGGAGATAAAGGCTTAGGAAGAGGCTGAAGTACTTTCTTTGCCTCAGTCTTTAATGATAAGACCAGTTGTTCATGGGATACCCAACTCCTTGAGCTGGAAGACAGAGACAGGGAACAGAACGAAGTCCCCATAATTCAAGTGGAAAAGGTTAGCAACCTTCTACACCACTTAGACATACAGAAGTCTATGGGGCCAGATGGGATCCATCCAGAGCTGGCAAAAGTGCTCACCAAGGCACTTTCCATCATTTGTCAGCAGCCCTGGCTAATCAGGAAGGTCCCAGTTCACAGGAAGTTAGCAAATGTGATGCCCATGTACAAGAAGAGTCAGAACTACACATCTGTCAGTCTGACCTCAGTGAAGGCAAGGTTATGGAGCAGATCTTATTGAGTGCAATCACACAAAACATACAGGACTAGAGGGTCATCAAGCCTAGTCAACATGGGTTTATGAAAGGCAGGTCCTGCTAGACTAGTCTGTTCTCCTTTTATGATAAGGTGACCTGCTTAGTAGATGAGGAAAAGGCTGTGGATGTTGTTTACCTGGACCTGTCTGTGAAGCCTTTGACGCTGTTTCACACAGCATTCTCCTGGCTGCTTATGGTTTGGATGGATTTAGGTTTAGATTGAGTATTAGGAGAAAAATGTCTTCACTGAAAGGGTTGTCAAGCATTGGAACAGGCTGCCCAGAGAAGTGGTTGAGTCACAATCCCAGGAGGTATTTGAAAGATGTGTAAATGTGGTGCTTAAGGACATGGTTTAGCGGCGGACTTGACAGTGTTAGGTTTACAGTGGGACTCAATCGTATTAAAGGTCTTTTCAAACCTAAATGACTATGGTTGATTACCAGCCCACATCTGGGATATGACCTCATGATCTAATTCCTGATCCCCATGCCATACTGTGCCATACAAACCTTGGCAAATAATTTTTAATTTTCCCACTTGATTCTACCTTTTCTGGGTGTTTGTTTGCACTAGTAAAGGTCACTTTTTGCCTGAAGCTTGTCATCCTGAAAAAATATTCATAGTGAATTTATTCATCCAATATCCCCCAGCCCAAGGACAATTGCTTCTCCAAATGAAGGGCCACTGTGGTACTCTAATTCCAAAGAGTGGTCTCATTTTGTACTTACTTGTATTTAAAGGAATATAGTTTAGCAAAAGCTTCACAGTTTAAAAAAATAAGGACAATTTTACCCTTTCTTCCCATCCTTCTTCTCATCCCTCTCCAGCATCTTTTCTTTTCTTACATTTTTCTGTCATATTAAAAATGTCCCCTGTTCTTGCTACTTCTGAAATCAGTGTAAAGCCAGAAATGTATTCTCATGCTTTTCTGCTAAATTTCCAGAACAAAACAAAACTGACAAAATCTGTCGTATTTAGGTTCAAAACATGGACAGATAGGAACTTAAACTGAAGAGGAGAACAGATTAAAAGACTGTTCCTGGCAAATAAAGAATTCAGCATCAAGAGAAGTTTCTTCTTCATTTGATGGTTCACAGGAAAGTATTTAGGTGACATTCAGACACCCATCAGTCTCTGATATCTGTGTGTGGCTTTTGCCTCACATAAGCAGGAAAAGGATATATGTCTGTGTGACACCATGTTTCTCAGACTCTTCCTCAGTCTGGCCAGCAACCACAACTGGCCCTTAGAGAGGGAAAAATAATATAAGTACAGGAAGGATAAGCCAAGTATAGAGCACTGATGTGGGGTTTTTCTCTTTTTCATTGGCAAAAAAAACATAGCTGGAAAGATTTTACACTGTTTGAGACTTACAAATTTTAATTTTTTTAGGAGAATTTAGAAAAGTTTATGATGAGTCTTGGGATATCTTTCTATATAAGAAGGTTTGATGCGGTAATAGTTCGGTAACAGTTAGGATTAGTTTGCAACAGTCCATACATTTGTATGAATAAGTTTTCCTCTACAATGTATTTCTTCAGAATTTGGAATTAGGAATCTGAAAAAATTGTCCATTTCTACATGTGGCATGCATTCACAACAGAGGAAAAGTGAATGATATTTTAATATTTTTCATTTTGGTGCATGGTGACCTGAGATTTTATTTGTCTCCAAATGCAAGTTTCTAAAGCTGCAGCTTCCAGTAGGGTTCTAATTGAAGAGCTAGAAAGAGAATAATGTTGATTCACTTCTTAAATACTAATTTAGGTATTTGTCTTCAGAGGAAATATCTGATATTCTGATACAGGAAGGAAAGTCAACGAGAAAAACAACAGCAGCAGCAATCACAACACCAAAAGAAGTGATATATCTTTAAATTATTGCTACAAATCCCAAACAACAATTATTCCATGAATTCTGGTTATGGCTAACAGAAATAAAACAGGAAAAAAAATAAGAGTCTCATGTGCTCAAAAGAGAAATTTAGCTATGGATTTAGTCTTCTAGAACAAATCTTGCTTACTTCAGCGTTAGCCAAAAAATTAGTCATGTTTGTGACAGCTGCTGAAAAGCTATGCATTGTTTTATTCATTCTGTTCTAATATAATATCTCATTTGGTAAGATTACTTTTTCTAGCTTATTAAAATATAATTTCAGGGTACTTTGCTGACAACTACTGTTGAAAGTCTGGACAAATAGTAGACATATAATGAATAGTCCTTTTTAATGATGTTCCAAGTAATTCCACCAGTTAAGTGTAAGAAATTTTAAGGAATCTAGTGATGTTGTTATTTAGTTTTGTGCTGGTGATATTTGTTAAGTATAGACTTGAAACGTAAGTATTTGACTTTTTGTGACAATCTCTGATGGTAAGTATCTAGGATAAAAGAATGCCATGCTTTGGGCTTCTGAATGCTGGCAAAATTGTGAGTGTTACGAGTGCTGGCAATAGACACTGTTCTTACATATTCTAGTGAAGTGTCTTTAAAACTTTTTTTTTTTTTTCCTACAGAACTGCTGAATGTGGAATTAAACTTCAGCATAAAAAAACACTACAAAATAAAAATGCTGATTCTAAAGTATACTTTAACATGAGAAAATCACCATTTTATGTCCCAAATGGAGGAAAACTGTTCTAGCAATAGTTTGTCAGATTTTTTTCCTCTGTGAAATATGAATGAATGTCCCAATGAAATGAAGATATTTTCTCTCTTAATTAAACTGGAGTCAAAATGTCATCCATTGTTTTCATTCTTAGAAAAAACTTTCCTGTGGTCTCTGAAGGGCAATCACAAGTGAAATTTCCTATATTTATTATTCCAATCTAGAAACAAAACAGCAGTCTCATAAATTCATCTTATTTCTGGTTAGAAATTAGATTTTTTTGTTAAGTGGTGAAAAAATTAGTCCTCTAAAATGATTTTATTCAAATTTATAGTTGGTTGCTTCAGCAGTCTATTAAATGTCAACTACTCATTTCTATGCTACTACAGAGGAGTTGTCCAGTGAAAGTGAACTTTTGCAGCTATTAGTACAAATTATCTTGCACAAAAAAAAGTTTTGCTCAGTAGAAGGCATTATAATTGTCAATAAGAGATCTCAATGAAATGTAAACTCCTGACTGCTTAGCAATTCAGAATCACAGAATCATAGAATCGTCATGGCTGGAAAGGAGCTCTGAGATCATCGAGTCAAATCATACATATACAAAAGCATCCCTACAGTCTTGGCCACTACAGCATGCCCTGAAGTGCATATCTACACATTTCTTAAATACCTCCAGGGATGGTGGCTCCACCACCTCCCTGAGCAGGCTATTCCAGTGCCTGACCACTCTCTCAGTAAAGTAATTCTTCCTAATATCGAAACTAAACCTCCCCGTCCACAACTTCAGACCATTTCCTCTGGTCCTGTCATTATTCACCTGGGAGAAGAGGCCAGCACCCACCTCTCTACAACCTCCTTTCAGGTAGTTGTAGAGGGCAATGAGGTCCCCCCTCAACCTCCTCTTCTCCAAACTAAACATGCCCAGTTCCCTCAGCCTCTCCTCATATGACTTGTTCTCTAGACCCCTCACCAGCTTGGTGGCTCTCCTCTGGACATGCTCCAGTGTCCTTCTTGTAGTGACGAGCCCAGAACTGAACACAGTACTCAAGGTGAGTCCTCACCAGTGCCCAGTACAGGGCCACGATGACTTCCCTAGTCCCACTGGCCACGCTGTTCCTGATACAGGCCAGGATATTGTTGGCCTTCTTGGCCACCTGGGCACACTGCTGGCTTATGTTAGGCATCCCCAGGTCCTTTTCTACTGGGCATCTTTCTGACCACTCTTCCCCAAGCCTGTAGTGTTGCCTGGGGTTGTTGTGACCAAGATCAAGGTTGAAATGCTTTACTGGTAAAAAAATTTCAGCATCTCATTTTCATAGAACCACAGAATCATAGAATGCTTAGAGTTGGAACGGACCTTAAAGACCATCTAGTTCCAACTCCGCTGCCAAGGCCAGGGACACATTCCACTAAACCAGCTTACTCAAAGCCCCATCCAACCTGACAATTTCCCTAGGAAACCTATTCCAGTGTGTCACCACCCTCATAGTAAAGAATTTCTTCCCAATATCTTATCTAAATCTACTCACTTTAAGTTTAGAATCATTATCCCTTGTCCTATCACTACACTCTCTGACAAAAAGTCCCTCTCCATCTTTTCTGTAGGCCCCCTTTAGGTATTGTAAAGCTGCTATTAGGTGTCCTCAGAGCCTTGTCTTCTCCAGACTGATCAAACCCATCTCTCCCAACCTCTCTTCATAGGAGAGGTACTCCAATCCTCTGATCATCTTTGTGCTCCAGCAGGTCTACGTCCTTCTTATGTTGGGGGCTCCAGAGCTGGATATAGTACACCTGTGGGGTCTTATCAGAAAAGAGCAGAGGGGCAGAATTACCTCCTTTGACATGCTGGCCACTCTTCTTTTGATGCAGCCCATGATGTGGTTGGCTTTCTGGGCTGGGAGTGCATGTTGTCGAGTCATGGTCTCATCCATCAACACCCCCAAGTCCTTCTCCTCAGGGCAGCTTTCCAGCCATTCTCTGCCCAGCCTGTATTTGTGCTTGGGATTGCCCCAACCCAGGCACAGGACCTTGCACTTGGGCCTGTTGAACTTCATGAGGTTTGCATGGGCCCACCTCTCAAGCTCGTCCAAGTCCCCCTGGATGGCATCCCTTCCCTCCAGTGTGTCAACTGTGTCACACAGCTTGGTGTCATCAGCAAACTTACTGAGGGAGCAATCAATCCCAACATCCATGTTGCCAATGAAGATGTTAAACAGCGTTAGTCCCAGCATGAACCCTTAAGGAACGCCACTCATCATTAGTCACCACTTAGACACGGAAATGTTGATTGCAACTCTTTGAGTGCAGGATCCAGCCAATTCCTTATCCACTGAGTTGTCCATCCATCAAATCCATGTATCTCCAATTTAGAGACAAGGTTACAATCCAGGAGAGTGTCAAATGCTTTGCACAAATTCAGCTTCTTTTGAATTTGTTTTTTTTTATGAACTGCATTTTGTTATTGTTGTTGTTTCAAAGTGTGCTTCAATTTATATCTTAAAAGGCAAGGTTTTATAATTTCACTCATTTTTCAACCTGAGGGTGTTTTTTTTTTCCTTTCTACTGATTAGTTAGTAAATTCACAAATGAAAACACTTCAGTTTACAAAAGACATTTTTTCAACTCTTTGAAACTATGAAAAAACAAAAAAATCCAAAACTACATTTTCAACCCTTGACTGTGAGTTTTTGTAAAGTATCTCCCCTTTCCAGGGCAAGATTTGTTATTTTTATGCAATTTGAAAACCTCTGAAAAACTAGGTCAAAGCAGTGTCTTTCGTTTCTGGGGTGGGATGAGATTCTTACCAGCTGGGAAGTGCATTCGATACTAATTAAGTTTACTTACTTCACAAAACAATGTATCTGATCAAGAATACAATCACCACCAACTTCATAACTTCATAACGTTTATGTATGTCCTGCACCAGTACCTGGCATTTGGTGATTCCACACTTTTGCTCATATCCTCAAAATTTAAAAGTCTTTAAATAACTCATGGTTATACAGCATTTGCCACAAATAACATTTTGACTTCAGGTTTTGGTTGGGCATCAGTGAGACTCTCACATGGTTCCTGACTAAAAGCGTCTTTCCTCTTATACAGCATTATTTTTTTCTATCCCTGTTTACTCTGGAAAGAAAAGGAGACCATAAAGCCACAAAGTATTGCATTGTGCTACCCTGGCATGCTTGTATGTATGTTTGTGAGAGAGCATCTCAGTTCGTCTCTTGTCTTCCCTAGGCTAATGCCAGCTAGCATTTCTTATATCTATGGCCAACACCTCCTCTGCCTTGCTCTACTCACTGTATAGGCATGACAGCAGGCCTAGTTTGACACATGACAATTTTAATTCAGTCAACTGTTTCATTAAGAGATCAGCACTTTCTGGAATAAAAGTGGATTAGCGTACCTCAGTGAATGAATAATTTTCAGACATTCTTTCTTACTGGAAAGAATATTTCATGTGTGTAGCATATACTTTGCACAAGCAAATAAAACTGCAGTCTTGAAGTAAAAATCGAATGGTTATGTACAGTCAGCACAAAGACCCTAGTGAATGCAAAGGCACATTAATTTATTCTAATAGAATGTATTTGAAATTATCACTTTGTCTATCTAAAGGTCAGAAAGTAATAGTTGTATTATAACATATTTATAATACTACCGGTTATATCTATCTGCTGAATTTTCAACGTTAAAACTAACACTTAAGCCAAAGTCAAACACAGTGGAGAAGTGATAATAGCACCTCTACCTCTTTGCAAGTTGGTTAAATTTCACCTTGTGTTAATCTTAAGCAAATGATCTACTACATAACCTAAATACTGGGGTTGCCCCCCATTGTTAAAGGTATGAAATGTGAAATGTATTACTTCAAAAAGCAAAGGCAAAGCTTTATGTTTGTATTAATGTAGATTACTTATGTGAATTTAAAATGAAGAACATAAAACAAAATAGCTCATTACAAGTTTTTTTTACAGTAATTTATCAGTTTTATTTCTATTTTTTACTGTTCTACATCTAGCTTATGTCACTTATCCTTTCACTTCATAGAGTCATAGAACAGTCAGTACTGGAAGGGACCTTAAAGGTCATTCACTTCCAATGCCCCTGCCATACTCCATCCAACCTGGTCTTGAACACTTCCAGAGATGGCTCATCCACAGCTTCTGTGGGCAATCTGTTTCAGTGTGTCACCACCCTGACAGTAAAGAATTTCTTCCTAATATCTAATCTAAATCTCCCCTCCTTCAGTTTAAAAATATTACCCCTCATCCTATTACTGTACTCCCTGGCAAAATGTTCATCCCCATCTTTCCTGGAGGCCCCAATTTTGAATTTTTGGTATGTGTTACTCAATTTTGTACAAATTACAGTACTACTCTAAACGAATGTATTTCCTTCTCTCCTCCATGGAAGCATTCATAAACTGACAAAGGCATTGCCTAGGACCTCTGGTGAGCATACTGTCACCAGGAAATTATTTAAGTAGCTACTTAATTTTCTAACTGTTTATTAATGAGAAAAACAAAACAAAACAAACCACCAAGCACAAGACTGCTAAAATCTCCTAGGAAAGGATAGGTAGAGAAGGCTTGGCAAGCTCTGGGAAAACATTAACCTTGGTTGTTGTTGCAGATGAAATTTTTGCATTCTTAGAACTAATCTACCAAAAAGAAAATCAGAATTCAAAAGCTTTTCTGTGTGTCCTGACATGTACATATTTGTGTATAGTTGTATAGGCACATATGCTTGTGTGTTTTACCTTTCATTTTCTCTCTCTTTTAATTATTTGAATAATTTACGTAACAAACACTTGGTTTTGTGTCAGATTTCCATACAGAAATGAGCTTCATTCCTACAATAACAAATGATGCACAACAATATATATTCTTTTCTTGAGAGAAGCTCACTTTTCTAACAAAGACTTTGACTATGGTTTCCCTTCCCTTCCCTTCCCTTCCCTTCCCTTCCCTTCCCTTCTCTTTCCTTTTTTTTCCCCACCCAAGTAATACGCATTCTCAGCTACTAAGTTTCAGATCAGAATATAGGAAATTGTTGATTAAAACTTTATCTGCATTCTGCTCATTGGTTTATATACTAAAGCAAAACTGTTAATTGCATTCATTCTTAATTATGCAATTTGTTCTCTATATTTTATATTCCTAGCCCATCATGTAGTGAAAACCTATAAGTAAGAAAAATCCCCTCATGTTTGAAGGCAGATTAGAAAAGGCGTAATATTTATGAACATTAAAAATCAATGGTTTTCCACTAGTTCTCTTATTTCTAAATGTTATGTAGTGATGTCCCTGATATTCCATGGTGAACACGATGGACTATTACTATCCTGTTTTAGGGTCTCTGATACATACATTAGACATAGATTGTTCACTTTATATAGAATTATTTTGCTCAGGTGAGCATCTAAAAGGACTAAAAGGATTCTCCAAGGGAAAATATGAGATCCAAACACACAAGGGCACTTACCCAAGTTTTTCTGCTGACTCTGGTAGGACCATTTCAGTGATGTTGCACCTGAGCAAAGAATGAATTTTAGTTAAGGTGTAAATGTTTCTCCCTATGCTCCTGTTTATCCTTTTCTGTCTTCACACCTGTTTGCCTCTCCCTGTATTGTTCTAACAGAGCTTTATGTGGGATTGTACTGTAAATCAAACGTGAAATGACTGTACTAAAAACCAGTAATACAGTTCTTTTTCCTAACCCTTCTTACATTTATGTAATGGTGCTAACAATGAAGGTTTCCCCGGCAAACAATAGTTTGGGTTCAATTCAGAAGCCTAACTCCATTTCAGAGGAGCAATAAGGAACTTCTTAAACTGGTTTCTCCCCTGAATAAAACCCATCCTGGAACTACACCTTGAGTAACTATTCACCTCTTACAGTATTGTCCTGCAAAGAGAAGTAATCATACACTTGATTATATGAAATTGCATCTGATGTAATCATTTATATTACAAAGTAGGTATGAAAGCTATACTTATGGTCTGGCAGAATTTTATACCTCAGTTTTCTCAGGGGCAAATGGCTGTACAAGGTGTAGTTGTAATAGAGAATCAAGTGTATTGTGTTACTATGTGCTATGCAAGCCACAGCACTCAGGTTGCATTATGTTCTCTCCTCCTGAAAAGTAAAACATACTATGAGGTTTACTGTTGTAAATTATACCATTTTGTGCCTCTGATTGCTATGTATAGAGAGCTATTATTTGTATGGCACAACAAGCAATCAGCTACTGAATAGTATTATGTGTATGGATGATGATATTTCTATGTTTATTAATACTAATACTAAGGTACATTCTAGTGCTGCGGGGGGGAAAAGAATCAAACAGGAATATATTCCTTTTCTCAAGTAACCTCTAATAATATTTCTGTCTTCAGCTTAAAGTATAAACTTCCAAACTTCGCCTCCTCTGTTAGCTTCCTCACTTAATTAAATTAATTTGGATATAAAATAGATAATTATATATTTCCAATTTCAGATGAAAAATGATTCAGTTGTAGTAATTCAGTGCTAAAGAATGGGCAGCTTAAGACTGAAGAAGCCATTATGAAATACTACCTGTCATATACAATGCTATGAATGTTTACTGAATGGTACTTGACCTAAGATAAAGCTGAGTATGTAAGATGGATTTCCAGCTCTTTACAAAGGGCTCCCTGTCCCATAAAAAAATAAACGTTCAGTCTGATTCCCAGAAGAAAAGAAGGAATAGAAAACTGTTATTTAGAATTCTTTCTCTTCCCTCCCCACCCCTGCCTCATAATTCTTCTGTATTTACAGGTCCCATTTCATTACTGTGATTTTGAAGTGCCTCCGTTGAAAAGTTTTTGCCTTTGGCCAACATGCTTGTTAAGCACAGGATGTGAAATGGTATATTAATACAGCAAACCTGAAAGAATGCATATGTTGGTACAACTTTGTTCTTGATTTGACTGTATTGACTGCATTTACATTTGTGGTTTCTAGCTGAAACATAGTTGAGTATTTTCCATCTTCTGATAAATGATTGTCAGATTTTGCTCATTTAGAGTCAGATACTAATCTCATTACTGACAATATTTTGGCATTCTGCAATGCTTAGACAGAAGTAACTGAATGAAACAGTTGGTTCCACAAAGTTAAAAAAAAAGGATTATTTAAATTGTAGCTTTATCTTTGAAGACCGGGCAAAAAAGATAAAGGTTATAAGATCACGGCTTTTCTCAATCATTTTGTTATTGATATTTTCCAAACAGTACTGAAGTTTTCATGTATTTATGTCTTTGTTCACCTGAAATAATTTAAATTGAGTACAGTTGGTAACTTCACTATCTAAATTTTTGTAAGCTTTTTTTTTACTCCTTTCAGGAACAGGTCCCAATCCCCGTGGCTAATAATCTTATAGCAGTCTGCTGGCCACTGGCTATTCTACAGTATTGTTGCCACAGAGTCTTGTTTAGAGAAAAAATATATACATTTACTTAGTACTATGTTTTTATTTTTCTATTTCAGAGTACTTTTAATGGATAATGATTTGTAGTATTCTGCTAGCTTCTTACATGTAATAGAAGTTTTTCTCTTCTATCATTCTTCTTTCGCAAAGAATGAGAAGGAAGAGAAATCATTAATGAGAGTGAGTTGTGATAGCAATAGTCCAGGAGCTGGTATGTAATCTGTCCTTGAACTGCTGTGAAATCTATACATATCAGTGAGCCTGGAACAAAAAAGTTAGGCATGGTAATAATTAGCAAAACCATTATCCAAATATGCCTGGTTTCTCTTTTGTCTTGAAAAAATAAATGTGATGCTCAAAAGTCTCCCTGAGCAACTCGTTTTTGTGAGGAGTTCTTATTTGTCCTTGCATTATTTTTTTTTTGATGGAAAAGAGACGTTTTTTGATATTCCTTGAAGTTTTTGTATTATTTATGAGATCTGAAAAAATATGCATTACTTTCAAATAAAAGTGAGCTCATGTTTAATAAATTTAATGGGCTAAAAGAATCTGAGTCACACCACTAACTGTCCTTCCGTGATAGGCACAGCACTTAGGGTAAAGAAGTAAACGGCATACATCACGTTGCCTCTCTAGTTTTGTCTTTTCCTATTTGTTTCTATGTCACTACAGGAGTCTTGAAGTTCTGTATCAGGTCTTGTCTTTTTTTTTTTTAAATTTCTCATTTCTCTTTTATACTAGTGTAGTACTGCTTGTAACTTTCACTTGTGATTCTTTCTAATGATTATGTTATATTTCATTTCATAGCATTGAATACTGCGGTCTACTTAAATGATTTTGGGAAGTGGACTGTATCAGCCTATTTTACTCAAATTTGCAAAAGACTACATAGCTCTTAATTTTATTCACATTTCTTTGAAACTAAACGCAGTTTTAAAGGTGGTTATATGCAAATACCTTAGCAGAAGTGGGAACTGAGGCTGTACTTTCTTGCAAGGAATAACCTTGAGGGTGCATAGCTGTAAAAATTCAACATCATCCCATGCAGATTTGTCTCCACAGAACAGAAAAACACTGCAACCTAAGATTAAATGAGCAGCTGGCAGAGACTTTCTGATTTGATCATGTTGCTTTTTTAGACAGACTAATTGTTCTGATTTATGGTTATCACCTGTATTTCATGGGTGCTTGCTTCCAGAACTAATTAATGCATAATTTTTAACTGCTGCAACTTTAATTGTTCCTTGGATTTCAAAGAGTAGAGGCAAAGTGGCTGTTAGCAAATAGAGGCCTTGCTTCTATGACCTTTTTTTGTGTTAGAAATGGAAATTACAATTGTTTGGGATGGGGGTTTCCTGAGATATGGATTTTTAGACCACCTATGAAATAATAATAGTATGCTATATATATAATGATGACTCTGATTAAAAATATAAAAAAAATCACCTTCACCATTAAAAAAAGAGATTATTTTAAACTGTTTCCTAAAAGGTTATTTGATATTATTTAGGGCACAACAGATCTTTTGCATAATTTATTCATTTACTCCTGGTCACTATATAACTCAACAGACCTGTTTCATTAATCCTCAGTAACCTTTTTTTGACTAATGAATTCCTTTCAGAGATACATAATATCTTGGTCTGAAGATTTAAAGAGATGGAGAATCCATCACTTCCTTTTGCTATGTCTTTTCAGTGATTTTGTGAACAATATGCTACAGTTATGCTATTTTTTATAGAAGCTCTTCCAGACATAGTATGAATGATGATGAAAGAGTAGACAAGAACAGAACATGGATTATAAAAGTCAATATTACACAAAGAACAGCACTGCACAGACAAATATTCAGAAAAAAAAATTCAAATTGCAAAATAGCAACAGGACTTTATTGTACATAAAATAGAATGTATAAGAGGTCAGAGATTGTGCTGAGGTGATAGAGAGAAGTCAATCAACATTTAAATGCTTTTTAACAAAGTCATTCAAGCTTCATATATACTCAAAAGAGAAAACAGAGAAAATAGAATTCAGTCAAAATAGCATTCTTGTAGATGAAGCCTTCTTGAAACCATTACCAGAACTACAACTAGAAAAGTTTCTAAGACTTTATGATTTTTTTAATAATTATTTTAAATGTAGAGGATAACATCTGTGAATCAATTGTAAAAAAAAAATAATTAAAAAAATCCCCCAAAAAAACAACCAACCAACCAAAAAAAACCCCAACAAACCAAAATAAAAAAACCCAAACAAAAAATAAAAACAAACAAACAAAAAAACCCCAGCAAAACAAAACCACCTAGTCGATATTGAAATTTGGGGTTTTATAATTCACTAGTTTTATAAACCTTCATTTCACCCCAAAATTGTAAATTTCTCTAACATCTGACCTTCAACAATTCATGTGTCTTTCCTTTCACAAATACTCCCACATATGAGTAAATTTTTACAGTTGATGTTACTGGTACCTTCTCTGTACCCTTCAGACTTTCCATAGCATTTTCAGAGTCATTCTTCAGATTTCCTTTCTGATTTACTTGTTAAAGAGCATACGTGAACCTTAGTGGGATGAGAACACACAAAAAAAGGGTCTAAATATTAGAAGAGAACTAAAAGTGGGGAAAACTATACTGGGAGTGTACAGGGAACATCTACTTGATAATGTAGCGTTTAAACTTCCTCTTCGATGGTCTCCAACAATATAAGAAATAAATTGGTTACAGAAATTGACTGAATAATTAAAAACATATCCAGATACACTCTGTGGAGTAAACTAGGATACTCTGAAAATGTTAAAGAACATATCAAAAGTTTTTTAAATAGTTCATACATTTATGCATACATAGGCATAATTTTCATTAAAAAACCCAAACAACCAAACAACCAAATAAAACTTTCATTTTGAAACAAAATGTTTTGTGAAAAAATTGCTGCTCTAAAATGGAGCAATCGATTTAGAAGAATTACCTGCTGAGATACAGTTTTAAATAGTGTGTATTTTAGAGCTACTAAAATAGATCATGTTTCAATGGTTTAGTTACCTATAGGTTTTCCCACAGAAAAAGTTAGGCATTTCAGGAAAAAAAATAAATACTTAACCACTTAAAAATAGCAAATATTCTAAACGGTTCTTGGCACAACAGAGACAGCTTTAGCCTGTCCGACCTTGGTAAAGTCAAGCTCCTGCTAACTTGGTAAATACTCTGTGCGCTGCATTAGTGAGCTTGGCCTTTGCTGATGGGAAGGAGGGGAAAAGAGGTTTATTGAGGTCTATTATGTTGCCATTCACCTAAAAAGCAGAGACACTTTCTGTCACTTTAAGTGTTCATATTCTGGATTCAGTAGCATTAAAGTCGGCCACCTCTGCCCCTACCAACATATGTCATTATAATCAAAGGAAATTACTAAAAAGCTGGAGTACTCCATCTGTATCTTGTAGATCAGGCTAGGCTAGTATTCACGGGAAACATGTCCTTATGGATATGAATATTAATGTTTTCAAACGGTAATCTTTGTGAATAGCTATGCCCCTTTATCCCCTTTTTTTGCTTTTTAAACTTCAGCATTTGTTTGATATTTCATAATTGTATCCTTTCTGTCACTAAACAGACACAGACATGGTCCTCTGGTCAAAGCTGCATTTGGGTTCTTCAACCTATAACTCTGGCAAGAGAAAAAAGTTTTGGCCTCAAATTAATTAGAGGATGCCTTATAAAAACAAATCAAGAGCATACATAATGAGGGTCACTGGAAAAACTTGATGCTTTTGAAGTATTGTTTTATTTATCTATGTCTGTTTGGTTTCATTAGTTATTTTTATTACTTTTTAACCTCTGTCTTCCAAATATATATGTGAAAGGATAAGTTGGCTAGCAAACACACCACGAAGACTACGGGGTTTTTGTTTGTGAATAGAGCTGTGTCTGATAGTTGGGTGTAGAAAATTACCTTGACACTGCTTTTAATAGTTTTCTCTTCCAGTTACTTTGTTTGCTTCTTTCATGCCAAGTTTCTTGTGTATTGTCTGGTGGATAAGTTCCAGAGACAAGACCTGCATACCAAACATATACTTACTATTTCCTTAGAATATTGGTTACTCTCCTTTTTGGTGGAAAAGATGCAATTGCATGTCACATTACACTGATCATTTCTACATTCTAGTATTGCACCTCAGTTTACCGATGCTTTCCAGGTTGGAAATCAAAATTCCTAGGATCAGCACAACATTAAAAACATACCATAGAGTATTTAAATAATATGTTAGAGAAAATAGTACAAGAAGGAACTAATCCATCAATATGGTTCATTTTCTCTTCAGATTGGGAGTGCTCTTGCCCTCAAAATCTGAACCTTCACAGCACTACTGCATCTTTTAGAAACTTCACAATGTGGATTTTGTACAATTGCTGAAATTAGTTGTGGTATATTCAAAGCAGAGTAGGTTTTTTTGGTGGTTTTTTTGGTTTGGTTTGGTTTGGTTTTTTTGTAATATGTAGAAAATGATAGCAAGAAAACTGAAAAAAAAAAGGTCAGATTGAATGATGTATGCATTTTAGTTTAGCTTGTTTATTGAAACTACGTAACATTAAGTACCAACTACATGTAGATAACGAGGCCAGAGGCTTGCCTTTAAGATAAGGCTGAAGGTTTTATTTAGCCTCTTTTGAATAGAATAAATTAAGACTAAACCTATTACCCTATTAGCTAAATGGAGCTAAAAGTCTTAAAAGAGATGGGAATCACAGCCCAGGTGCTCCTTGTGTCTTGTTACATTCTTTTTCTCCGTGACCAGTGAAAAAAACTCAGTTACGGTGCAAGCAGTTGGCTGAAGATAAGAGTTGCATTAAAATGCATGCTAGTTTCACATCATAGCAATTCTTTGCTGTTATCCAGGTGCTATTGAGGAAGGTCTTCTGCAAATTACAAATCTGGCAGTTTAACGAGACTGTCAAGCTTGTCAATCGTCAGGGAAAGAAAATGTGTAATCATCAGGAAGAAAGTTCAAGCTGATGTCTGTGCTGAAGTGCAGAATGCTAATAACAGCCAATAAGCTTGGATATAAGCAACCTCTACCTGAAAATTATAAACCTTGTTGCAGTGTCTCTGTGCCTTCCAGTACAGCTAACACCCTCCAGGTGTATTCCCTCTACTGGTTATTGTGTGCCAACTATTTTCAGCATTAAAGCCAATACAGCTAAAAGAAGCCAACCCTCTTGTGATCACCTTTTTAATTCACTATTAAATTTGGCATGCAGCTTCCTATTATTGTTAGTTTCTTTTGCAAAAGGATGACACTGAAAAAATCAGTTTCCTCAAGGAGATTAAAGACATAAAAGTAGGAAGAAGCAAACTCTCGCTACCTTGTAAGATGATCTCCTCCCAGATAAAGTGATTTAAAAAACTACTAAAAGAGAGTCTCTTTCTTTCCTGGGTAGCTTTTGCTACAGGATATGTGATAATCAAAATTTTTAGTACTGGAGTTCTTTTACTCTTGTCATTTGAACTAATAGTCCCTTTTCAGTTTGTTTGCAATCTACAGATAATCACAATGTTAAAACATTGTGAAATAGAGACAATAGAGAAAATCAAGGAGAAACCAAACCTCCCTGCTTAAATTTATCCATACAAGTAACCAATTCCAGCAGCTGACATGTTTAACCCCTTTACTTATCCTACATGGATGCTTAGATACTCAACAAAGAAAACTATGTAGCGAAAGATTATTGACTTTACAGAAAATTCAGTCAGGATTCAGCTGATCACCTTGACTCCTTTTTTTTTTCTGAGTTAAATTTTGGTATAGAATAGATTTTTGACACTTTTACCAGATAATTATACAATATTTAATAATTAATAACTAGTTTGCTTATAAGTTGTTAAATTTTTTCCTGCTTTCTGTGCAACTAAATCCTTTTTTTGAGTTCTCCCTTCTATCTGATTAAACCTCCAGAATCAAATCAGATGTCCTTAGAATAATACTGCTTCTACATATTTAAATGAGGTTTAACTAACTTTGGTGGTTCCTACCTGTTAACTTGATCATTGTTTATGTAGTCCTAAGTAACTTTCGACTCACATTTTGAGTTCCTTGTGCACAAATACATTTAATGAAGGTAAATAGTGTCTATTAAAGTTAACACTGTAATCTGTGTATTTTATTAGGTGTATGGGAATGAAAATAATGACAATTCAGACTGCCTTGTTTATGCATGATGGAGACATTTTCATGATGTGTGAAGATAAGCATGTTAGACCACTTAATGAACCTTCACTGGCCTTTGCCTCATTATGTAATAGTTATCCATGAAAAGACCTTTCTCTTTTTTCAAGCATTCTACTTATCATCAGTAGAAAATGAAAATCTTAAAATTCCTTCATATTTTACTGGAAAAGAAAATTGAAGTATGATTTTGCAGTTTGTAAAGCACTCAGTCTATGAAATCAAAGACACTACAAAAGAATGAAATAATCAGATCTGATTTTCTTTTGGTACAAGATAAGATGCTTCCCTTACAGTCAAATGGCTTCTCACACATTTTAAAGAGTTATTGTCTTTACACTCTTTCTCCAGCATGGCAGATGAAGTTAAGAAGGAAGTTTAATTCAGTTCTTCCTTATCTTCTCATTCCCACTGTATGTGTTGTTTCAAAAAAACAAAACTAAACAAACAAACCGAAAAAAAATCCCAAGCCAACAACAGTGTAACAAAAGAAAATCTAGATGTTACAAATGTTAGCACTATAAAAATGATAATTGGTTAGAATAAGCAGAACACGATCAGAACACAAAAGTTAGCAATATTGTTGCAACTATAGAAGTAACAGTTGCTAATCTTCCTAAAATTTCAGATATTAATTTCATATGGTATGATGAAGTTAATTTCCAATGTCATGGGCAACTCATTTTCAATCTCAGTAAAATTATGCATAGTGTAAATTATTATGGTTTTAGCTTATTTTTTCTAAAGACGCAACCTTATGTGAGTCCTTACTTTTTGCCTACCTTCTGAGGAACTGCACAATTCTCATACAAGTCAACAGGTTTTGCAGGAGCTCAGCATTAACAAGGATTTTGTTGTTGAGGTTTTGTGTGCACACAGACGCATAATACTTCCACATATATTTTTATGTTTTAAGTACATACATATATTTATATGTACAGGTGCATGCATACATTTGTGCAGCACACACAATGTATGTTGATCTCCCTGATGTCATGAATGACTAGAAGTCAAGTTCAGATTTCGGATAAACTGTTTTGAAATTACAGGGAATTTTTGACCAAGGTTAGAAAAGGCAGATGGGTTTTGAAGCTTTCCAAGTGTACAAAAGAGAAATTACAGCTGTAGGCATCCCTTACTTCCTCATAGTCAGTTGGCTCTTTTTTTTTCCCCTTTTTTTTCTTCTGGTTATTATTACCATTATTCGTTAAGAATGACACTGTGAAACAATTTGTTTCACAGCTGCCATGGCAAAGAATAGGATTTGCTCATAGATTATGATTTCCTCAGTAACTTACAAATGGTTTGGTACAGAAATTAATTTCTCTTTCTGTAGACCTAAGGAGGTCTCATTCTTGATTCTAATGGCAGGAAAGTTGGTCTTGCTTTGCAGAGAAAAAATAGTACTTCTGATTTGTAGATGTCTTCATCTGGGGATATGTTCTTTCCCCTTGAAGATTAGTAGTTTTGTTACAACTCGACTCTAGTAAGCTCCTAATCGTCAAATAGTTATGGCAGTTCTAGACCTTCAAACTTTAAGGCAATAAATCTCAAATCAACTGTGGATCCTATGCCTGAAATTGAAATTGAAATGAAAGCAGAATTATTTCTAAACTGCATTTTGCAGCTGTTATTTAAAGTATTATTGAATCAAGGAATGCAAATAGGTTGAATAAGATGTTCAATCTCTAAAAAAAAAGGCACACTGAGAGTAGCTCTCATATATAATACCACACAGATTCACAAAAAGCAATGTTTGATTTTTTTTTTTTCCAGTACACTCCTCCATTAAAATAAGTTGTACCGCTATGATCAAGATTTACTTCACAAATGAAACAAGGGAGTTTTCAAACTGTTCCTCTTTGAGTTATATTTTCCACAAGAAATGAAATGCCTATTAGATTTTGAAGTGCACTACGCTGTACACCAGTAAGTGCAGCTCAGGAACATCAGGTAAAATGCCTCCAGTAAAAGTCTACCTTCATCAGAATCATTCACTTTAAGAGGTAGATGTTACAGGTAGTGAACATCTAGGGAAATGAAGAAGAGATCTCAGGAGATATACAACTTCTCCTAAATACTGCTTAATCATCGTTGAACCAAAAACCAAGACACTAAAGTTTATATGCAGGAATGTAAATATAGCTTGGCAATGTAAAATCTTCTTGGTATTAAGTTCTTAACTTTAACCTACTTTTATTATTAAATATTATTTTATCTGCAGGAGCTTAAAATAGTTTATTAATTAATGTTTTTTACTCCACTCAAATACATGAAGACATAAAGATATCTTCAGGCCATGAAAATGATAAGCGGACTGGACAGGCTGAGAGAGTTGGGGTTATTCAGCCTGGAGAAGAGAAGACTCTGGGCAGAACAGCCTTCCAATATCTAAAGGGGGCCTACAGGAGAGATGGGGAGGGACTTTTGTACCAGGGAATGTAGTGATAGGATGAGGGTTAATGGTTTTAAACTGAATGAAGGGAGATTTATATTAGATCTGAGGAAGAAATTCTTTACTGTCAGGGCATTGAGGCACTGGAAAGGCTGCCCAGAGAAGTTGTGGATGCCCCATCTCTGGAGGTGTTCAAAGCATTGAGCAACCTGGTCTAGTGGGAGGTATATGCATTATTTTTAAGGTCTCTTCTAATTCAAACCATTCTATAATTCTAAGACCTTTTAGGGGAGAAAATATAATTCATTTTCAGAGACTTGTTGAAATGACATAAAAATCTTCTTATTGATCCTGAATTCAATATGATGACTGTTCACTTAATGGATTTTGTATGATAATTAATAAAATGACATATTGGAGCTTCTAAAGTTCCATGAATTTTATCATTTAACACCACTGAAAACTTTGCACCAGATGTGCATTGTTGCTTTGTAGAGGAGAGATGAAAAATATTTCTACATGTAGAATATAAGCTACAAGCTGATCTGTTTGTGTGGCACTGAATTGACAGCCTTTCCAGCACTTTAACTAGAAAAGTACTTCTGATGAATGATTGACCACAGTCATATAATTGAAGATTTGCATAAGGTGTAAAAAGAATCCCTGTCTTTAAATGAGACAAAGATCTGTAAATGTCTGCTATTTCCAGCTGTTGTACTAGATTTTCCCTGTTTTAAAATCTGTCCAAAGATTTAATAGATTGTACATTGTTTGGAATAAAAAAGACATTTATTGACTTTTACAGGACCAATAACCATAGATTCAAGGGCTGATTTTTAAATTAGTATGTTGAATTTCATAAGTGACCTTTTGACTTTATGATTCTGTGCACTATTTTATAGAAAAGTCCTCAAATGCAGTGGTCATCTCATCTCTTTTGTTTTATTGACTGTCTGGGTCACTTCTGCTTTAGTAGAAGTTCTGTTGGAAGAAGTGTCAGTTTGTAAAGGAGTTTGGCACTTTTGAACTGTGTTGCTATACCATGATAGAGTAAATTCTATTGGAAATTACTTGCTGACTTGTTCAGGAAGAACTGATGGAATATGTGTGTCTCAATGAGGTTTGGGCACAGAGCTATTATAATTTGCATTCATATATCTATGAAATACTGTTGATATTTATAGGTGATAGAAGCAACTGACAATGACCCAGAAGTACCTATGTGCTTGACAACTCTTCCTTGTCCTTAGGATAAATTCTAATCATTGAAAAAATTAATGAGCTATAATTTCAGGAGAAAATAATCTGTCCATATACCATTTTGTGTTTTTTTTAAATAAAATTTTTGAAAGAGAATATACATGTTTTTTTTTTTCTTTTTCAAATGTATGCTAATGTACTATTAGTTGAAAAGCATATGAAGGAGTTAGCAACAGATCCTGTAGATAAGCTCTATCAGTAGAAGTTTTTCCTTACGTTTCTCACTTTTACATTTGCTTTTAGTTTTAGTAAATTTTTATCCAAGTTGAATTTTCCTGTATATCTCTTCCAAGGTTTCAGCAAAAAAATTTTTATCCTTTGCTGAGAATCTACACTTGAAATTTTCACATAGAAAATAATGTATTGTGCAGAGGTTCCCTTAGTTTCTTTGAAGAGTCTCTCAAACCAGCAGCTCACTAGCAACAGATTTAATATGAATATCTAAGCAATTTTTATGTGTAGAAGAGGCAATTGCTTAAAGGACAACCAATAGGTCAACTTCATTGCATATATTCAGGCTCCATGGCATTCCACGACTGATAGAAGTGATATTCTGAAGCAAAGAGACTTGAAAGACTACTGTAGAGCAATGGGACAAAAGTTATAAAAAAAAAGTTATAAAGACTATTCCATCAGAAGATGGGTTAGGTGGGAAATCCTTAGGGACAGGGTTAATGAGAATTCCCAATGTAGATTATGTAGACACCTGAGCCCTTGATCCTGTTTTCTATGTGGAAATAGACTAGAATGATTGATTTTAGCTAGTTCTATTGTTTTTTTCTGCTTCATCTTTTTAATCTTTTTATTTATTTATCTATTTATTGATTGATTGATTTTCACCAATAAAGGATTTAAACTGTTTTATTTCCTCTGGGGGAAAAAAAAAAAGGTAAGAGTAAATATACTAGATTTCACAAACGTGGCTGAGATGTAGCAAATATCATTAAATGAATGTCTGTCTAAACTATCTTTTTAAAAAGCAAGTGTTTACCATGTAGTGCTTATTGCTTATAAGATATGGTACTTTATGAAAGCTGGCTGATAACTGGATACTTCTATCACCTCTTCTGAGAATGAATGAATTGCAGACCTAAGTTTAAATTATTGGTATGTTTGCAGAGAAACTCCAGGATAGTCCAAAGCATAGCTATTTTACTATCAGGAGTGTTCTCTTCTTGAGGATATACACAACCAGGACTTTTTGACCATCTAGTAAACTTTTCTTCAACAACCTGTTACTTCTTATAAGTTCTTACACAAATTATTTTTGTCAATCATTTCACTTACTTACACTTTCTTTTCACTTTAAGATATTAAGTCTTTGAAAGCTCCAGTGGTACATAATACAAGTTTTGGTAGGTTTCTCTTTGACCTTATTGAATGTACTCAAGTCATCATTCAGGTTTGTTGACAAACTAAGAACTTCTGGATCAGTGATCTATTATGTAACAAAATGTGAACAATTCTTAGAAATATGCAAATGGTTTTAGAAATTCTAGATTTATTTTTCTGATGGCTACAAGAGATTAGATATCTTCCTTCAAACTTAAATCCTGTCCAAAAACCTTTTCTTCCTTTGCACGTACCAGAGGTATGCAAAGAAACAAAGATTTTCTGCTGTGACTAGAAATACATAGAAAATATATTAGCTGCCATTAGCAGCTTGGACTAAGACCATAATGATTCATCGCTAAAGGAGGGTGCATATAATCCATATAGAAAATTGTATTAAAGTCTGCCAGGCTGTTATAACAATTTATTTTTCTACTTGGTAAGCTACAAAATTTGAATCATCTACATCACTTCTCACTCCAGAATCCAGAATTTTTCATATTATTTCACAAAATAAAAATTATTTCACAAAATTCCAACTTCATTTATAGCAATGAACAGACAGCAGAAAAGAAAGACAAAATTTGTGTTTTCTGAGCAATGCAATGGCTTGAAACATGTGTAGTGCCCTGTAGTCTTCACTCCAACACATATTTTGCATTTAATAATATGGAGAACTGTGCGTTTACATATTCAGAGTCCACAGCTGTTTGCTCAAAGGAGCTCCAAGGAGCTTTGCTTTGCCAAGGAGCTGAGGTGGAGATAAGTTACTTCTTTAATTCCTTTATACCACTTTGTAACAGCAGTCAGTCACCTTCTCAGTGGAAAGTGTGTGGACTCACTATTGTCATTGTCTTTCATGAATGCTACATTGCAGCTCTTAACTGTAGTTTCTCATTAAAAAAATTAAAAATAAAATATGTCTTTGCACTAATAATCAATGTTGTAGATACAACTATGCACATTTCTTCCATTAAAGAAGAAACTGTCATTAATGATTTATAATATTTTCCAAGTGGCAAATGTTTACATACCACTTAGGTTTCCCCCAGTTTACAAAGAATTACGTGAAGTCAGAAGAATTGAAACTGTTTACTTCCAGAAAAGTTATAGTATTTGATATATTTATGAAAATAACTTAAAATATTCTAGCAAGAGAACTTATTTTCCAAATTTTTTTTTATATAGCTAGGCAGAAATATATCAGGGAATTGGAAGAAATCCATAAAATCTAATTAATTAATTAAGTCTAGTATTATATTAAACAAGTTCTAGCAGTGATAAGCACATAGATAATCATATTAATTAGGGTACTGATGAATGAATGCCCAATGAAATACGTACACTTCCTTAAAAACAATTAATATATTTCAGTAAACAGCTTTTTCAGAAAATATGTATTTGCTTAAATAAAGTTGTGGCTTGTTTGGAGAGAATAAAAAGCATTTTAATTGAACTTGGATTAAGGAAATTATCAAATGTTTCATTTATAGGCCTTCCTATAATCACCAGGATGCTGGTGATCAGACCTCTCCATCAACTAGATGAAAAATAGAACATAGAGCATAAATTTCAGTCTTAGTCACAAATGTCATATAGGTAGCATCTCTGTAGTTTCAATGAAGGTGTTTGAAAGGTTGTGTTTCATTCTAATCTGGAAATTGATTTATTTCGTTTTGAAATTGAAACATACACATACATTTTTTAAGATGGATTTTGAAACCAGTCACTCTCACTTAATTTCTGTTTTATTAATTTAGGATTGGGACACAATTTTTACCTTAAGGATTTTTTAGGCTGGATAAGTTTTTTGATGTTTAGAAGTAAAGCATTGGACCAAGGATAGAATTCAGGCAAGTGAATAAAATAAATAATACTTCAAGATGCACTTTCAATCAATATGTAAAGTGTGTACAGAGGCAAAAAGTATTCATGTCTGTTAAATATAATTCCATGTACTATTACAAATGTGCATCAGAATTATTGTTCTTTGTTGTTTTGCAGTTCTGCTTTCATGTACACTTCCTAGAAATGAATAAATTTAAGGCAGAATTTTGCCTATCAGTATGAAACTTGTGGGTACAGATTTGCTTTTCAGATGCAAGTAAATATATAAGGGAGCAAAACCACTGAATATGGATTTCAGATTAAAGGACATTAAAATCCTCACTTTAAAAAAACATTTATTACATGTACTTAAACGGAGATGACTGTTAGCAGAAAAATGCTTCTAAGCGAAGCATAAGAGCGAGCCATTTCACAATGATCTAGCCAATTGCATGGTTAGAATCATGGCAGCAGATCAAATTCAGCACAGGTAAAAAAGAGGTAATGGCACTTGGAAAGAGTGTATGAATTTTATTTTACCTGATAGCATATTTTATACTAGTATAGTGTTCTATTTGAATAGTCATGTTCAGAAATAAAGTAATACATTCATTAAGATTAAAAAATGTATTGAGGAATACCTTACTGAACATAATTTCTAAAACATCAACAAAAGGTATTTAGGTCAACCTATAAAGACACAAATATTAGAGAAATCCTCAGTTTAACAAGTTCTAGACTGGTGACTGTGAGATTTTTCTTTGCTGTCAACATTTCTGTCAGATACACTTAATCCACATATATGTAGTTTTGGGTAAAAAAATAAAATCTACATTTAATATTACACTTTTCTATTCAATTTTGATAATACTTCTTTTTTAGAGGAAGTAAACAAATAATATGAGATGTAGAGATGCTTCCATGAATGAAAAATTAGAAGGATATTTTTTCAAAGGAACAGATTGAAGAGAAGTGCTAAAAAAAATATATTTCATGTGTAGTGTGTTGATTGCTGTTGAAATCAATCACTTTTGTTCATATTAAAAATGCTCTATTAGGTACTTTATGGGAGGAGTTAAGGCTACAGTTCTCTGAGACATACCAGAAATTGGCCATTGTCAAAGCTTAGAAGAAGGCATTGTGATCAGTTCCACTTATGATGTGCACTTACTTTGTTTTGTTTCAGTCATGTCTCCTTTATTCTTACTCTGGTCTAAAGGAGAGTAGCTGTGCTTTCTGCCAGCACAAGAGGATTTAGATATGTAATATTTTGTTGTTTCTTTGCTATAAACAAAATTTATCGAAGGAAAAAAAAAATAACCAACATATTATGTAATAAACATCTTTAGATTACATTGAAAGGTAAGATACTGACAAATATTTCTGTATAGTTCTGTACTACATTATCTTCAAAACTGGAGAAGCCAGAGAGAAGAAAATACCCCAAGAAGTTCAAAATTCTAGACTACTTGCCTACATAACTGTATTACAAAGTAATCAGTTATGCTGTAGCCTGTAGTTGAATAAAATCTGTTCCTTCCTGGCAATGAATTATTGGGAGACCAGTACACTATTTTTTGCAGAAGTCTTCTGTCCAAGATAATGACCTTGGGAGATTTCAATTTTGTATCTCTTATCTGATTTTAATCATATTCCAAGTATAGTAATAAATTCATAATACTGTGGCTACACTAGAGACTAAATTAAAAGTTTGCATATAATATCAATTAGCTAGACACCATTCAAATATACCTTCTATTCAAACTGCTATTTGATTTCATGACAATCAAAAAGAGATTGTAAAATTTAGTAGAAATTTTTATCTTTAGCATTAACAATCCTACCAAAACTAGCACAGACAGCAAGCGAGAAAAGAGAAGTAAAATGAAATCAAGACAAGGACAAAAATTAATACCAGATTTTTGAAGTACAAAAAGTACTTCAGTGAGGAAAGTTTTGCTTGGTAAAGATGAGGTACTAATCCAGCAGAGTAAAATCACTATCTTAATTTCCCTTAAGTAAAAATTCTAGGGTTTTATTTAAGCAATTAAAAAAAAAAGTTAATGTAGTATCTTTTGCTGGAAACCTTGTATATCACCATTGTATGCACCTTTTCCATTCTTGCATACCAAAATTTTGTAGCACAACTGCATTAGTTAACAGTTTAGTTAAGAGAGCTTAATACAGTGGGACAGTCACATGTGCCTCTCTAATTTGTGTTACGCAATGTCTGAATATGCAGAGTTCAAGGTACTGGGAACATCAATACATGACCTGCAATCTCCTTAAAAGCTTGCAATGTGAAGTCTGAGATTGCTTAGTCCAAGATTCCTGCTGGGAAATATGGATTGCTTGTGCTCCGTGCTGCTTTCCTATGAAGTTAAAATGCTCTCTTTATCCCAGAGGGCAGGCAATTTTCTTGTACAAGTGGAAAGGGATGTTGATAGAAAAGGCAGCAATAAATTCAATGAGACAGACAGTGAAAGGAGTACGGTTCTCATTATGAGCTGTCACCATGGGCAAAACACCCTGACTGTTCATGTTGGCCTGTTGACTATTTTAAACAAGACACAGATGGAAGAAAAAGGAGGATGAACTCAGAATTTGGTGAAATATGCAAACGCAGTTGTGATTACTTAGCTTAAATTAATTCAGATGAAATATTTCTATTTTTGTTTCTTTTTTTCTTGCGATTTTGAAACATATTTAGTAATTACCTACACTGTTGTTTTGCTTCGTAGTCCGTGATATACGTTGTATTTAATACTGTCTTTAAAAGTGGTTTATAGGTTTTTTTTACGTAGAAGCCGGCATATTTGTGTCTTGGAAATAAAAAAACCCAAAAGAGTTTGCCAATTAATTTCTTGGATATGTTCTCTATTCCAGAAACTGGAAAAAAAAAAGACCCTATACATTCTATCTACACTTATAACTCAGAAAGATATGTAAAATGCAGAAAAGTTACTGCATTCAAAATCTAAATTTTGAAGAAAATATTGCTACATTTGAACACAAAAAAACTAATTATAAAGAGTAATACTAGAAATAAAAATATTTTTCTTTCTTAGAAGTAGAAACTCAAGCTTAGTGTTGGGAAATACTACAAAAGTAGTCCACAAAAAGGGCTGGAAAACCAGTAATGTAAGGTCTTTTGGTCAGAAGAAGCTTGTCACAGTACATCCAGAAACAAAGCCAGAAAATGTCAAAAATCAAAATTAACATATTAATCAGTTATGAAGAAGTAAGTAAATCATGATAGTTCTGGATATCAATTTCTGTTGATTCCATGATGTCCGTTCCTTTTTTTTAAATAGTATCTTCTCTGAGTTTTCTTAAAATATTTAACTGAGATGACAATAATATTTTAACACAAAACTTAATTTACAGACTGTAGATATTGCAATTGGAGTCCTTTGCTCTTTTAATAGGGTAGAATGCTGTTAAGAGCATCACACAGCAAATCATCTCTTTTTCCATTCCCTTTTTAATTCTTTATACCATTTTACGTTATTAATTCTAAAAATTCTGAATAATGGAGCATCCCAACAAAGAGAAAGTCAGGCAAAAACACCAGGAGGGTGGCTTGGACAATCTCAAACAGAAAAAGGAAGCCTATAGAGGGTGGAAGCAAAGACAGGTATCCTGGGAGGGCTACAGAGAAATTGTCCAGCCAGGGATCAGGATAGGAAAGTTAAAGCCCAGATAGAGCTAAATCTGGCCAGGAGTGTCAGGGGCAAAAGAAAGCTTTCTATAGGCATGTCAGTGACAAAAGGACTAGGGAAAATGTGGGCCCACACAGGAAGGAAATGGGAGACCTGGTTACTCAGGATATGGAGAAGGTTGAGGTACTCAATTACTTTCTTTGCCTCCATCTTCACTGGTAAGGGCTCCAACCACACTGCCTGAATTGGACTGTGGAGGGCAAAGGCAGGGGCCGGGAGAATGAGGTACTACCCACTGTGGGAGAAGACCAAGTTTGAGACCAGCTGAGGAGCTTGAAAGTGCACAAGTCCATGGGATACAGACCAGACAGAGAAGGGATTATGAGCAGCCCTGAGAAGGACTTGGGGATGTCGGTGGATGAGAAGCTCAAGATGACCTGACAATGCGCACTCCAAGCCCAGAAAGACAACCACATCATGGGCTGCATCAAAAGAAGAGTGGCCAGCAGGTTGAGGAGGTAACTCTGCCCTTCTGCTCTTCTCTGATGAGACCCCACCAGGAATACTACATCCAGCTCTGGAGCCCCCAACATAAGAAGGACATGGATCTGCTGGAGCAGGTCCAGAGGAGGGTCACAAAGATGATCAGAGGACTGGAGTACCTCTCCTATGAAGAGAGGTTGGGAAAGATGGGTTTGATCAGTCTGGAGAAGACAAGGCTCTGAGGACACCTAATAGCAGCTTTGCAGAACCTAAAGGGGGCCTACAGAAAAGACGGAGAGGGACTTTTTGTCAGAGAGTGTAGTGATAGGGCAAGGGATAATGATTCTAAACTGAAAAAGTGTAGATTTTTATTAGATATTGGGAAGAAATTTTTCACTATGAGAGTGGTGACGCACTACAACAGGTTTCCCAGGAAAGCTGTGGAGGCTCCATCCGTGGAAGTGTTCAAGGTCAGGTTGGATGGGACTTTGAGCAACCAAGTCTAGTGGGAGGTGTCCCTGCCCATGACAGTGGGTTGGAGCCGGATCACATTGAAGGTCCTTTCCAACCTAAACCATTCTATGATGCTATGATTTTATGATTCTGATCATTGGTCCTCTGAAATAGGACATATTTCCCTATATGTTTAATAAAGAAGTCTTCAGACAGGCTGTTTCTGCACTCACTAAGTTAAAACTTTTCCTGAGCTAAAAAAACTAGACTTTTTGTCTTTCATGTCAGGAAGGATTATAAACAATGATAGCGATAACCTGTTCAGCAACCTTAAAGATCAAGCACATTGAATCTGATCAGAAGAGGGAGTTAAAGACTTTTATGCTACTTAGTCCTTTGGTTCTACTGAGAGTAGTTAGTTGCTTAACTTTGTTGCAAACTGATGAACCCTATGTGGTCTATGACCACAATACCTCTGAAAATACTGTTATAATAGAAAGATCATTAAAACACTAAAACTGAAAACACCAGCAACACACATGATACTGAAAAAAAAATAAAAAATTCATGAACTTCCCTGTGTTAAATTTCTGTCTTATTCTCTTCAAATAATGAGACATCTATTTGGAGAAAGAGTGTCTTCAAGAAGACTTGTCTTCTCTGTTAAGTTGCTTTTTTAACTGGAGGAAAAAAAAAAAAAAAGAAAAGATTAACTTGTTGGACAAAGGAAAGTTTTACACTAGAATTGTCATTAGTTTTTTTTTTCCACAAAATTAGACACTTTAGGAGCGTAATAGCTCTGGTAGTTAATTATTACTTGTGGATTTTGTGCTAACCATGGAATGAAAGACATGACCGTTTTCTTTTCTAATCTTGAACTCATAATTTGCACTTTATAATTACAATACATTGTTATTTCAAATATAAAAGATATCTTTGTGTGTATTTTCTTATTTACATTTTAAGTTATGCCAGTTTTATAGAGTGAGAGTTTTTATCAAAAAACTCTCTGAACAATACATCTCAAGTACAGAGAAGTGGAACACTTATTCCTTTTAGAAGGAGCAAATTATTTCAGCAGAACATTTAAGATTTGGATTGGTTGCTCAAATTCAGGAACGAGATAAAAAAACAACACAACAAACAAACAAACAAAAAACCAAAAACAAAGCTTTGGATTTCAGTCTTCACTCTTCAGCAACTTTAAAATTCTATTTTCACTGTAAACATATAAAGGTCAAGTTTACCACATAACATTATGTTTAGTCCCATAAATATATAAGAAATTATTGCCTCTGACCCTGAGGCACTTGCAACAAGACATTTTTTAATAAGGAAAAGAAATACACGAATAAGCAAATATTATAAAACCAACCAAATAATAGCTGATTAAACATTATCTGTAGTTGACAGGCTACTCAATGTTTTTCTTTTTAAAAATACAAATTATTAAACTATTTTCAAAGAGATAGAAATCCCAGAAAAGTGCCTGGTACAATTAGAAAGCTTTATGAAAGCATTTATGAAGCTCAGTTCCTACACAAAGAAGTGTATAGGAGAGTTCTCATGTTCTCTGAAATTTAAAAACTACACATCTACTGTAGGAGGAGGCAAAATAAATCAGCTTGGTTCATCTACACTTACTGTTTGTGTACATCTTTAGATACGTTTTGGAATCTGTGCAGGGTTTCATCATGTCCCTCATGAATAACTAAATGAAGATTAACTCTGTTACTTTTCTACTGTCCATATTTTCTTCCTATTGTTTAGTGAATGCTTGCCAAATATTTATTGATCATCATAAAGCAAGCACTGACTCAAAATCTCATGATAGTAGGACTTGTGCAAGCATAGAACCGAAAGATAGACAGTGGTTTTCAGAGTGTATGCTGTAACAAAATGGAAAATATATGGATAAAGACATGTCAGAAATCACAGGGAAACGATGAGACAACAGTAGTAATCTTGGCAGGTGTTAGTGCAGCCCTTCAAGATCATAAGCGCTTCTATGGGTTGTTTTAGTCATCAGAGAAAAGTAGAGTTTTAATGAGGAATTTAGAAGAACGTAAAGAAATAGCTTTGAAGATATTTATGAGAAACTCTTCCCAAGTGTGAAGGACAATATGGAGGATGTTTATTTGAAAATTTAATAATGTGATGGTGAGGATTAACATCATGAGCTAGTAAGAGGTAGAAAATTTCCTTTATGAGAAACTCTTCCCAAGTGTGAAGGACAATATGGAGGATGTTTATTTGAAAATTTAATAATGTGATGGTGAGGATTAACATCATGAGCTAGTAAGAGGTAGAAAATGATACTTGATACTGCATAGAGATGATTAAAAGTTAGGAATTTTGAAAATGAAGGCAAGTGATTAATATTTGATATGGTAAAAGGAGAGAAGAGCCATTGGAAGTATTCAAGATAAAGGGTACAGCATATGAGATGATGAGAGCCTGAATCAAAATTTTTGCATATGAATGGAAAGGAGAACTTATATCTTAAAGCCTAGACATGATCTGAATATATAAAGCAAGGAAAGATCAATAGGCATAATACTGATATTCACAATGAAAAGGAGGTAACTGCAAAGGTCAAATACAGGCAAGAAGGCAAAATGTTTCTGTTAGCCATGATGAACGTGATGTGAGGTTTATTATCCATGGGCTAGAAGATTTAATTTGGACCTGGTTAGAGAGATCTGGAACAGGGAGATAAAGTTATGCTTTTTGCCTGAAGATATTTGTGGGTGAGATTATCCAGATTAGAATTCAAAAAAAAAAAAAAAAGAATGTAACTAGTGTTGGAGAGCACTTTGGGACTACTGTAGATGGAGAGAGTGAGGAGAGTTCTCTGAGGGAAGTTTTCCAAAAATAAAAATTAGTCAAGAGAAGAGTTGTGGAAGAAAAGGAAAAACAGTTTGTCTGACTATTCTGATGGTATTAGTCAAAGAATATTAGAGTGGCATCCTGTCTCCCAGATTTAGATACAAAGCTGTCAACAGAGATTATGAGAGATTCTTTGAGAATGTTTTCACATGCTGTCAGTGGCTGGATAAAAAAACAAAAAAGGTGGTAGGTAGAAAATGAAATGGTGTTCAAGGATAGACATTTTTTAGTCTGAAGATACTAGCCATATGCAGGGAAAGAGAAGAATCGGAGAAAAGTTAAAAGAAAAAAAAAAAAGAAAAAGATGATGGCAGAGAAAATAAGGAACATTAAAGAACACTCAGAACAGGCTTGACAGTAAGGAGAAAAGGAAAAAAAAAAAAAGAAAAAGGAGTCATGCTGAGAAAAGAACAAGATAGTTTCATATTTTGTCCTTTGTTTCCTTGAAAGAATTTAAGCAGACATTTTATGATGAAACAGAGGCAAAAGGAAAATGAGAACACAATCAAGACGAAAAAGGATGGCTGGAATTCATAAAAAAAAGCTGGAATTGGTTAGCAAGAAGCATGGCAGACCTGAAAAAATAAAATTAATCCATAGCGTAGGCAAATGTCTTAGTCCACTTAATCCACTCTGCAATACCAGAGAAAGAAACAGGACGTGGAGGGAAACAGTCTTTTGGGGCATAAGCCTACATGGAACCTATACTATTAAAACTACTATAAATTATAAAACTATTAACTATAATGTTGAGCTATAAAACTACTATTAACGAGTAGTTTTGCCGGCGAGCCGCGGCAAACTTAAAAGCGGCCACACCGCGAGCTTCCCCCAGGCACGCGGAGAGCGGCACCGGTGAGCGCTGCGGCTTTACATCTGATCCAGACTGAGGCGGAGAGGGGATTTCCCGGAGACCGGAAGCCGAGGGAGAGCGGGGAGACCCGAAACCAGTCGGGAATCTCGCGAGGGAGCCGAGAGGCTGACGTAGGTGGGGGCGGGGCCGGGCGAGCCGCGGCACATTTAACAGCGGCCATAGCTGCAACAGGCTCCGAGCGCGTGCCGGGCGCGCGTAAGAGGAAGGGCGGGTGTATCAGCGCGCAGGCGCACGTGCGCAGAGCGTGAGGGAAGCGGCCCTCAGGTGTTGGACAGAGCGCGCGGAGAGCGGCGGAGGGGAGGGGAGCGGGGACTTGTGCGCAGGACAAGGAGGGAGGGTCTTAGGGTGAATGGTCCGTTCAGGCTCAAGGGAGGAAATGGCGGCCAAACGCCCCAAAGCCCCTGTGGAGAAAAATGTGGGAACTCAGACCCAGCTCCCCCGGAAAGACGCAGCCGTTCAGGGCCCTGGCTGCACCGAATGCCTGAGCCTGGCTGTGGAACCACAGGGACCCGGGGACGCCTGTTGTGTGCGATATGAGCAGATAAACAACCTGCTCAGACAGGTGGTAGAACTGAGAGAAGAGGTGGAAAGGTTAAGAAGCATTAGAGAATACGAAAGTGAAATAGACTGGTGGAGCCGTACCCTGGGGCAAAGGCAGCAAGAAGAGGCTCTAATAAAAGTAGGTGATCACCAGGCAGAGAAAGGGGACTTTGAAATTGAAAGGGGGGAATGGAGGCTGGGCCTTCCTCAGAGAGGCAAGTGGAACCGTCAACAGCCTCCCTCGCATTCCCAGTTACATTTGCAAAATAGGTTTGGAGTTCTGGATTTTGGGGATGAGGCAAATGAGACTGGAGAAGACGATCTCCCCAGTGAGGTACCCTGGACGGGTCACCCACCCAGGCGCCTGAGGACCTCATCAACAAAGAAAAAAAGGAGGGTGATTGTAATAGGTGACTCCCTTCTCAGTGGAACAGAGGGCCCAATCTGTAGGCCAGACCCGTCCCACAGGGAAGTTACCTGCCTCCCTGGGGCCAGGAACATACAAAGAAAAATCCACTCCCTGGTTCAGCCCTCAGATTATTACCCACTTCTGATATTTCAAGTGGGTAACAATGAGGTGACTACCAGAAGCCTCGAGGCAATGAAAAGGGATTTCAGAGCTCTGGGACGACTGGTCAAGGGGTCAGGAGCACAGGTGGTGTTCTCTTCTATCCCACCAGACATAGGGATGGATGTAGGGATAAGTAGGAAGAAACAACAAATCAACTCATGGTTAAAAGACTGGAGTTAACAGCAGGACTTTGGATTCTTTGAGCACAGGCTGATCTACAGGTCACCAGGCATGCTTGCAGCAGGCGGGGGAAGCCTAACCCAAAGGGGAAAAAGGATATTGGGACAGGAGTTAGTAGGGCTCATTGAGAGAGCTTTAAACTAGATTTGAAGGGGGACGGGGTTGGAACCAGGGTTACTAAAGCGGTGCCCGGGAGCAGTGCGCCAGTGCTATTAGGTAAAGGTGCCAGCCCTTCCAGAAAAATAGTGGGACAATTAGCCCAACTGAAGTGTATCTACATGAATGCACGCAGCATGGGCAACAAACAGGAGGAGCTGGAGGCCATCATGCAGGAAGAAAACTATGATCCAGTTGCCATCACAGAAACGTGGTGGGAGGACTCGCATAACTGGAGTGCTGTGATCGATGGCTACCAACTTTTCAGAAGGTACAGGCAAGGAAAGAGAGGTGGTGGGGTGGCCCTTTATGTTAAGAACAGTATCATACGCCTAGAACTCAGCAATATGCATGATGACAGTGTTGAGTGCCTATGGATAAGAATCAAGGGGAAGACCAGTAAGGAAGACATTGTGGTGGGAGTTGGAACATAAGAGGTTCCACTCAAATATGAGAAAAAACTTCTTCACAGTAAGGGAGCCCTGGAACAGGCTGCCGAGGGAGGTTGTGGGGTCCCCTTCTTTGGAGATTCTCAAGACCCGCCTGGATGCAGTCCCGAGTAACATGCTCTGCCAAGCTCTAGGCAATTCTGCTTTAGCCGGGGAGTTGGACTAGATGATCTCTATCTTCCAACTCTAAAAAAATTCAGTGAAATTCAGTGAACTATATTGTTAAGCTTATAGATTCCCATAACTCTCTTATGCCATGGCTGGTTTCTACATAAACTTCTTTTTCTAACATCATACTTTGCAAGGCAAGTACAGTGTGCATTTGAGCATACATGACTGGATTTATGCTTTTGTAACACAGGGAAACAAACATGGCAAACATAACAATCATTAACAGAACTATCAGGCCTGATAACATTAAAACCAATGATACTTTTGTGATCAGAAAAGATTCATTGCTTTGTCGTTTCTGATGGTTGTTCGTGCTGCTCAGCTTCTAGATACGGTCAAACATCATGCTGGGATCCACTTGGGACCATTTCCTGCAGAAACACAAGTGTATCCTCGCCCCCAGGTTATCAATGGCACTGGGCCTTCCCGTTGTCCAGTGGCCATACCACAAATATGGACCATTGGCCATGTTTTGAACATTGGGGAAGCTCCGAAGTGTCGATTCACTCGCGTCATTTCAGCGTTGTCTCTGTTTAGAAAATGCAAAACAAAAGCAGCTTTCCACAGTCGTTCCTGTGGTGGATCTTCCAGACTCCCCCTTTTTTGTTTAATTAGCAATTGGTTTAGTGTTTGATGGGCATGCTCAACCATCGCCTGCCCTGTAGGGGAGTGTGTAATTCCAGTGATGTGGCGAATGCCCCATTCCTGTAAAAAAAGTTGTGTGGTTTTAGATACATATGCAGGGCCGTTGTCTGTCTTGATGGTTTCTGGTATACCCATAGCAGCGGTAGCTGCTTAGCCGGTGTCGTCAGACATCTCAACTCTTTTCTCCTGTATGTGCAGTGGCAAAGATATAATTAGAAAAAGTATCAACAGTGACATGTACTTACTTTAGGCAACCAAATGCTCCAAAATGTGTAACATCTGTTTGCCAAATTTGCAGTGGTGAGGTGCCACGTGGGTTAATTCCCAGTTGTGGCAACGGTGCTATAGATTGGCATTCAGGGCATGTCAGGATAATATTACGTGCTTGGTCAGTGGTTAGCTGAAATTGCTTTTGTAGTGCCTTCCTGTTTTGGTGAAAGAAGTTATATGAGAGCTGTGCTTGTTGAAGTAATTGCAGTGTGGGGAGGACGACTGTGGCTTTGTCCGCAGCACGGTTGCCCTCAACTAGGGGTCCTGGAAGAGAGGACCCCTACATATACACGCCCTGTATATGCGTGACATAATAGCATAATTTACGGTAGGAAACATAATGCCATAATTTTTTAAGTTGTCTGAATAACTCTGGGTTGTTGACTTCCTTTAGGAGAGCACCTTCTATACGCTGAACAATTCCTGCAACATATAAAGAATCAGTTACGATATTGAGATTTACATCAGAAAAAAGCTGAAAAGCACACTCAACAGCTGCAAGCTCAACAACTTGGGGCAATCTATCGACACGTTTTGTATCTTGGTTCCTAACAATTTTTGCAGATCATTGAGAGTCTTGTAACGCCAGTTTCAGTGCTTGTGGTTGGATGGTGTGAGTTGTAATTTTCCATCCTAGATATTTCCAGGGCGGTTCACTTTGGACCTTTTCCTCAGGTATCTGCAAGGCTGCTCCGTGGATAGCAAGGCAGACTTGGCAGACGACTGTCTGCAGGTCTTTGTCTTTTTACAGTGGGGCCAGTGGCCAGTTGTTCTTGTACTAAGTCATGCAAATGCTGCAGTTTGTCCTTTTAAGCAGCTCCCACAGTGACCTGCTGCCAATGCATCAGCCAAAAAACTCACTCCATGAGTTGCCGTGCTGATATCTTGGCACCCTTTTAGGAACGCTTTATGGTAGTCAGCATTAGCATTTTCGAACTAATTGTTTCATGAGAATATCACAAACTGCATGGTTATCTACTTGTCTCTCTACTGCATTTTGGAGCCGATCAAGGGTTTTCCAGGCGCTTGTGTGATAGCAGAAAAGGAAGCTTCTGGAGCGGCTGTATCAGGTACCCTTCTTATCACGCGCAGTTCAATGTCTTTTATTTGTCAAAACACTGTCTGTCCATCTGGGCTTGCAGGTCGGGAGTAGCACAAGGTCCCTCACCGACGAGATCATTCACACCAATATGATTTAAATTGCCTATTAAGTTATCCAGTGCTTTAGCAGATGCGAGATCATGGTACCCAATCACGAATACAGCATATTGCATAGCCGACAAAATCACACACAACAAGAGTTTCCAATCATAAGTCATAACATATCTGTCGCCAATGATCACCAATAAACTAAAGGTATATGCTGATCAAAGACCATAGTCCTTTAATAATTTTCTCAATTCTTTTACCGGATCATAGGGTAGAGATTCCAGCAGGACTCCTGGACACCTTCGATAAGTCACAGGGAAACCTTGTAGGAATTCTGTATCTCCCTGGGCTATACCTTCTTTTCTACATTGTTCCAGAACACCATAATACAAAGTCCGAGTTGGTGCAACACCCCCAACTGCCCACCTTGGTTCGTCATCACGGGGGTACAGATTCGGCTCCTTTTCAAGGTTCACAGGACCAGGGTCAACAGGATAGTCCGCCCCAAGGTCTGATTTTTGCGCCGCAGTGTTACAGAAAGGTGGCAGCAGTAGAGCAGTCAGGGGTGCCAAGCATTGTTTACAGGTCATCTGGAGTTGCTCATGGGCCATCTTCTGCCAGTGTTCCTGCTTCTTCTTCTGGTCTCTGCTTCTTCCACAATCCTGTTAACATCCTGTTCTCCCACACTCCGACCCATTGTTAGGTCATCAATACAGATTTTTGGCTCCAGTATTGACCTGGGAGGAACACCACTCATAACCAGCTTTTGTACTGCTCATCATACTGTGTTGAACTCAGTCACTCAACCAATTTTCTATCCTGTTTAATCCATTTATCCAGTACCTATCTCACCAATCTGACTGTAAGGATTCTTTGGGAGCTCATGTCAAAGACATTTCTACAGTCAAGAAAAATGCTATCCGCAATTCTCCATTGCCCGTTGAGCCTGTCACTTCATTACGGACAGCTGTTAGGTTGCTCAGACATGGTTTGCCCCAAGTTATTTAACAAAAAGAGAAGCTCAACATTACCAGGCAATGTGCTCTCACAGCCCAGAAAGCCAACAGCAGCCTGGGCTACATCAAGAAAAGCAGGTCAAGGGAGGTGGTCCTGCCCCTCTGCTCTGATGAGATCCCACCTGAAGTATTGTATCCAGCTCTGGAGCCCTCAACATAAGAATGACATGGATCTGTTGGAGGCAGTCCAGAGGAGGGCCATAAAGATGATCAGAGGGTGCAGTAAGGGCCAGAGCACCTATCCTATGAAGACAGGCTGAGATAGTTATGCTGCTCAGCGTGGAGAAGAGAACACTCCAGGGAGATGTTAGAGCAGCTTCCGGTACCTGAAGAGGGCCTGCAGGAAAGATGGAGAAGGACTTTTTATCGGGGAGTGCAATGATAGGTTTTAAAATAAGAGTGTAGATTTAGACTAAAAATTAGGAAGAGATTCTTTAATATGAGGGCGGTGACGTACTGGAACAGATTGCCCACAGAAGCTGTGGATGCCCCATCCCTGGAACTGTTCAAGGCCAGGGTTGGATGGGGCTTTGTGCAACCAGGTCTGCAAGAAGGTGTCCCTGGCCCTGGCAGTGGAGTTGGAACTAGATCTTTAAAGTCCCTTCCAACTAACCATTCTATGATTCTATGAGCAATAATCTATGTTGACCGTGCAGAATTGAGTTTATTGTGTTTTGGTGCTAGTAGAAGGAAGTATATGAACTATACTATCAGGGAATAAGGAAGAACCCAAGAAAATAAACTTATCAGCAGGACTTGTGTAGTAAGCTTTCTCATAGCTTGGGAGCTGTTTGGGGAAGCTGAAATGTGTAAATGCAGAAGAAATATAAAGATTTAAAACTTACTTGGATTAGACTGTAGTCTTGAGAAAGTACTTCAGCCTTTTTCTGGAAGAATTTTGTTTTTCTGATGAATGATGCTTTCCCCAGTCAGGACTTCACAAAAGAAATCAGTTATACTAGTCTTTTTCCCTGTTTAGATAACTTACACCATTAGCTAATGCAGTAACAAAAATTACAGTGAGCATAGATAACACCGTTAATGTGGGTGCTTAAGGTACTTCATCAGTTCAATGACTGAACTGCTGCTCTAATTATATGAATGTATTCTTCATATATTTAGCAGCAGCATAGGATCTAGATGTAGTTATCTATCTTCTCTGCAGTCAGATAAAAAAATCTTTAAATATAATCTGTTATCATAACCCATGTTATCATTCTGTAATTTTACATGAGCGAAAGTGAATAATCATTAGCAATCGTAAGTGTCCTACTGCACTGTGAGCTTGGGAAGGCATAAATACTCTATGTCATTATGAAATCTCAGTTGTGATTATGAAATGTAACAAAAGCAGATGTGCAGGATTAGCTCATCATAAAAATCAATTATTTGTAGTTGATATAGCAATTCAACAAGTATTCTGATTTTATATTTTTCTTTTGCATGAAGAAAATGAAAAGTTGCATACAATTCACTGTATATTTTTGATACAAATAAGTAGTTTTCAAATCTGACCTCAATATTGATAACATAAACAGTGTAAGACCAGGAGTAGTAACATGATTTTATTTGGGTTTTAACAGTGCTGTTACATGAATCATGAGGAAATACAGAATTTTCCTGCCAAGAACAAACAAGCTATTTATCAGCAAAGTTATTTATCAACAAAGGACAGATCAGAATAAATAAACCACATTGTTACTTTTAGTTTTCAAAAACTCTCCAAAACCCAAAATTTGGAGGTGAGTTACCTAACTTTCCTTCCTGCATCATCTATGAGAAAAGGTGAGCATCTCACACAAACAACTGCCATTTGATATGTTGATCAGAAAAATAACGATATTGAGCATTTTCCTCAGAAGATTCCTAGAGCTAGAGAAAACAATGTACAGATGGCAAAAGTAAATCCTAAATATATCCCCTCAAACACTGAATTCCAGACTGGAGGAAGGTACTGTTGTCCATGTATTTACAGTATCTTGTCTTATAGCTAAGTAATTTTCCCAAATATCCTCTGACCATTACCTCAGCTGACCAGCCATGTGCCCAGTATTCAGCTAACAACCATACATGTACTATTGCTTTGTACATTAAGAAAAGCTTTATTTATTATATTGAGCAAAATTAGCCTGTTACATACAAATAGTATTCAAAGTTCAAACAGTTCCCAAGTATTTAATACCAAGGCTTGAAATTAAAATAGCTATTTATTGTTTTAAACATTACCTTTCTATAGCAAAAGACCTGCTACTTGCTTTCTCATCTGGTATCCTCCAAATCTACTACAATGAGGGTAGCTTGCACTGGCCTGAAAGGGAAGCATAATGCTACAACATCTATATAGCTGCTGTTTCGAACTTTTAAAAGTCATTACTGTTCAGATCCCTATAGATCTGACTTAGAGCTATGCTTGAATCATAATTAAAATATGGGAGAGACATGAATTTATTTGCTCATTCATAAATACTTAGTGCCACTTTAGACTTCTTGGAATATCTAACATACCTTCATGGACTTGGCAGATATGGTATAAAACACAAAGTGGCATGAGAAGCTGAGCTGACTGGTCCATACATAGAAATATGAAAAGGACGCTCAAAGGAAAGTTGGCATTTCTTCTCTAAGGTCTGCATATTTGAACACGGCACAGTCCTCTAAAGACCATGGGAGAAAAACCCAAGGAATGTAGAATATCTGTATAAAGATTGTCTTTGATACTTTCAATAATATGGAAGAGAAAAAGTAATCCAATGCACACTTGTACCTGTAGTTCTTTTGCCTAAACTGTTACTACCCAGAAGACTTGATCAGTCAGGTAAACCAAACCCAGTATATCCTGATTAGAAAATAAAATCCTGAGCTTTATTACAATAGGCATATTTATTTTATTTGGAAAAATCTAGGTGGAGAATACCAGTTTTTTTACTCAGATTCTTAACTTTATGTGTTTATGTTTGGAAAGAGGCCATTGAGAGATTGCCAAAATGAGATACACATTTTTTAAAAAAAAAAATAGGTACAAGTAAGTCTTGTTACCATTATTATCTCAACTTTTCTGTATGCCCTCCTATTTGCCTGTTCCCAATGTTATGCCTGTCTATTCCTTAAATAGTGAAGTCTTCAACAGATCATTTTTTTCTTTAGTAGACCACTATTTTCTTAATACTGTAGTGCATAAGTAGTAGAAAATCCATGTAACTACACCTTATATAAGAAGTACCAGTAGCTGACTGGGACAAGGCTTTGCTGTACGAGGGCTTAGAAAAGTAATTGTTTGTCTCCCAATTTTGTATGAAACCAGCTATGGTAATGCCCTATACCTCCGCAGAATTTCCTGAAATGCAATGTAATCAAAGAACTTTTAGGTGATAACAGTGAGAAACTGGTATCAGTTTAAATTATGCCTAAAGAATAACTGTTCAGTGACAAGAAAAATGAGGAAAGGATCAGAAGAAATTAGGAAAACATGGGAAATTTGGATTTTTGCATTTGCTTTTTAATTCTAGAATATATTCTGGTAATCCAAATATTTTTGACAAAACAGACTAATAGCTGGCAGAGCTACTATGCTTTATGCAACTTAAGGGCCTGGATTCTTTAAAAGACTGAGAGGAATGCCCTGATGCCCCAAGTTTTGGGAAATAAATTTGTGAATTCCAGCTTCTGAAATTACCCTAGAAAAAACAAGCTTTTTCCTATTTATTGGAGATTGGGACTTACAGGCACCCTGCATGTTTAAAGTAGAATTGCAGTCATCCAAGGGTACTTTCTTTTTTGTATCAAAAACCTTTGACATAGAGATTGCCTACCCTTCACTAAAAACTTTTAATTTTATTGCCACTTTGCCATTTTCAGGAGTGAGTGATGAAACAGGATATTTAGCAGAGATTTAAACTTAAATTCTTTCCCATGTACCATTATAAAGCATAAAACAAATAGCACTTAACTAGTAAGGTGAAAGGTTTCAAAATATTACAATAAGTCTTTTCAGAGAGAGGCAGAAATAAAATATAATTATCCCTAATGATATTCAATAGCCAAAACATTAGTTTAAAGATAAATAATTAAAGCTAAGTCTATATTATAAAGAAGATAAAAAGAACTTTGAAAGGAAAGCTTTGAAAATAATTTCTTTGTAATATGCAAATATATCTGTTAAAATTAACAACTTTTCGCTAAATGACAACCCTTCTGGCAGAATATACAGAAAGATGATAGTTATTTTTTGAATACTGAACTATATGACTCTCAGACATAATTTATTTACTAAAAAGTAAAGAAAAATATATTAGCTTAAAATGACCATTTAAAAAATTATGAATATTAGGAGTATCTACTTCTTAATTTCTAATCCATTTATGAGATAATAGAAAACTATTGAAATGTGGAGTAAGCCATGTGTATGTGTGAAATATGAAATTGTAAAACAAATAAAAATGGTTTGCTAAGACTTTTGAGATCTTCCTTGTTGAAGAGAGACTGTTTCCTGAGCTGTTTTTCAAATGAGCACCTGTTCAAACATTGAAACAAGTACTGCTTTTCTTATACCAAAAGAGAAGGCTAGAGGAAGAAGTTGCATTCTAAATTTAGTGTAACTTGGAATTTGCACATTTATTTTATCTGTCTTTAAGGATAATATTTCTTCTTTCACCTTTGCTATAACCTATAATAGCAAGTGAAATATTATCTGTGAGGTATTTAGTACTGAATGGAAAGATGTGTCAACAAAGCACTAGAGCTACCTGTGAAATTCTAATTCAGTCATTAAAATTCTGCCTTTGATTCAGCATTGAAGTAAACTAAGATTAAGGAAATGTTCTACTTACACATTTTTTCTACAGCTGTAATGTGCATAGCTTTAGATATTAAACTGTATTTACCAAATTAATTACAGGAGCTTTATTCTTTTTCTTCAAGATTTTTAATTCTATGCAGAAGTTTGCTTGGGTTTTTTGTTGGAGAAGTGTGGGGGGGTTTGTTTGGTTTTGTTTGCTTGTTTGTTTTTGGTTTTGTTTTTATTTTTGTTTTCCAAAAAGTGTAAGTGCTAACAACCTATGTTTATTTAACTGTCATTTAATATCTGCTCCAAAGCCCATAATTTCATACACATGAATGATGCCCACTGACACGTTTCTCAGGCTCTCAGAGAAGATTTCTCAGCAGGGTTCCTAAAGAGGCCACCAGGCAGCAGCAACAACAAATTAGACACATATCTTCCTTTTGCAAGGATCTGAATCATAGTTTGCTCCCTCATCCTTATCAGTTCCTCCCAGAAGGGGAGGAAAAGAAAGAGGGCAATAGAATTATGGAGGAATGAGGAAGTGGAAGTTCAGACGACTGCCCCGCATATATGACATATTCTTCAGTAAAATAGAGAACTAGGGAATACAGCATAAATCTTTTTTTTTCATACACACCAATATTCACCATGGTAGAATCCTAAATTTAAATTCAAGAGGCAGAATAACAGTTGCAGTAAATTAAAAAACCTCGGTAAGTTTGCAGAGGACACCAAGTTGGGTGGGGGTGTTGATCTGTTGGATAGATGGGCTGAGGCCAATGGGATGAGGTTCAACAAGGCCAAGTGCCGAGTCCAGCACTTGGGTCGCAACAATGCCATGCAGCGCTACAGGCTGGGGGCAGAGTGGCTGGAGAGCTGCCTGGCAGAAAAAGACCTGGGGGTGTTGGTCAACTGTCGGCTGAACATGAGCCAGCAGTGTGCCCAGGTGGCCAAGAAAGCCAACAACATCCTGGCCTGTATCAGGAACAGCGTAGTAAGTAGGACTTGGGAGGTGATCATCCCCCTGTACTCAGCAATGGTGAGGCCCCACCTCAAATACGGTGTCCAGTTTTGGGCCCTTTACCACAAAAAAGACATTGAGGTGCTGGAGCGGGTCCAGAGAAGGGCAATGAAGCGGTGAGGGGTCTGGAGAACATGTTTTATGAGGAGAGGCTGAGGGAGCTGGGGTTATTCAGCCTAGAGAAAAGGAGGCTGAGGGGAGACCTTATCGCTCTCTACAACTACCTGAAAGGAGGGTGTAGAGAGGTGGGGGTCGGTCTCTTGTCCCAAGTCACAGGCGATAGGACATGAGGAAATGTGCTCAAGTTGCACCAGGGGAGGTTCAGATTGCATATTAGGAAAAATTTTTACACTGAAAGAAAGGGTTATTAAGCACTGGAGTGGGCTGCCCAGGGAGGTGGTTGAGGCACCATCCCTAGAAGTATTTAAAAGATGGGTTGACATAATGCATGGTGACATGGTTTAGTGATGTTTTTTTTGTCAGTGTTAGGTTGATGGTTGGACTAGATGATCTGAAAGGTCCCCTTCAACCTAGACTATTCTATGATTCTATGATTCTATGAAAAAATGAGGCTACTGAGCACACCACAAAGTTATATTGTAAAATGACTCAGTGACATTTAACTACTTCTTTAATGAGAAAAAAGATACACTCCTTTAGCCTGTTCTGGGTTGATCTTGTGAGTGCATATTCATGATAGTCAAGACTACCTAAGAGTCAAAGAATGGTTTCCAAACACCGTCTCTTTGCTATTTCCTGTGTGTGTCCTTACATACTCTTTTTCTGTGTTCCTCTTCTCACAAAATTTTTGAAAGTAAACAAGTATCTCTATATAATTCACTGTGTCTTCACTGGGCTTTTCTGGAGATTCTGTAAGGTAAAGTTCTTCCTTTAGACACATATGGGTTAAAAAACTCAATGTTTTACTGCCACTTGTGTAGTCTGAAGAATGGTTTCTGGGAACTAAATGGTCTTTTTGCAAAACAGTAGGAAAGATTCAAGACTATCCTGTCTCTTAGACAACTAATTACACCATTACATGCTGCAATTACAATTAAAGATTTTCAGCTGATGAAAGGCATGTTCACTGCATTCTCATTACCTCATCTTTCCTTGCCAACACTCAAGAGTATCATGATTTTGATGAAACAAAAACAACTCAAGATGCTGTAGTTTCTCAGTAACATCAACAGGCTTAGGGACCACACTGAACTCCTCTCACCATGTTATCTGAAGGAGTAACATCCATCCTTTGTGCTGAAAGTATTTTGTTTAAATTGGTCTTTACAAAAAAAAAAAAAAGTGTTGTCAGGCTTTCATTGCAGTGTTACCTTTATTGTTCAACTCAGCAACTTTTAGGACACAGTTTAGCCTACTTTCTTGGATTTAAGCCAGTTGGCTTCTCTCAAATTCAAAATAGTTCAAATAAATTGACAAACACCTCCTTGTACCCAGCACTAAATAATAGCAAAAAATGGGGTAGTAATGTTATATGTGATAAATACAATTATTTTCTATGATAATAAAGAACAGAATCAATCAATACCAGTTCACCAGAGAGGAAGGAATATTGCATTCCCCTCATGTGTTTATCAGTCAACTTGATAATTAACCATGGACCAGTATCTGCTGTTCTAGAATAAATAAAAATACAACAGACAAGTCATAAAATAAGTGTTTTGAAGACTATTTAGAAGTTGGTCCTGCTTCTATAGCAATATTTAGTAAGTCCTGGTATTGCAAATAGGTTTGGGAAAGTAACATACTTGTCTTACATTTTGGAATTTCTGGATATTCCCCTATTATTCATTAAATTGCACAGAAGAAAAAAAACATGCTGCATAAAATATGATATTTTGTATGGTGTGACATTATTAGTTATAAAAATTAGAAATAGCTTCAGAAAAGGGAGAAACTGTACGCTTGGATGTCTGACACTTTATTTTGTCTTTACTATTGTTAGGAAAAGAACTCAACTTTAAAAGCCATTAAATCTAATTTTTATTCATGTTTTACATTTTCTAATATTCCATCCAATCCCTGCTCCAGATAACAAATAGTATATGCAGAAGATTTCTCTGACACTGTCATCCTTAATTTCTGGTTTCACAATCATTTCCATAGCAACAGAATAATGTTTTTATAAACACTACATTGTTGCTTCTGTTTTGAGTAGATGCAGCTGAGATGTGAATCCATACCTGATTTTCAAAGAAAAATTACATAAAAAGAAATAAAATATAAAACCTTAATATTGAGATTAAGTTACTTATCTGGTTTCCTTGCCCCAGTGTCAAAAATTTTTAAGTTAGTAATTAAAATATTATAGCTCAGTCAAGGAAATTTTTTGTTGAGTTGATAGTGGGGGAAATAATTCTCACATAATTTGAATATGGATATGAATCCAAGCTTAACTTGTTAATAAAGATGAAAAATCCCAGTGTCAGATATATCACTGCAGCCAAATAACACATTTGCCAATCAAATAGATGAAAGTGTGACTGATGCAGAAATATAATTCAGGATATATTTCTGGGGAGAAGCTTTCATAAGGTTGGTAAAATCCAAGATAAACATGCAACCATGTGAATATGTAACAAGGACCACTTTCTTTGGCTACCATACATCTTCAGCTATGTCTGACCACCCCTGATTAAGGCTGCTTTCTGGTTACCTTTACTTCTACTCAAGCCTGTGAAGGGACTATGCCACCTCTTCATTACCCCTGAACTATGTGTTACATGTGAGCTGTGTGTTAACACCTTTACAGACTTAAATTGCCTCTCCTGAGAACACGTTTACCAGAAGGAACTCTGTATGGTACTCTGTTAGTACTTGTGAAAGAGTCCTTTGAACATGTGAGTTCTTTGATCTCAGTATTTTGTATTTCAAATTTAAGATGCCATTTTTAAAATCTGTTTCTTTAGTCAGGACTGTCTTATATGCAAACTGATGCATGTAAATCATGTTTCGCAAAGATAGTGTTTAAGCCTTATTAAGTTTAAAACTTATATCAAATTATGTGGGATAAGGTTTCAAAGATATTTTGTAGTCTGTGGGTTTTTTCTAAAGTTTTGCCATGTGGTGATTTTTAAAACATTACAAAATGTGATTACTTAGCAAGAGCACATCACTTACCATCTATGACAATAAAAAGACAGGTTTCTATTAAGGCTACACAGTGATGACAATGATAATAATAACTTTTATATACTTTTTAATTAGAGAATAAGTTATTGACAATCTTTTATGTAACAGCCAAATGATTAAACCATTCACCTGTGAAGTAAGTAACTCATTTTCAAATTGCTGTTATAAGAGAAGCTCCAAGTTCCAAACATAGGTCAAATGTCAAGTGGAAATATCCTTTTGTGGAAACAGTGCTTCCGCACAAAAATCCCCCAAGCAAACCAACCAACCAAAAAAACAACTAACCAATTCAAAATTCTTGGTGTTCAGAATAAAAAGAAATGGAAATCCATAATGTTGTATACTCTGCTTAAGTCAGAGTGTTAGTTTCTTCTCTGAATATCTTTCATAGATTTCATCTAAGGATGAAAAGAACCTTGGACTCGCATATCTTCCTCAGATGTTTAAAGTACTGCAACATGTTGACGAAGTGCAACCCAAACCATTTATCAGGAAACTTTTCAAAGAGCTTGATACCTGCTCAGTGCTTACCAAGATATGTTAGAAACCTTTACTAGTAGGAGAAAGTTCCAGATAAGACATTTCCCTTGAAACTGCAAATGATATGCTAAATGAGAAAGACACTTGAGATATTCATGGTTTTATGATTTCCTTATTTCTGTGATAATTTCCACTCCCTATTCCTCAGAATACTTTCAATTCTCTGGGGTTTTTTTGCTCTGTTCTTTGAGACAGGGTCAAGCCACTTAGAAGGAAGTGGGATAAAGCGGCCTCTTGTATTTGAATGATGGAAATGTATTTGGATGTTTGGGATTAGACAAAAAGAAGGGAGAAAAGGAAACAAATCAGATGATAAGTGTTTATCCAAAGTTGTGTGGGAAGTTTAAGGCGAAAATAGGGATTAGAAAAGGACAGGAAGTGCAGACTGGGACCTAACACATATTCACACCAGACTCCTAATTTTGTTTTGTTAATTTTGTTGATCTGTGCAAGACTATGATTTCCTCAGTGTTGGCATTTGACCTGTGAAATTACAAACATGATATGAACCAAATGGCAGAACAACATTTCAAATTAATTAGCCAGACAAAATGATAAGGCGTGTCCAGAACAAAGAATACAGAGCTTATATTACCTGCAGAACACAATACAATGCATAAAGTTAAGGTGGTTTGGTATAATGTTCATTTGAGCGCAAGTGTTACTTTTGGTTCTTTTTATAGAAAATCTGAACTGTCAGAGTAAGTTTTCACCGAAATTAAATTGTGGACCACATGACATTATTGAGCTCATACTAGGAGACCTAAAACCAGGATGACAATTGTTGAACTAAATCCTTAATAGAAATGTTGGAGAGAAACAGATTTTACAAGAAGTTGTAATTATTCCATTTATTTCATCAAATGTTGATAATGAAGATAGTATCTGCATTCAAGAATCACCAACAAAGTATTTTTTTTTTTTCAGATAGGTAAGATATAAAAAAGGGCACTCCAAACAGTAGCATACATTCACAAAACCAAGAATTTTTGGGTTTGATATTTTTAATAAGATTGATTCCCTAAGTTGTATCAATTTTTTTTCATATACTGCTGTTCTTTTATGAATGTAGCTACCCAGAGAAAAAGAGCTTATTAAAGTACTTCAGGTGCTTCACACTGCAAAATTAGCCATGCTCTGTCAGTTCCGTTTGCGTGCTTATTGCAGCACCTGATCTTGAAATTAGTTAACAGCTGAGTTGACCCTAAATTAGGTGGAGGGTGTGGCACAGTTTCATTCCTTATGTAGATTGAGCAGACATGTATGGAAGAAGAATATATTTTTATATGTATGGTAATTGTTCTATGAAAGGAAGTAAAGAAATTTGCATGTCATCTAGCTAGAGAAGAGGAAAAAAATATGTTGTTGCCATGATTTGATGGCATTAAAAGAAATGTTAAGTATAATTGCTACTAAATAAAGTGCATGCGTAAGAGGCTTTTGCAGAAAATATTTTGCAGATATTCCTACAGAAGTTTTGAATTGGATAGCAAAGGGTATATTTGAGTGTTGAATTTGCTATGAAATTTACCAGAATAAACTGATAAATGATACTGTCAAATGAAGAAGATATCCACAATATGTCTCGCTTCTTCCAGGAAGATATTTTACTTTACCCCAATTTAACCTTAAGTCCTTGTTTTTGTAGTCTCCATCTTTATGGTATTTTCATGGTTTTTATCTCCTTATAGTGAGGACACATTTGCTTTAAAACTTCTATTATAAAATGTATTTTAGGGCTGTGCAGAATCCTGTGACTTTCTATGTATTTCTTGTTTTGAATTCTATGATGCATGAGAGAATTAATACAAATTACCAGGGCTGCAAACAATAGCTCTTGGATCAGATTTCTTTGTAGCTTTCCTTAATTCCATAAAATTCTTGTGAATAGCATCATTGTGGAGTCCTGAATTACATTCAACAGTGTTGTTCTCAAAGATTCCCCACATTAATTATTGCACTAAATGTATAGGCTTACAAGATGAGGAACAAATGCAGTCAATGTAGAAAGCAATAAGAGAGCAACAATTAAAACTTCATTTTAAAAAATAATATTTTTTTTAAATCAAGTTAAAAGTATTACCATCTTTCCATTAGGAAATGAAAAATATTTAACCTTTCCCTTACGAATAGCTAGTTTTACACTTAAAGTCATTAATAATTAATCTTTTTATCTTGTCAACTGTAAAGTCAAAATTACACTGATGGACTCAATTAACACTTTTAAAAATGCTGCTCCTGTTAATATACTAGATATTAATAGACTTCCTGTATTCAAACCTTACTTAATAGAGACCAAGAAATCCATCATTTGCTTTCATCAACAAGCTAGTGTTGAGAGACGTTTGTAAAATCCGGGGAGTTTAATATCTAAGTTCTTTGGAATAACTCTAATATTGTTACAAGGTTAGAAATGTGAATCTTGTCACAGTACAGATATGTCTCCAATATGTAAATACAAATTATATGTACAGAATAGACCAAGGAACTCAGACCGATACTTTCCACTGAACTGAAAACTAATGGGTGATATCAATTTTAGATCACTTTGAAAAAATCAGTTCCGTTTTTGCTCATAATCTTGTGACAAAGAAAGCTCTGACTTCTATGTGATGCTTGTTGAGATCACTTTTCTAATTTTTAGCTGAAAAAGCAAAGGGTTGCTGCATAGAGTTGCATGGTATCGTCCATGTACTCTGCATGTTTCTTCAGCCTAATTTAAATATGGCAAAATCAAGTCACTATTATATCCTTCCTTATATCCATGGATGTTGTCTGAATTACTTTAATTAAACAATATGTCATACAAAGAGCTGAAGCAGAGAGAGTTTTCGGCAGGAGAAACCTGATTAAAGAAGCACTAATGAAAGAAAAAACGTATCGTGCCATTCTGTGAGATACAAATCTGCAGTCTTAACTCTTGTATACCCGTAGTCACACATGCTCTGTCCCTCTATTTTTCCTTATTTTGGGGGTGGGACAGGTACATGGAGAAAGAATAAGAAGATGGAGAGGCCATGTGACTATTGTTAATGAGGTGTGAATGATAACAAGCTGTTACCATACATTTTGCCAGGAAAGAGTCCTTAAGGGACAAGAAAAGTAAATGATATTTGGAAGCTCCCCTGAGCAGATCCGTGTTTCTGTGAAGCCAGAACTTCTGTTTAGGTACTAAGTCGGCCCAAATTCTGACCACTTGCACTCCTCTGCAATAAAAGGACTGGTATTCTTCCTGGAAACACTCTTTTTCATGCGTTAGTACCTGAAGGTATTGACATCTTTGTCCTTACCGAAGCTATATGGAAAACACTGGACATTCACACTCCAACTAAGCCCCCTTCAGCCCTTCTCCCTTCTCTTTAGCCCCTCTTTCATTCTCTTCATCCCCTTGCCCTTCTCGGACTAAACAAACATTGTCTTAGTATCCTTGTTTAAAACGGAAGAATATAGTTCAATGTAACATCCAAGTCTAGTCAAATTAAAAGAAGGGCTGTCTCTTTCAAAATTGAAATCCATGTGTAGGTTTGCAGTTGTTTTATAAACTTCTGAACAAAACAACTGTAGAATTTTGGGGAAGTCTCTCAAATGATGCTGTGGCAGCACAGAGCCACCACAGTCATGCTTTCCCACCTCTCCTGTTTTCCTTTGCTGTGACACTACTCCTGATTTACTTGAAGAGGGAAAGAAGATAGGGTGGCTAAGAAAGGCACAACACAAAAGTGGTGCAGAAAACAGAGCCCTTCGGGGTGTGTATATGTATGTGTGTGTAATGGATAATTTGCAATACTTGGTAGAAAAATTGGTGTTGTAATTACAGAGAACCAAGGAGACTGACTGGTCTACTGAAAATAGATGGATGGCATAAATAGAAAGTTTTTGGTAATTTTGGTAATTAATAATAAACGGGGGAAGTATAGTAAAATATGGCTTTCCTGTGAAGTTGGGTCTTTTTCAACAATTTTTGATATAGCATAGAATATTAAGCTCACTGAAAAAAAACAACCAACAGATAGCTGGTTAATATTCAAGTATCATTTCCTCCAAACCAGAAGGAGCAATACATTTCAACAGAGACGAAGTCAGGCAAAGACAACAAGAGGCCTGCATTGATGAACAAGTTGCTCCTAGAAAAACTCAGACACAAAAAGGAAGCCTACATAGAGTGGCAGCAGGGATGGGTAGCCTGGAAGAAATTCAGAGATGTTGTCCAAGCAGCCAGGGATCAGGCTAGGAAAGGTAAAACCCTGATAGAGTTAAATCTGGCCAGGGATGTCAAAGGCAAAAAGAAAAGCTTCTACAGGTACTTCAGTGATTAAAAGGAAGACTAAGTATATCGTGGACCCTCTCCAGAAGGAAATGGGACACCTGGTTACGCAGGATATGAAGAAGGCTGACGTACTCAATGACTTCATTGTGTCAGCTTTCATCAGCAAGTGCTCTAGCTACACCACCCAAGTCGCAGAAGACAAAGGCAGGAAGAATCACTCACTGTAAGAGAAAATCAGGTTTGAGACCACCATCTAAGGAACCTGAACGTGCACAAATCCATGGGATCTGATGAGATACAACTGCATGTCCTGAGGGAACTGGCAGATGAGGTTGCTAAGCCACTACCCATAATATGTGTGAAGCAGTGGCAGTCCAGTAAAGTTCCCACTGACTAGAAAATGGAAAACATAACTCTCATTTTTAAAATGGGAAAAAAAGCAAGACCTAGGGAACTGTAGAACAGTCAGTCTTACCTCTGTGCCTGGCAAGATCATGGAGCAGATCTTCCTGGAAACTATGCTAAGGCATAGGGAAAAAAGGAGGCTAATAAGTGACTGCCAGCCTATTTGCACTAAAGGCAAATTTTGTCTGACAATTTTGATGGCCTTCTATGATGGGGTTACAGCATTGATATGTAAGGTAAGAGCAACGGACAACATCTACCTGGATTTGATCAAAGCATTTCACAATGTCTCATAATTCTTGTCTCTAAATTTGACACAGATTCTTCCTCAGAATTCAAGTAGGAAATATAATTGCTTAGTGTCTCTGAAACTTGATTTCTAATGATCATTGAAATGAAACTAAGTTATGCAACATGAGCACGAAAATACAGTCATTAAATTACAATAAATCAAAAGGCTATGTTTTGATAGCTTCTGTCATTACTAATATCAGAAAACATGTCGTTACTAATATCATGTCATCTAATGTTGTTATCATGATCTTATATATCTGATTAAAAGTATCTCTGGAGTTCAAGTAAGATTCTTTATATTTTACAAAATCCATAATCAGCTATCAGCAAGAGACTTCTGAGAAATTTTCCAGATCTGTATGAGCTCTTTGACTCCCATGGACACCCTGGTGGTTGAAACAGTCCTATACAGAGATTGGTTTAGATCTACTAAAATACATAACATTTCCCCCACTCCTAGCTGTCTTCCCTTTCCAAAGCCTAGACTTGAACAAGACAAATGTGACTCTTGAAAACTCAAGCAGTTTACACCCTGATAAAGAAATTACTGGAGTTACTGATAATAAAGCAAAAGAATGAAGCTGAAGACCTGTGTTTTGAGGCAGTGTTTGAAAAAGAGAAAGAGGAGACAGAATATCCTGAAAAGGAACAAGATTACATATGGAAAAAGAAAAACATTTTGGTCTAGGATAAAGAAGGAAAGGATGTGTCTGAAAGAAATAAAACAGTTTTCTATATTAAAAAATGAGAGCAAACTTTTTAATATTACATATTTAAAATAAAAACATTATTTTGAGTTTAAATTACCAAACATAATTTTGATGTTTTTCTTAAATCATTTGCCACAACTGTTCATACTCTTCAATTGATAAATGGCTGTCCAGCCACAGTTGGCTACCATGGCTGGTAGCTGTCCAAATACTTACTAGGTCACCTATAGACACATTTGTGAAATGTAAACAATAGCCTAAAATAATTTGTCCTCTCCCCCTCTCCTGATGCCATCTTAACAACCTGGAACAAGTCACATATTTATACGATCATCACTGAACCCTCACTCAGTCTGAAATAGAATTAGATTCGGAACTGATGTGGCTGAAACTTGTTTTTAGGATCTGAGGAGAAAAAATCTTTCAGCTTTGTGCCAGTGCACCTAGCAACACCTTAAATCTCTTAGCTTTAAAATTACCCCTTTAGTGACAGCTAGCATGGTAGTCCCTTTTCTAAAAGCACTTGGGCATCCAAGGTAAATCAGACGTCTTGTATTTGTAAATTTCTTCAGACTTTACCAACTCTAATAGGATGTAAACATTCAGGACATTTTATACAGCTGCTCTTCAGAAATGCCTATCAGTATTGCAGAGATATTTTGCAGGATAATTTGTCATATGTCATCAGTTCATCACCATGGCAGACTGTGGATTTCAGAAATACAAAGTGATTTAAAAGATAAATTCATACACATGTACACTGTGAGGGACCATTAGATACAGAAATGTACATGTTCTACTAATTAATTTTCTACTAATTTCTGCTGACCTAGCTTCTTCTTATCTTTTTCCTCACAATTTCTCTTTTGTGGATTCGAGTAAACATAAGACTGAGCAAGGTAGTGTAGCTGTCCTTACACTGGCAACTTTTTAGTACTTTTTCACAGGACCATAGAATGGTTGAGGTTGAAAGGGACCTCTGGAGGTAATCCTGACCAACCACCCTGCTCAAACAAGGGCAGCCAGATCAGATGACTTTTGAGTATCTCCATGGACAGAGATTTCACAACCACAATATTATTATGACTAATAATAGTTATTAACTACTTTCATTCATCTATCATTTATGTATATTAAGCATAGTCAGAAAAAATGTTTGAATTCGCAGCTGTCTGATGAATATGCCATTTTCAGGATAAACAGACGTTCTGATATGTAAGTGTAGAATTTAACTCATTCTCCTTCCAGCTCCTCAAAACTTAAGCAGTTCTATTAACAGTTCAAATATTCTGTCTACTAAAAATAAGTATTTGTATGCACATATTGACTGCAGTCATCTATATCGTGTAGAGTTTAAATTAAAATATTTAATCTGTTGGCATACTATAGTTGCAACTGTTGTCTTTTCATATCCATTGTTTTGCAGAGTAAGGGAAATATTTCCATCTACATATGTCTTGAAGGTGTTAGCACCTGGAAAGTCAAAACCTGATCATCCTCTTTCAGAAACCCTAACCTCAGTAGAATTCAAGAAGTCAGTTTGTCAGAATGCTCTCTATGCAACACTATTTTAGAGACTCAAGCTAGGAAGTAGAAGTGGCCATCTGTAAAAATTATCACTATTCTAAAAAAAATTTTTAAAGACATATTTCTAGATAAACAAACCAAATTTCCTTGAGAAAAGAAAACAATGGTGTAGGTAGTCACTATTTCTATGGTCTAAGACCTGATCTAGACTAGGCTTGTAGAGATACATGCGGACAGCAGTATTCTTAGCTACAAAGTCATACCTTGAAATTACCATTTCATTTCATGGTATATATATCTTCTTGTGATGAATATGAAAATCAGAAGATGAACCTATATATCTTGGCAGACAATAGCTCTGAATGATGGGTTTAATGAGAACTAAAAATGTGAAATTAAACTTGAATACAGCAGACATAACAGTAATAATTAAAAATTATCAAGCTCTGTCCCAGCACCCATCCTGTATTACCTGTAGAGAGTCATACAGTATTTTGCTTATAGCATTACTGCATGCTAGTAAGATCACAGTCGTGAGACACTCATCTAAAAGGCTTTTGCAACCTCACTTTAACGATGCCTTCAAGATGAAACATGTTTTTTAAAAAAGCTACTATTCAGAAAACTCTGGGCTATACATACAGCATTTTCATCAGGTCATGACAAGCCACCCTGAGCTGCCAATAGTGTTTGCTATATAAAAAACTACAGCATTTCTAAGACATGCTTCACTTTACACTTAAATTCTCTTACAAGTATGGTGCATCATGCACTTTACTCTTTCCTATTTGTTTTCATAAGTGTTTTGCTTTTGTATTTTTCACATTTCTACTGAGAGTGATGAGGCTTAGCTGAACTGTAGATATTCTTCCATTTCCACACATAGCTCTAGCAACTTCAATATTATTCCAACTGCATTATTAAGCATATAAAGAATAAGACTCAAACTCCTTGTTTTGAAAATATTGGAGTATTTTTCTTCTGTGCCATCCATTTATCTGTGTTAATCCAGCTCACTGACAAGTGACAGCAGGTGGAAACGTGATTAATCTCCTAAATATCTGTAATAATTATTTATCCTCTTTGAGACTATAAAAGAATGTTTAATCCCACAGTGTTGCAAAACCACAGTATCTTGAATTTCCAAACAAGAAATAAATAAAAAAGTTGTTGTCAAAAGAATTTCAAATATCTGAAAACAAGCCTCTTAGGCATAAAAGGATACTTTTACAATATTAAAAAAACCTGACATACAGGTTATCTGTCAGCTGTTTCAAGTGGGAGGATCTATGGAAAAATCTTTCAAGATAGTAAAACTTTAGTTATCCTAATGATGCCCAGATTATCAAGTAATTGTAATTTTACAATTTTTTTTCCTTTCTTTTTTTAAATCTTGAAACCTCCTCATTGATTTGACTGATAAGTAATACATTTCATACCTGTCAGTGATTGCCATCAGGTGTTAATTTTCAGTTATGTTTGGCCTAGAGTAGATTTGAACCATTGACCCATGAATGAAAGTGTATCCCATTGCCAGTCTTTTAAGCTCTCCAGTCCTCTGGCAATACTTATCTCTGAAAAGCAAATAAAAAGTTATTAAAAGGTAGCCAGTATCACATAGACCATTCTTCTTAGTCTTTTTGAAATATTTGTTTGCAAAAATAATTACAAAGTAGCTATTAAATATTATGTGGAAGAAATATTTTTTCACATGGATATAAGCAGATAAGGTATTTCTTATTTATCTCTGCATTTTAACAGGCAGAATGACTTTTTCCACTTTATAGAATATCAGCACTAGATAAAATACCTGAAGTGATTGGTTCAAATAGTTTTTCATATAATTTTATACTTTCTAACTTGTAGTGCTGCCAACCTGGTCAGGATTTCAGTTTATGTCCTGCCACTCAACAAAATGAAAGAGACTGGATTAGTCCAAGAACTATGCTGTTTGGAGTACCTGCAAATGGACTAACGCAGCAGCAGGTTTCAAGGTGTCCTGTACCTTGTAACATTTAAGGTTAGCTCAAAGAGGATGAATACTGGGAATCACCACGGGAAGGAGATAACAATCCTTATTTTTCCTCTTCAGAAGCTGTTCTAAAATTGTCCAGATTGCATCTCTTTGCAAATCTACACCTATGTTATGTCAGTTTTTCTAATCCCAAACAAAATTATTAATCTAGTCTCTTTTTGGAAAACTCATATAATTTTACTCTACAATTTAAAATTTTATAGTGCTGACACTATTCTTTTTGTTATGTTTCAGTTTTCATAGAGCAAAACCAAGTTGAAAATAGATGAAGAATAAAGGACAGTCACAAATTTAGGCAAAGAAAGTTAAGAAAGAATTCCAACTTTGTTTCCGGTAAATTAAAGTCATAATTTATTTTTAAATAATTAAAATAACGCAGCAATCTAGAGCAGATTTTCTTTACATTGAGATGGAATTTTCCTCATATAAAAACTATCAGCTAATCCTCTAGTATTTCTTTACAATCTCTAAGTGATTAGTTGTTTCCTGATATTACATGTGTCTCTCTTCTGGGTCAACTAGTGAAAAAATATGGTTGCCCACCTTGCTTCACCCTGTGTATATACACACACACACACATATATATATATACACAAATATATATATGTATATCTATGTATGTGTGTGCAAAAGGAAGAAAGTAGGGATGCAGGAGAAGAGAAGCATTCCATAGAGAGTGCCTCATCATATTTATATATCAGGTACAGTACTGCAGTAAATCATGTTCTACTAGCAAACTTTTAAAAAATCCCTGTTGTTCACAATGGATTATTTCTTTTTTTCACTATGTGTATATGAGAAAAACACTCTGTCTTCAAAGTTACTGAAACACAAAAAGTGATTGGAAAGAGAAAATATACGTTTGTCTTATAAAAAGAAGACAAAGTAAAACATTCAAGTGCAGTTTTGGTTTATACCACTGAAGGTGGATTGCAAAACTGTGTATATTTATGGTGTCTGCCAATACAGAAATTCAAGCTATACTAGATGATCCCTTATTAAACTCTAGAATTTGTTAGTATAAAATAATGTTGTCATTCCAAAGAATTTCATAGCTATTTTCTTCCCCTCAACAGGTTAATTTTATGTGCTTTTAATAGTTTTTTGTTTTGAATTTAATTTATTGCACACAAGTACATAAAGCATTTCATAAATCAATTTTAGCAAAGTAAAAAATTACCATGAGAATTTCTGGGAAAGATACATGTGGTTTTCTTTTTGACATATTTCCATCAGCTTTAACCTAGTAATTTGCTGTAAGCAGTTCTTTTCCATAACATTTTTTCCAGTGAAAGCAATTTTGATGGGGGGAAAATAAAAGTTACTATCTCTAATATGAAAAAGGAAATGTAAATGTAAAGTACCTATTTCTTTGTGAAACATTTTAACTTCTAGTATTATAAACAGTTAATATAGCTGTGTGCAGAAGAGATTAGAAGAATTTTCAGTTGTTTTTCAGTCTATCTGAAAATTTGCTGGTAACAACCAGTTAGTTGAATCCCTTCCATTTCATCTGAACTTTACAGTATTTTCTTTTTTTAACAACAACCAAAAAGAACTACTGCTTAACAAGTATCCCAGACATAAAAGCTGGGTAGATTTCACAGTGGAAGTGTTTCAGGTATACAGCGGCAGCTCGTGTACTGCATACATCATGATCTTCTTTCAGGTAGTGATGAGCTGTGTGTCCACTAGGGAGCTCCTGTTGTGCAGCTGGCACATGCAACCACATGAGCAATTGTGTGTGCAAACTGTCTTTGGGCTCTGCTTCTGGGATCTCCTGGGAAGTCCTTTAGGCACCTTGAGTTGCCTGCAGCTGAACAGAAAGGGCTGCCAAACAAGGCTGTTACTCCTAGAAAGCACTAGCATTCATTTCTGACAACCCCTCTCAGCTATTCACAACAAAAGTATATTTGGGGTTTTGTCTGCAGCCCGCTCCTGCTGAGGGAAGGACCCAGTGGCTTTTGGCTGTTGCCAAAGAGGGACTTGCATATCATCAAGGCCTGGTACTGCAAGCAGAGCCAGGTTTGTGACACAAGGTGTGAGAAAGGAATAGTGTCCCCTTTGTTCTGCCAGTGAGAAAGAAAGGGTTTGGGGAACAGTGCATGGATATTGTGGGTCAACAGTTGCTTGCACAGCAGATGCCAATGGCAGGAATGTAGCTTTTGTTACCATGGACTCATGCTGAGGATCAAAGACTGCGGGCTGGAGATGGGATTCACCTGATAAAATGTGACAAGAGCACATTTGCCAAGAGGCTGACTGAAGTGGTGAGAATGGTGAGATCAGGGAGGGACATTATGATTCAAAGTCAAGTGGGCAATGTTCAGATGGGTTGGACAGAGAAGGCTGCAAGCTGGTGGGAACAAGGGAGACCTCAGGCAGAAGTCAGCAAGGCAGACAAAGGGACATCTGCCTCAAGTACATGTACACAAATGCTCTCAGCCTGGGAAACAGAGCAGGGGGAACTAGAACTCCGTATGCAGCTGAAAGATCACAGCAATATTGCAATGGCAGTTGTGGTGGGACAGCTTGCCTTACAAGAGTGAGAGGTAGGTGGATACAAGACCTTTAGGAAAGTCAGTCAGTAAAGACAAAGTCAGAGACTGTTCATGATGTGAAGGACCAGCTTTGATGTGTGAGGCTCACCTATGGGACTGACAACAGGCAGGTTGAGAACTTGTTTCAGGGCCAAAGGGCAGGCCACTAGTTGCGACACTGTGGCAGAAGTCTGTGTTGTGGTTTAACCCCAGCTGGCAACTAGGACCACACAGCTCCTCCAGTTGCAATGGGAGAGAGAATCAGAAGAGTTAAAGTGAGGAAAAACTCATGGATTGAGATAAAGACAGTTTAATAGGTAAGGAAAAAGCCATGCATGAAAGCAAAGCAGAATAAGGAATTAATTCATTGCTTTCCTTCTACGGGCAGGTGTCAAGCCATTTCCAGGAAAACAGAGCTCCATCACATATAATGGGAGGACAAATGCTATCATTCCAAACATGACCCCCTTCCTTCTTCTTCCCCCACCTTTAAATACTGAACATGACATCATATGGCATGCAATATTTCTTTGGTCGGTTGGCGTTAGCTGTCCCAGCTGTGTCTTCTCCCAACTTTTTGTGCAATCCCAGTCTACTCACTCGTGGGGTGGTACGAAGAGCAGAAAAGGCCTTGGCTGCTTAGCAACAACAAAAACATTAGTGCTCTACCAACACTATTCTCATCTCAAATCCAAAACAAAGGCAAAATCAGCAGGACACAAGTAGTAGAGATTTCTAGGGGGTATTGGGCATAACCTTGGAAATAGTCATTGGGTGGTTCAACCTGGGATGATGAGCAGTTGGATGTGCTATTCCCTCACAGGGAGGAACAGGCTGGAGATATGACAATCAATGATATAGTGAGGAAAGAGATTAGGACTTCAGATGAGCAGATTTTGACTTATTCAGAGTTCATGATAGATGAGCATCCATCATAGACAGCACTGAAAGGCAATGTTGCTCAGAAAAGCTGGCAGATCTTTAAAGATTTAAGGTCAGCATCTCCAAGTGCAAGAGCAGTTCACCATGATACCCAGGAAGACATCACACATACTTGAAACTAGGTTGGCTGAGCAGGGAACTCATGACAGAGCTCCAATGCAAAAAAAAAAACAGGCTAGAAAGGAGGACTTAGAAACACTACACTGTCATGCAGGATTGGTGCTAGGAAAACTGAAGTCTGACTAGGTTCAGAAATGACATGGGAATACCCAGGACAACCAGAGTTTCTACATTGGCAGTAAAGGACTGAACAAGGAAGTTATCCCACTCCTGAATGGGGCAGATGATTTAGCAGCAGAAGACACAGTCAAGGTTCAGGTACTCTCCCCCTTCTCCCTTCTTCTCAGTCTTCACCAGTGTGGTCTCCCAAGCCTCTGTGCTTAATTAGGAGAGTTCAAGAAGGAGAATGGCTAGCAATGGATGAGGCTGAGTTGAGAATTGTTTGAGACAGTTTGATAACTCTGTTCAATCTGTTGAGCTACAACTGAGGTGGTGCCTTTGTCATCTTTGAAAAGTCAAGGAGACTGGAGGACGTCTCCAAGCACTGCAGGAAGGCAAACGTTACATGCATTTTCTATGAAGTTCAAAAGGAACAAATTCAGAAACTACAGACGGGTTGGCTGTGAAGCCTTGGTACCAAGGAAAATCACAAAGTGATTTCCCTGGGAACATATTTCTGTACTCAGGAAGGAGAAGAGGATTGGAAACAGTCAATATGGATTTTTCTTTATTTTCACTTGACTACCCCTGGTGATAAAATTAGTGCATCTGTGGACACAGATGATATTTACCTTTACTATAGCAAGGCTTTCAACACTGCCGCAAGTGACCCTGTGAAATTCAGCTAAGACAGAGGCTGAGCTGTAAAACCAAAGCCTTGCAGCAGTGGCACTCTGGGACTGGTGGGGCCATGGAGCAGTTCTGTGGAGGTGGCCATGGGCCTTGCAGGGCACTGATCTTGACAGGAGCCAGCTGTTCCACAGCTAGCAGGACCAGCAGCATCCAAGGTGGTGTGAGCTGGGATATAGCATTGAGGGATCACCCTTTATTTAGAACTTGCTATATCACATCTAGGTATGGTGTCCAGTTTTGGACCTAGATAAACCGGAATGAAATCAGCAGAGGTCACCAAAAGGGGGCTGGGGCCCTCATCTTGTGAGGAGAGGCTGTGGTGCTGGGACTGGTTCAGCCAGGAGAAGGGATAGCACCGGGGCACCCAACAGCATCCCTGTCACCAACAGGAGAAATAGAGGTGACACAGCTGGGCTCTTCACAGCATTGCATAATGGGAGGGTGAGAGGATGACAGCACAAGCTAAAACATGAAAGGCTCAGGCTGGAAACAAGGCAAAGACTTTTGCCCACAAGGACACCTCAGCAATGGAGCCAAGGCCTGGGAATTTTAGGCCACCTCTTGCCTGGGGGGGTTTAATGTCTTGACTGGGTGAAGCCCTGAACAGCCTCATCTCATCCAATGGCTGGGTTTGTTCAGGGCAGGGGCTGGAGACCTCCTCAGTTTCCCACCAGCCTGAATTATTCTATGAACCTCTAAGAATGAACTTAATGGTAATGTATGAAAACTGCAGTTTATTTGATGTATTGGGAACATTTCACAAAATTAAAAATTAATCAGCTGGGAAACTGATTAGAGCAGAAATTTCAGAATAACATTAGAAAAGTTTGCAAATGTGAAGAAAGTAGAATGTGAGAGTAAAATGATAGTTCAGAATTAAAAAAAACTAAAAAGTGAAGGTATATAATTTAAAAACTGTAAATTATGTGAAATTTTTTACTTTTTTTTGTAAAAGTAAAACAAAAATTAAAGTTTCAGTCTTTTTAACTGTTTAATTCCATAAACCAACACAGATCTTAAAAGTTCAGAAGGTTTGTTGATCTCAGAATCACTGAAACATGGTGTACTGTTGTGGACCAACCCCACTAGGCAGCTAAGCCTCACACAGCCACTCTTTCAATTCCCAACAGTGGGAAATGGAGGGCAATAAAAAGGGTAAAAGTGAGAAAACTTGTAAGTTGGGGTAAAGACAGTTTAATAGGTAAAGCAAAAGTTGCACATACAAGCAAATAAAAACAAGGAATTCATTCACTGCTTCTCACTGGCAGGCAGATATTTTACCATTTCCAGGAAAGCAGTGATATGACAAATGCCATAATTTGTCAAAAAAAAGCAAAATATGACAAATGCCAAAATTCCAGATGTTTCCTTCCCCTGCTTCTTTTCTCCAAATCTTATTCCTATGCACAACATCATACGGTACGGGGAATCCTTTTGGTCAGTTTGAGTCAGCTGTCCTGGCTCTGTCACCTTCCACCTTCTAGCAGGGCAGAGTGTGAAACATAGAATGCCTTAATGGTGTATAAGCGCTGTTCAGTAACAGCCAAAATATCGGCACGGTGTCAACACTGTTTTGGCCACAAATGCAAAACATAGCACCATACAAGTGGCTATGAAGAAAATGAACTCAATTTTAGTCAAAACCAGTACATATACATAGAAAAGAAGGGACTTCTTGATGTGATATAGTCCAACGACCCGCTTAAAGCAGTGTCCTGGTTTGAGATAGCCTAAATTGAATTTTTCTTTCAGTAATTTTACCTTTCAGTCAATCTGTTCTAATTGACTGCACTATCTGAAATTAACAATATGTTTTTCAGTGTCTGCTTCTAGCAGTGATAAGGCCTGATGCTTATAGTCAACACTAAGGAATGGTATGTAGACAGGCTCTTGCTTATTCTTTTTCCTATAACAACCAAGGTCAGCTAACTTTTCTATGTGCCACATTGGAGCGTCCGAAGCAGAAGAGTGTAAAGGAGCTGTGCAGAGGAGCTGACAGGAGAGATGATCCAAAACTGACCAACAGGGTATTCCAACCCATCTGCATCATGCTCAGTATAAAAGCTGAAGGATAAAAGGAGCCAGCCTTCTTTTCCTCAATGGTCAACATTAGAGGAGGACTCTGTCCATTCTTCTGCCTTTAATCCTGATCTGTGTGCTCTTGTCTGCTTCTAGCAGTGATAAGGCCTGATGCTTATAGTCAACACTAAGGAATGGTATGTAGACAGGCTCTTGCTTATTCTTTTTCCTATAACAACCAAGGTCAGCTAACTTTTCTATGTGCCACATTGGAGCGTCCGAAGCAGAAGAGTGTAAAGGAGCTGTGCAGAGGAGCTGACAGGAGAGATGATCCAAAACTGACCAACAGGGTATTCCAACCCATCTGCATCATGCTCAGTATAAAAGCTGAAGGATAAAAGGAGCCAGCCTTCTTTTCCTCAATGGTCAACATTAGAGGAGGACTCTGTCCATTCTTCTGCCTTTAATCCTGATCTGTGTGCTCTTGAATCCAGTTCCCATCTGCCACTGAGTCCAGTACCAGTGCTTGCTGATGACATGATCACCATCCTGGAGTCAATATTGATTTTGTAGATATTTTTATATATTTCATTATCTTCTAAATATTATTTTATTTTCTTCTTATTATTAATATTTCATTAAAGCTGTTTTAGTTTTTGTGGGTTTTTTTCAACCCGTAAGTCTCTCTCCTTTATTCTGTCTTCTTTCCCTTTCTGGGAAGGGAGACTGGTAAATTAAAACCATCTCTCATTTGTTTAGTGGCCAGTCAGCCTAAACCTCAACAAGCAGCTATCATGAATGCAGTTCTTCGGAGTCCCTCCAGTAAGATTTTTAATATCTCCAACCATGTAATTGGAGCGAATGGGTAACCGTCTTAAGGTGAAAAAGGTTATCCTTCCATTAAGTTAGGCTAACTTTTGTTCAAAACCTGTTCCTTTCCTCTCATCCTTCCATTGTGCAACTCTGAGAACAATTTGTCCTTTAGGTATCTCAAGACATCAGTAAGACCAAAAGAACCAAAAGGGACTGAAATTGTCCCTTCCCAGACTGAAGAGATACAGCTCTGGCAGGCTCTCATCATATGGCCCGTGCTTCAGCCTCTAGCCACCTTGTGGCTTCCCTAGGACTTGGTCCAGTACATCGGTGTCAGACCTGTATGTGGGAACCTCGGACTGGGGACAGCACTCAGGTACATCTCGAAGGTCTTGGACAGTGGGGCAAGGTCTTTCACCTGACCTGCTGGCTGCACCCTTGTTTGTGTAGCCTAGGATGTAGTAGCTTCTTTGCTGCCCAGGGGCATTGCTGCTTCGTGACCAACCTGGTGTCACACAGGGCCCTGAGACCTTTATCAGAGCTTCTCTTAGGCAGCTGGCCCCATCCTGTTCTGCTGCAAGGCTTTGTCAATCCCAGGGCCCAGGGTTTGTGTTCATTTTTGATGAGGTTCATGAAGTGCCTGTCTGCCAGCTTCTCCAGCCTGTTACCTGCTTCAAAATACTGAATGCATGAATAGTTCCAGTATGTTGACTGCTCCTCAAAGTACACCACCATGAACTTACTGAGAGTGCACTCTGTCCCATCATCCATGTAGCTGATAAAGACACTAAATAATATTTGCTCTAGAATAAATTCCTGAGATACAGCACTGCAAACTGGCCTCCAGTTGGGTTAATTACAACTATTTTGGCCTGGCTGTACAGTCAATTTTCCAAGCACCTTTATTTCCCCTTCTAATCCATGTTTCACCTATTTGACTATAAGGATAATGTGGGAGACCATGACAAACATCTTGTCAAATTTAAGCTATAAAAGAGCTAATGATCTCCTTTAACCACAGTTCAACATGCAGAGAGGGATGTTGTTCCCTCATTTAAGGGAGAATGAAGGTAGATACATGAAATTTATGTCCCTGTCTTACCATACTTAAGCAGTGAAATTAAATAAAGAAAAGCCTTCATTTTATTAATTACTTCAGTGAACTTTATCTATCGTATTTCCAAATTGTCTGGTGTTGCTGCTACTAAGGAAAATTCCTTTGGTCCACCTCTGGAGCAAAGGAAAAACATGGAACTGTTGGAGCAAGTCCAGAGGAAGGCCACAAAAATGATCAGAAGATGGAACACCTTTCCTATGAGGTCAGTCTGAGAGAGTTAGGGTTATTCAACCTGGAGAAGCGAAGGCTCCAGGGAGAACTTATTGTGGCCTTTTAGTACTTAAAGGGGGACTATAAGAAAGGTGGTGACAAATATTTTAGTGGGGACTGTTCTGATAGGACAAGGGGTAACAGTTTTAGACTAAAAAAGGGTAGATTTATACTAGATATAAAGAAGAAATTTTTTAAGAGGAAGGTGGTGAAACACTGGAATGGACTGTTGAGAGAGGACAGGGCTCTGAGCAACCTGGTCTTGTTGAAGATATTTCTGCCCATTGAGGGAGTTTGGGCTAGATGATCTTTAAAGGTACATTCCAACCCAAATTATTTTATGATTCTATGATTCCGTGATTTTATGGTTTAATCTGGTGAGAAAAGTTAGAAAGACACAACAATGACAGAAAGATTAGAATAAACTTTAAGCAAGTAGTGAAGTTTTCAGGACAGTTGATAGTACTTCTTAGTAAAAGAAAAAAATTATTTTATCTTGTTTCTACCTCCCTCTTGTTGATTGTCTGCATTATTGGTGATAATATATCCTATTCTTGAATCTTTTTGCCATGGTAGTGTTTACAATCAAAATCAGATAATCCCAAATATCTATGTCATAAGTACTTTCCTTTTCCATTAACAGGTTTACCTCCTAGATTATGGCCGGTGCCCTGTTTATTCGACTTCTGCATGTAATTCAGTGACCTTATTTTAATCTCCAAGGCTGTCCATGAGTTTACAGCAATCTTAATTTGTCTCTTTTCAACCTCATTTTCTTCAGAAATGTGGAAACTATTAGTTTTCAGGATGATATATGCAGAACTGAACAGCAAAGATTTATTTCATGTTTTACATGTACTGTAAAATGGCTGAGAAGAGGGGTCATATTTAGTCTGACCATCTGCCTTGTGTTCCTTGTGTAGAAACATGAATGGAATAAGAGGTGCTAAGAAAGAAGATGAAAATAGGGATGAAAAAAAGAGTTCCTATCTACTCCTGGGATAAGAAATCATAAAATATGAAAAAACATTTAGTTTTTCAGCTCAAAACTATTGCAATTTTCTTCCTATCAAATTATCACTTCTTTTTTGAGAGACTTAGGCAACACATGTGTGTAAAGCAAACCATTAGCAGGCCTATGACCTACCAGGTGATAGTGAACCAGAAGGCTATTAGGAGGTGAGAGTGGTTTTTAAAAGCTATCAAAAATCTTGGACTAAACTGTGCAACACAAAGCTTGAAATGCACCAAAATCGCCTAGAGGGGAAGATGCTCCCTTTTTTTAAACAGAATTTAAACTTCCTGGGCCAGTTGGTTAGCAGTTTAAATTTTGCCATGTCTAACTTTCTGATTTGTAGTTTATGAACTACTGCTGAGAGACCTCCAGGACAAGGACTAGGGGAAGCTGCTTCTCACAGCTGGAAAGGCTAGAATAGAATTATGTGGGCATTTGAGTTGTACCAGTATGCTGTTTTTCAGCATGAAGGAGGCTATTATAGCAGTGATTTGCTTTGCAGGTTCAACGTGCTGCTATATGCCAAAAAGAAATGGACGTGATTAAAATACATGCTGTCATTTTATAATTGTTGTTTTCTTCAAAAAATAATTTCCAGCTTTTCTCCAGTTGTCTTCCAACAGATTGAAGTTCAAGCAGAAAGACTGGTAGCTCAAATTCTTATTCCCTTCCCCTATTGACAGTCATTTTGGATCAGGCTAATCAGCATATAGAGCTCAGAGAAAGAACTATGAAATGACAGAGGAGGTATCAGACTACTGAGGAGTCAAATATTTCCTGTTTTTAATGACATGACATTTTTCTTAAAGCATGGTGTGCCTCCTCAAATCAAAACAGAAGTACAGGTACACTCCAATGTATGTATGCAGGAAAACCTGTTGACCCTAGGAAGTCCTAAAGCTTCCTGGAGCTCCTAATTTCCATTAAAGTTATCGAGAGGTAAATTTCATGTAGGAGTTGCACATTAAACACTGATTTTGGGATAGCTTTGTTTTAACATCACTGCCAAGCTGATGGTGGAAGAGATTTTTCTCTCATTGAATTATTGTGAAATAGATACACATCCAGGATGATAGCTTCCAAGTCTCTTTCTAAGAGATGCTCTTTTCCTTCCCGTTCCTTTCAGATCACATATGTAAAAGTTGGTCGACATAGGCTCTACCACATTCTCAGGAGCCTGGGTTCAGTTTCTAACAGTGCCACTGTGGAGAAAATAATTTGAATTTTTTGGTATTACAATACTGCCTTTATATGTTAAGGATACATGTACTTCTCAGGGTGGTGTTATGATGATAAAGATGGACAGTGTGACCATATTGCCTTCCTGTTATGATAATAGAACAGAAACAGGTTTTCTCTTATTTTCAGCAGGATAAAAAGCCTACCGTACTTAACCATCTCTATTATTAATAGGGTAATGTAAACAAATTGAGTAAATAAAAGCCAATATTCACAACATAGGGATCTCAGTCCATCACCAAAAGTGCTGTGTGATTGAGGGAGTCATGTAAAATGTAGCTTGATTTTGCTTAGCTAATAAGAACACTTTTAGTCAGCAAAATAGGAAAGGAAAATGCTCTCTCTCTAAGATTCACAGCACTTCTGCTGTCTACTTACTTGGAAATACTCCCAGAACAAGCATTTGTGCTTTTCGATAATTCTGATCTTTTGTGACCGCAGAAATATGGAGAGAGACAAAAAAATGTGTTTGTGCATTTAACACTTCAAAGGACAAATTGTTATAAATTTAAAGTGTTTTAAATTAGTGAGGACAGCAAAGTTCACCTACCATTTTTCAGGTTTTTAATCATTTCTGGTTTGATTCTGTGTTTAGCTTTACAAAGTGTTACTGCTTCTGCTATATGGTAGCAATTTCTACAAATTAAAAGATGCTATTACTCAAATATAATTGCTTGTTCTATTTGCTGTTTAAGTCATAGAATACTATAAGTCTATATTTTCATATTTTTCCATTGAAACAACCACTTTTGTGAAAAATTATTTTTATTTGAGTGTCTCTTTCAGGAGTGTATTAATTTATAAAATTGATCTCTGTTTCATATTTGATAACTAAGATATTTATTAATCTATTATCCATCAGAATAGGATAGTAAAGTTTGAGTATGATAGAATTTTTACATACACACCATCAAATATTTACCTATTCTGAATTTACAGGAAAGTTACTGACCTAAATGTGCACTCTAACGTCTAAATCAAGTACAACACATAAAAAGCACATGAATCTGCCCAAACAGACCCCCAACACTTTTGTTTTGAGATATTCACTACTTTTGCTCAAAAAATGGAATGTATAACATCTTCAATGCCAATGGAATGAGTTTCAACAAGGGCACGTGCAAGGTCCTGCACTTGGGCCACAATAACCCCATGCAGCGCTACAGGCTGGGGGAAGTGTGGCTGGAGCTGCCTGGAGGAAAGAGACCTGGGGGTTCTAGTTGACAAACGGCTGAATATGAGCCGGCAGTGTGCCCAGGTGGCCAAGAAAGCCAATGGCATTCTGGCTCGTATCAAAAATAGTGTGACCAGCAGAAGTAGGGAGGTGATTGTGCCCCTGTACTCAGCACCGGTGAGGCCACACCTCGAGTACTGTGTCCAGTTTTGGGCACCTCAATACAAGAGAGATATCGAGGTGCTGGAGCGAGTGCAGAGGAGGGCAACGAAGCTGGTGAGGGGGCTGGAAAACAAATCGTATGAGGAGCAGCTGAGGGAGTTGGGACTGTTTAGTATGAGGAAGAGGAGGCTGAGGGGAGACCTCATCACTCTCTACAACTACGTGAAAGGACTCCATAGAGAGGTTGGTGCTGGTCTCTTCTCCCAGGTAATTAGTGACAGAACGAGAGGGAACGGCTTCAAGCTCCAACAGGGGAGGTTTAGATTGAACATTAGGAAAGAATTTTTCACCGAAAGAGTGATAGGGCATTGGAACAGGCTGCCCAGAGAGGTGGTGGAGTCACCATCCCTGGCTGTGTTTAAGGGACGTTTAGATGCAGTGCTAAGGGACATGGTGTAGGGGAGGACTTTGTAGAGTAGGGTAGATGGTTGGACTCGATGATCCCAAGGGTCTCTTCCAACCTAGACGATTCTATGATTCTATGATTCATTAATGATCTGTACTATGGGACAGACTGTACCTTCATCGAGTTTGCAGAGGACACAAAATGGGGAGGAGTGGCTGATAAACCAGCTGGGTGTGCCATTCAGAGACACTTGAACAGGCTAGAGTTCATAGAGGCCATAGTAACCTTTAAAGTTCAACTAAACTAAATGCTAAGCCCTGTACCTGGGGAACAACTCCAGGCACCAGCACAGGTTGGGGCTGACTGGCTAGAAAACATCTCTGTAAAGAAGGACATGGGGGCTCTGAAACATCAGGTTGACCATGAACTAGCGAGATGCTTCTGGGGCAAAGAACTCCTGTGCTACATTAGGAAGATCATTGACTACAAATCAAGGGAGTTGATTCTTCCTCTCCACTCAGCCCTGGTGAGACACATTTGAGTGCTGCATCCAGTTCTGAGACCACCAGTACAAGAGACACATGGATATACTGGAGGAAGTTCAGTGAAGGACCACAAAGATAATCAAGATACTGAATTATCTGTCATAAGAGGAGAGGCTGGGAGAGCTTGGAGTGTTTAGCCAAGAGAACAGAAAGCTCAGGGGAATCTCATCAATAACTATGCAGTTGAGTGAATAGTGAAACAGACTCTTCAAAGTGGTGCCCAGTGACAGGTCAAGAGACAATGATCACAAGTTAAAAGACATTGAAATTTAATGTGAACACAAAAAAGTACGTTTTTACAGGGAGGATGACCTTGAGTTTCTATTCAAATTTTGGACAAAGTCTTGTTTATCTGATTGAATTATTCTCAGTGGAAAACCTAAAAGAATGTTTTTTATTCTATTTTGAATTTTAGTTAGCAATTACTACTGTTGGGAAATGATATAAAACACAATGTGAGAGTGATTAGTTGCAACATTAAATAGGACAACTGGCTAAGTCACTTCACAATTCTTATTCAGAAAACCATGAACTTTCAAAGGACAGTAGATGCTTAATTGAGAAATGCGTAGCTGACAATGTTGACACTTGACTGGCTAGAAGCATCTACTTTAATAGTTCCATCACTGATGTAATTTTCCATGCATGGTTACAATACTGAAGAATTTTGTGGACTATTAAGCAATTTATTTTTTTTAATCTTAGAATGGATTTTCCACCTAGAAGGATAACTTGCCATCAGAAAAGAGCATTATGCATTATTCTGTAATGCATCATATAGAAACACATCATCACTTAGAAAGATGCATTTCAGGAGTGCTGAAATATCCATTTTGACCTAATTTTCCCATCTCCTAAAATTCAGCTATTTTACTTCATTCCTTTTGAGACTTTTAAGTAGGGGAAAAATGTTGGAAGAAAGAAAACACAAGAAGATTTATCTATATCAGTTTAAGAACACGTGACAGTCCTCTTTTAGCACAGCATATTTTTAAAATTACTTAAATGATATCGATTGTGTACATATTGATTGTGGAAAAAAAAAATGCTAACTTTTTGTTTTATATGGCAACAAGCAGATAATCTATAGATAATCTCTAATTTTTCACAGTAGTGAATTCATGCAAACGATGTTACTCCAAATTCATTATAAGTAAACATAGTATAATTCAAGGCCTTTCTGTTCTGGTTGGTTGTTTTTTTGTTTTTTGTTTGTTTGGTTGGTTGGTTGGTTTTTTTTGTTTTTTTACTATTATTATTTTATTTTTTTTGTATCTGAAGATGACAAAATGGAAAAAAACAGTAAGGCTATCTGGAGTGTTTTGTGATTATGCACTTGGACTAGCCCATTTCTACATTGTTTCTGCAGATAACTGTGTTTATAGGTTGCCCAATGAGCGAAGAGTTGACTTTTTAGCTACTTGATTCTTTCCATAACACAAAAAAATGTATAAACTTCATTATAGTGTATAACGTGTTACCTACTTCTGTATTTAATGTTTTGAGAATTAAAACCAGAGTTGCAAATAAATAGTTGAGTGTGACACATACTGTACTCATGTGAATTTAACTCTAACATAAGGATCCTTAGGGATCTTAGTATATTTGTTTATAAAATTGGAACTTTTATCTGGTTTGAAGTGGGTGAAGGTGTTAACTCATCATGTATTTGGCTGTCAAAAATAGCTGCGCAGGCTGTAAGGGGGAATTATGCCACATTTTCATCTATTTCTTTTCATCTCAGCTGAAAACACAGATCATGGGACTGCAGGGACCTTATTTTTCTTGGAAAGAATTGAAGAGGCAAGCAAATGTGGCAGATTGCCACTATAGCTGTGTGTAAAACTGCTTTTATAGGTTTCCATTGACTAGAGGAAACAAGATCAGAGGGACAGCTGAACCAGTAGTGGTGATGAACATCCTCTATTGTGCATTGTAAATTAGTAAATCCATTTACAAATTCAACACATCCTAATTACACATTATTAAATGGAAGGTGTTAAGAAATGGGAGAATACTGGATGCTCACATATGTATTTTCAAAGTTGAATTACCTACATCTAAGTAACACTTGCTGGATTGTGCACAATCTAGTACATGGAGTCCCTAATGCTCAGTGGTTTCAATAAATTTCAATGAATATATATTCCAGTAACAAAAAAGAATGCCCAAGTACAGCCTGAACTTTCCTAAACCATATTGAAATGAAAATATTTTCATAGCACCTGTTTATTCTTTACTTTGCTTGTGCTTTTTATAAAGCTGGATTTCCCACTCCCACGCTCAATTGTTTAAGAACTGCATTTCTAGGAGTTTCGCACAAGGGAAAAATAAAATGGATAGTTGGAGACATTTGTCATGGGTGTTTCCTGTTATGTATGTGATGTTGTTGAGAAATGACTTGTGAGCACTTAATCCTTAAGGCAAGATTTTGCCTTCACTTATCAGAAATGCTACAATGAGAAAAGTGGTTAAATGGAAAAATTATCACAGCCACAGTACATGCTTGGAGAGAAAACCTGCTGGAAGTGTAAAAAACATGAGTTTTGTGTGTGAGTTCTTTAACCCTCTGTACTTGAACTTCAATGAACAAAAAGTAATGACTGTAGTTTCTGAGTTTTGAATGTGTACCTTAACCAAGGTTTGCATTGTATAACAGTACCTTGATGAAATTCAAAATGTGTTTAAATACTTGAAATAAATTATACAGGGAAAAAATAATAAAGAAAGCAAAATTTAAGCTACTGTATATATGCATCGAGAATATTCCCAGATAGGATCCCTGTAGGTCATGGTAGATGAATTTGTAAGAATTTCAGATTTTTTTTTTTTAAAGTACCTTAATTGTTGAAGAGAGGTTTTCTCAAAATAAATGTGAAGCTCTACATCTTCATCAAAATCTCTATTTTGTGTATACCACATGCATGTATGTGTACTCCTTATCTACGTATGACATTGATCTCTTAGAAAGATTCAATGTTAAAAGAAGCTTTGTAGAAGCAGATTATCCTCCAGCTTCCTGGAGTCTTGCAGTGGTTCACTTTGAACTTCATTAATCAAACAATTTGATCTACACAAAACAGGTAGCTGAACTGGTTGTTTAATCCACTCAATGGTGTAAGGAAAGGGTAAGAACCTACCTAGATCAGGCTAATCTAATAACAATTAGATAAAAACAAAATGTGTAATGTCCATAGCTGAATATTGTCCCATTTCATCTTGATCCCATGGGTGCTAGCTGTTTGTCTGCAGGCAGGCAGAAAACACATATACACTACCCACATTTATTAATAAATGAATGATCCAAATGACCTCTCTTCAGACCTTCAGTGTTTTTTTTAAGATGAGTCATTCTTTGCTCTGGTTTCAGACACAAATGAGTAGGGAATTAACAGGGAAGCACCATCTCCCCTTAGTTCTTCCCTCCATTTCCAATCCACTGAACTACATTCAGTTTCACCCATGTGCACACACTTATTAAACTGGCATCAAATGTATGTTTCTGGCCAGCTCAGCAAAAAAATATTCTTGGTACATATGGATCCCATAAAGTATCTGTTAACTTTTCCAAATAACAACATGAAATTTATGTTCCAGATGTCTGAGATTCTGCCTCTGATGGATTGTATTTTTGCCTTGCAAACGCTTCCGTGAAGATTTTTTTCAGATCATGCCACTCCACTGTTGTGAATGTATGAAACAGATGGGCAGTATTTATCATTAGCGCATATGCAAAAGTGCTTTTTTATGCATGAGTTTGAATTCTCATCTGATATATCTTTTTCATCTTGCCAACATCTCAATGTTTTTTCCTATGAAGTTTTATTAAGAATACTTAGGCATTTATTTTAATTGAACTAGGAACATTCTTAAATTAGTTTTGCTTATTAAAAGGTTATTTTCTGAATATCAGGAACATGAAGCTTCTGTCAATGTGCTGAAGCATTGATTGATTATCTGATTAAAAGTTTTAGTGTTTGACTTGTATTTTGCATTTATAAAGCCAGTACAGTTCATATCTTTTTATATTGTGAAGAAACACTGCATGTTCTTGGACAAAGACCTTGCATAAGTTTTATTGTGTAAAAAAGTGGTTTAAGCTTACTTAAAAGCAGTGAAATACTTGTTAATTGAAATGCTATTACTCATAGTGTCTTAAGAAATGAGAAGACATTAGAAAACATTAAAAACAATAATTATTTTATTGTACTATAATCTTCCCAGTAAAGTCTTTAGGGAAATTTTAACCATGTTATACTTTATCAAATTTAAAGAATACTCATACATGAATAATAATGAACATTGAAATTACAGCACAGTATTGGTTTGCTGGCATGCTAAAAATACAAAAAGCCTTCATTTGTTAATCGTTAATTCACATTTATGTCATGTTGATTACTATTCATATGAACACTGTGTGAAAATAAGTTTAGGTATTAGATGGGTTGAAATGGGCTGTTTTTCAAACAAGTTAGATCCTATGATATTTAACAGACACCTCAGACTAAATTGCTGTGGCTTCTTATTTGTCACTGTACCATCTGAAAGAATTGGAAATCAATCATACACCATGCATTTTTCTGGTTTGAGAAAAATGTGCCAAAAGCTACTAGTGATATATGGGATGACTGTTATGGGGTGAGAAGAGCAACCACTCCTGTGTATTAACTATAACCTTTGACTCCCTTCAGAAAAAAAAACAAACAACCCAGATTTTTTATAATACACCTCTTTTTCTATAAACAGAATGTATAGCAGACATTTGAAGAAATATGAGGAATGTATTAAAAATAAGCAATATTTTTATAGAATACTGGATGGAAGAAAGAAGTAGGCAGATTAATTATGGAACAAAATTGTAAAATTTCATAGCAAAATGATCTAATTAAAGTATTTGTTACTATGGAAAATCCACTTCCACAGTGTGTTTTCGTAATCGTGTTTGGACGTTGATATTTATGATTTTATTTGTTCCATGTGATATAAGCACTGGATCAAAGGTAACAGTGGGGGGAAGCTGGTTGAACTTCAAGCAAAACTCTCTCACGTTATGAAAGAGAACCCAGTGAAAAAGGTATATGAGGAAAAAATTGAAAACTCACATTTTAGGCTCTACTTCCTAAGTCAGACTAAGGCGGAGGAGAGGGAGGGAGCGTGATACTTTTTGGGTGAGCTTCTACCTACATGTAATTTTTATTTGAAAAGCATAGTCTCCTAATTCCTAGTCATAATTTTGCATTCATAAAGTACCCACCAACTGTATTTGACATCATCTTCAGGAGTCATACTACCTCTTTGGGACTGAGCAAGGAATACTGCTGAAACAGGAGAGAAACATTAGGAAGGAGGGTGTGAGACTGAAGGAATCAGTGGCAAAAGTCAGATACAGACTTTTTAAGCTAAAAAGTGAGGGATAGGGCAGCAGCAGAATGGGTGCTACTCTTTAATTCATCTTTCCTTTGTTCTTATAACTGTGTACAGTCTATGGCTGTCTCATACCTTATGATCTTGCCTGTTTGTGTGCTTTGCAGATGAAATGTGAACAAAGAGAGTTACAGATACAGAAATCTTTGAGAGAGAAATTATTGTTTAGCAATATGCTGATATTTATATTACTGCTTTGTACCTGAAATACACCAAAAAAGGGGAGGGCTTCGTTCTACATTCCGAATATATATTAAAAGTATTATATTTGTACATACTTAGTGTCTAAAATTATTTAAAATAATAGAATTGTAGAATAATAGAATGGTTTGGGTTGGAAGCAACCTTAAAGATCATCGAGTTCCAACCCTCCTACCATGGGCAGGGACACCTCCCACTAGAAGAGTTTGCTCAAAGCCCCATCCAGCCTGGCCTTGAACACTTCCAGGGATGGGGCATCCACTTCCCTGGGCAACATGTACCAGTGCCTCAGTGCCCTCACAGTGAAGAATTTTGTCTTATTATCTGATATAAATCTCCCCTCTTTGAATTTAAAAACATTACCCCTCCTCCTATCACTATACTCCTCGATAAAGAGTCCCTCCCCATCTCTCCTGTAGACCTCCTTTTTGGTACTGGAAGGTTGCTATAAGGTCTCCCCAGAGTCTTCTTTTCTCCAGGCTGAACAACTCCAACTCCCTCAGCCTGATCTCATAGGAGAGGTTCTCCAGCCCTCTGTTCATCTTCGTGGTCCTCAACTGGACCTATTCCAACATATCCACATCCTTCCTGTTCTGAGGACGCCAGAGCTGGATGCAGTACTCTATGTGGGGTCTCACCAGAGTGGAATAGAAGGGTAGAATCACCTCCCTCAACCTGATGGCACAGGGTATGCGTATAACACTATGAAGCAGCTAATTCTTCATGTTCCTGATAGAAGGAACATATCTTTTCAGGCGAAATACTGATTCTCCATATACCTACAGTTTTAATTGCTGAGTTACAATTACTGATTTATATTTATATGATTCTAATTCCAGATAGATTTAAATTCACTGGTAGTAATTTCATTGGAAGTCTTCTCAGCTTTTGTGATGTTCACTTCAGTGTTGTTAGGTCTTAACACTAACCTTCCAGCAGTTTTTCTCAAATCCTGAAAAAAGACTTGTTCACAACATATGAAATGGGAGAGGGAATTTATTCTTGTCTAAGACATCATTGGGAAGGGGAATGCAGAAGACCTGAAAAAGTCTGAAAATGTAGTATTTTAGCTTCTCTTTTTAGGCACCTTGTATCAGTTAGCCTATATCAATTTTCAGAATTATATCAGAAATGAAAGGCCTTTGTAAAAAAAAAAAAACCAAAAAATACCCCACAAAAAAACCAACCAAACAAACAAACAAAAAACAACAAAACCAAATTGAAAATCCAAATAAGTTAGTATGGAAACTCGCAAAGTGACAAATAGAGATACCCTCAGGTTGTGCAGGCTAAAATGATGGCTGACTACAACAGCTCCACAATAAGCAGAAGAAAATAGTAAAAAGCATACAAAAAACTTATGAAAGACCATGTAAGAAATCTAACCATTAGATATGGAAACTATGTATTTAAATGATAGCACCCAAGAAATTATGTCTTCATGATTTCCTCATTTAATGAGAGCCTTAAATCCAGCTGTTTTCAATTTGGAACTGGTAATTGCCAAAACTGATTAATTTTAATTTTGAGAAAAGGACAGCTGAAATCTTCCATGGTAGGACAATCTTTGATAGAGTATTTGAAAGTTGACTGTAGCATTGTAAATTGTAACAGTTCCTGAGGAAATTAACGTAGAACAAATAACTAGAATAAGTCCATGAAACCCCTATCAGTGGTGCAAAACATGCTGTAAGAACTGTTGTGTTTGAAGATCACATCTATCAATTTGACATTTAAAATCAACATAGGCTAGCCTGTGGGTATAACTAAAATGTCCAAAAACACACTGCCTGAAGGCAACATGGAAGGGTGAACTCAGGAGAAACACCTGATTGGTGTAAAAATGAAGAATGTTTATTACAATAAATTTTGAGGTAATAGCTTTTTAAAGTCAAGTAGACGAAAACAGAACAATAAACCTACTTTCATTTTCACTTACACAAGTACTATTTGTGTAAAGACAAATGTGTGTGTTTGCACACGTATGTATTGCAGAAACTTGTTGACCTGGACCATGGTATAATAGTAGTGTTTGCAATTTTTATATTTTTGGGGGGTATTTAGACCATTTCAACTCTTAATTATTTTTATAAATGTTTGTGGTTTAAGATAAAGCTGAGTCATCTCTGTGCAAAAGTCTACATATTATTCATTTTACGTTATGCTTACTGGCCTGCCTCTAATTAAGAAGACACAAAGAGTCCTATATTTGTATGATTGAGTTTCTTTTCATTTAGGAACACAAAAATACTACAGTGGATTAATAAGCAACTGCACAAATAAACATTCCCCCTCTACACCATCTTCTTATGGTTGCCTCTAAGAAGGTTACCCCTTTGTTCTTATGATTGTGCTACTTCTTATCTCAAATGTGTAATCTGTGTCAAAATTTATGGTATCGTTTCTCCATATAAAAATGCTACTGAGTCTTGCATAGATATAAATGTCATTGCCTGTTCACCAAGTGCTTTTTCTGCAAGCCCCATGGAATGGAAATATTTAAAAGTATTCTTTAAACTGTTTCTGTTTTATGAGATTTCTCTGCTAATGAAGAGAACTTGGAAGGAAAAATTTCTCTCTGCATTAACAAAACATAACTACAATACTGAGAGACTTTGCTATGTTTATAAATGGAAACCATTTCACAACTATTGTTCTTTGAAGTCACTGAACAGGTGTTATTTCCAGTTTAAAAATGAGGGGACTTAAAAACATGTTTTGTATTATACTGAGCAATAAATTAGTGACAAAGTAAGAATCCAGCTCTCCTGTACTGTAACTTTAAGACCATGTTGCCTCTCTTATCACGATAGCACTTAGTAAATGAATTGGAGCTTTGTTCTTCATCAAGGAAATAAATGTATTTTTTAATTAAAAACAAAGGTGTTCATTTCAATATAGCACCTATTGCTAACTCCAGACTTTGTCAGATTGTTCTGAACATCACTGTTCCCCATTGATATTTAATTGTGTGTCTTCATAGGAGGTATTAATGAAAAAACCACTTTTCCCAATGAAAGAAAAGTCCTTATGAGCTTGTTGTAGGACATATACAAATTCTAAGTAATCTGGTCGGATCATACAGTGAATGATGCAGTGTGGTTCATGCTACCAGCATGTTTTCTTCCACGTGATTTCTACAGAAAATAACTAAAAACTTGGCAAGAATGTATGTAAGAGGGGTGTGGTTAAAACACCATGAATCGTCTTCCCAGATATTTTTTCTAAATGCGTTTTATGAGTGTTTGAAGTTTTCTGGGAAGAAAAAGGGTATATATACAGTTTACAAAAAGACCTGTGAAGTATTGCTCTTCCTCTTGCACACAAGAACTCTGAATTCTTTCTTTGTTTTGTGACCTGGGAATGATCTGAAATTTCTTATTTGTAGGGTTCTGATGGAAAATTTGTTGTCTCAGTCTCCAGTGAACAGTTATGTTGTGTTGTAACTCTCTCTCCCTTTCTCTTTCTTGCCACCCCCTTCCTCAGCCTTCCCCTCTAAAAGCTTTCTTACCATCTAATTCCTTGAAAGGTACATTAGAACATGTGGATTGATAGTGGAAAATACTTTTCAGACATCCATTGTTGGTTTCTAGTGCAGGTCAAGGTGTTATTAAATCATGTAAGCAAAGTTTAGAGACATTTATTTCACTAGTTTTTATGTGTGTTTCATCATTAAAAACTAAAGAACAGCATTTGCCACTTGTACTGTCAACTTCTGTCTCTATGAACACATTTTAAAAAGTACATATATGATGCTTACATATCTAAATCTGTTTTACATGATTTATTAATTTACAGTTATAATACTGCAGAATGTGTTCTGTGATAACTATTAGTTGCTTTCAGATTTATGTTCTCTTGGAATGTATTATCTGAGAAAAAGCTTAGATCTAAATTGGGTATTTTAAGATCCAGGCTGGTAAAAATTCTACAGATACTAAAATCAGAGTGTCTGCTCTCTACTACAGAAGAGTTCAATTCCTGCATAATAACTTTATGCAGAATAACAACTGTTTCTCTTTACCTGTTGCCAAAAATTTAATGTTAATTAATAGGGAATAGGAATAACTTAAAAAGTTAGTAAATTATGTAAATGACATAAAATCAAGAGGCCTCACTTATTGCTGGATAGTCAATAAATTTTAATGAAAAGCTAACAATCCATAAAGTACTCATTGTTATGTGATGTAATGTACATTATTTGAATTATAAGACTTGTGATCAGATATAAGATATGCATATATACCTCAGGAAGACACTACTGTTACAGTGTTATTAACAAGAATATAATAATTATTAAAAGAATATAATGACAGGTGTACACTCAGCTGTGTGAAAAACTGGCTGGATGACTGGGCCCAAAGAGTTGTGGTGAAGGTGCATGCTGGTCTCTTCTCCCAAATGGCAAATGGTAAGACATGAGGAAACAGCCTCAAATTATACCAGGAGAGGTTTAGATTGGATATTAGGAAAAATGTCTTCACTGAAAGTGTTGTCAAGGATTGGAACAGGCTTCCCAGGGAAGTGGTTGATTCACCATCCCTGAAGATGTTTAAAAGACAAGTAGACGTGGTGCTCAGGGACATGCTTTACTGGTGGACTTGGCAGTGTTATGTTTAGGGTTGGACTCAATGATCTTAAAGGGTTTTTTCCAATTTAAACGAATCTATGATTCTTTATGTGCAGTCTCCCGTGTAATGTAAGTACTGATTGTTTAATTTGTCAAAGTATTAATGAAAATATTCAACAAAAGCAAATGTAAAGGCCAGCCCCCATGCTGAAAAAAAACATGCAACGGAACAGGTGAGGTATAACTGGCTGGTAGCAGCAGCAAAGACCTTGGGGCCCTAGGGACACCAGGTTTTCCATCAGGCAGCAGCAAAGAAGCCATCACCACATCCCAAGCTGCACAAGCAAGGGTGCAGCTAGCAAATTTGCAGAAGGACTTGTTTGTGCTGTCCAGGACTCATGTACTGTCCCCAGTCTGAGGCTCCTACAGATAGGCCAGATGCTGACCTACTGGAGAAACTCCCAGGGCAGTCACCGAAGCAGTTAGGGGCAGGAGCATGGGAAGTCTGATAAGAGACCGTGGACCTTGCTCTCTTTATCCTAGGAAGTAACGGCCTTGAGGAGCCTTGAGGTATTTACAGAGCACTGATGAGAAGACATAGAGAAGATAGAGCCAGGCTCTGCCCAATATTGCACAGTGGTAGTATTCAAAGTAAAATGTAACACAAGAAATGCCATCTAGATGCTAGAAAAAACTTTTAATCATAAGGGTGAAGAACTCCAGCACAAGTAGCCTAGAGAGGCTTTGGAAACTTCTACCTTGTAAATATTAAATCCCTGATGGAGCATATCTGAAAAATAGACTATTTGCTATTTTGCTCTATAACTCTTATGGAGAGTGTTGGTGGTACAGAATTGTGGTAGCAGATCAGCACTGCTCAGAGACTTGATCAGAAATCAGTTTCCTAATTGGGATATATACATTCAATGGACTGCAGTTTCTTTCCTAACATTTCTGTTCTACAGACACTTCACACATTTCATATTTCCGTGAGCCAGGACCCAGTGATTGTGGCCCAGTCAGGCCAAGTGCCAGGGTCCCAGGAACATGACACTTTGCTAATGGCTGGTGCATCTGATCTGACTAGGTGGACAACCTTCATACTCTATGGCTCCACCTTGACACAACATTGGACATGTGTGAATGTGTGCCCCTCACCAAAGAACTATCAGGTTTGTTATCTATTACTTTGTATATTAGGTGGTCAGCACAGATGATGTGACTCTGGGCCAATCTCTGTGACTTTCTTCCCATCTAAGGCCAGTTAGCAGCTGTCCCCAGGGTTTCTATTACCTGCTGGTCTCGTACCATGGATATCTTAAAGAAGTGTAAATGCAGTTATGAGCCATCAGGCCTGTATACCAACTCCTCAACGCTCATTAGTACGTGAGGTGATCACAATGGAAGAGTACACAGAATAATACATAGTATTAAAAAATGCTTTTACTTTAAGAGCATATTTTCTTGTCTCTGAATGTGATTTGCTGCATGTATCTTGTAGTTGTGCAAATGATGTAGTTTTTCACCAAAAAAAATATACATACAATAAAAGTTTAGGTATACAGCACAAATATTTCTTAAAGAAATTTTTGGGATTTTTCAGTATTTTTAATTCTTCAGAAAAAATGGTAAACTGAGATTTATTCATAAATAATATTTTTTTACTTCAGAATTTTCTATACTAACTGCAACAAAGCAGGCTGTGACATGTCAACAGACCTGCTTGTTTATAAACTTTGAGTTCTTCAAAATTGCTTTCTTGCACACTTGCATGCTTGAAATGAACCAGGACCTTAGCCTTTGACATACACATTCTGTATAGTAATATTGTAGAAGACAAATCATTAACCTCTCTGTATTAGATGTGCATTTTTCCAGTTTTCCAGAGAGACCTCTGAAACATTGGTTTAACTGGAAGCTGCACCCTCAAAAAAAAAAGGAATTGGCAGCTGTGAATAATGGGCAGCAGTTACCATTATTCTTCATGGCTCTCAACCTTTTTATTTTCCCTTTTAGCTACTATATTTCATTAATCTAAAACATTTATCCACAGACCAACTATTTTCATGATGGGATTTCATAAATTGACTCATTCATTAAAACAATAACTAACAAACAACATTTTAGAAAGTTACATAAAATATAAACCTGTCTTGCAAAAGTACTTGATATTTTTAACTGTTGCTTTAAGAGTTTTGCATGACACCTGTCAATATTTGGTAACCCAGGTATGCTGGTTTTTAATAATTATGGTGTATCTGAAAACTTAAAATAGTGCTGAGACTAATGTAATTACCAGCTGTTCAAATTATATTTTCAGACTTCACAGGGAAAAGATTTTTTCATACTCAGTAGCATACTTCCATAAATAGAATTGGCAGAAGAAATGCTTCTTGATATAACCTAGAGAACAATAAAAAGAATCACACAATAGATGTATCTTGTGAATTCTGCACTCCCAAAAGTGATTGCTTGTGCTGTGACATCTGCAATTAAATCTAATTTTTCTCACACCTTTAGAATTTACACTATGATATTATTGATTTGTTTTCTTCTATCTTTCTACCAAAAAATAGCAGAATATAGGACATATTCAGTATCCTTTGAAAGGTTATGTATTGTGTAACAATGACCTCATTATTGTGATCTCTCATATTGTGATCTTATCAATGCTTATAAATATCTAAAAGGTGAGTGTCAGAGAATGAGGTCAGGGTCTTCTCAGTGGTGCCCAATGATAGGACAACAGGCAATGGACACAAGCTGGAGCACATGAAGTTCCATCTTAACATGTGGAAAAACTACTCTGAGTGTGACAGGCTGCCCAGAAAGGCTGTGGAGTCTTCTTCTCTGGAGATATTCAAAATCTACCTGGATGCATTCCTGTGCAATCTGCTCAAGGCGAAATTTCTTTGGCAGGGGGGTTGTAGTAGATGATCTCTAAAGGTCCTTCCAACCCCTACCATTCTGTGATTCTATGAACAGCACGTCATTGCATTGTCTTTCACAAAATCATAGTTTTACAAAGTTAGATTTTAGTACCTTTAATTTAAAATCTTTAAAAAGAATGCTTTCCTTTTCACCATGTGATTTTCCAATATTTTTTGTGGTGTTACACACACTTTGTTTTTTCTTACATAGAACAAGTTTTCACTGACGAAAACTAAAACAAGTAATTGCATTGTTACATACTGGACTAACTAGGATTATAGTACTATATTGGCCTATACCCCAGAGGAATTAATAGAGGCTCCTGAATATTCTGAATTCTGTTCTTAAACTAATGAGCAAACACCAAAGCTGGGTTATTAATATAAGCAATATTAATATAAACACTTTTATAAATGGACATTATGAAGAGAACTAATACATTTAAAAGGCTAAGCATCTTATACCTTCTTCATCCCATCATATGACTTTATATTCCTGTGACATTGCAAAGAATTTTTTCTGAAAATTTTTAGATTGTAGGTTTTTGTGTACAGAGTTTTCTTCTTTTTTTTGGTTTTGTTTGTTTTGGTTTTTTTTGTTGTTTGCTCATTTTTTGGGGTTTTGGTTTGGTTTTGGTTTTTTTTTAGAAGAATGCAGACCTAATTCTCCTATTAGTACAGAATAATATTATGATGTACTACTAGGTTCTATAAATTGTGGAATCAAGTTTTATATCAGTTCTTCACCATTTCCACAGATACATTTTTATTAGTTATTCAGGACTAGTTTGTACCTTTGATATCAAGGTCAAACTCTTATTCTTTTGTTGCTCTTCCCAAGTCTTTGTGGTGTGTCTTCTGACAAAGATGTAATTTTTTTTAAAAACTGATTAAGATTTGCAGAGAATGTTTTGAAGGTGATGTTTACCTGAGCCTTTGATATTTTGCCATTCCAAAATTGTACATACCATAGGACTCCAAACTTCAGAGCACACATAATATTGCAGACATCTGTCACTTCGGCAGATTAATGTAACCAACGTGAAGTCACCCTCCTTGTGTTGATTGTGGGAAGCTTTTGTCGCGATTAAATGTTTCTGCAGATACTGCTTTTTCCCACACTGTAAGAAATTTTTCTAGGGGCCTTGAGGGTTTGTTTTAAAGAGAATATTTTTGGGCTTTTACATTCTTACAGACATTGACTTCTTAGTTTTTGCAACAACTTGTGAGACATATTAGTCATGAATGTAAATTATTGCGGTATGACTGTATTCACAAGAAAGCCCAAGAACTGAAGAGTCAAGGATGTGTGATTGGCCTTCTTATATGGTTGATTACTAGTTTAATGAGATTATGGTGATGTTTTTTCTTGTTTCTGCTTTGTGTACAAATTGATTCAATAGAAAACACAGCAACAGCTGCAAAAATACCAGATCAAAAATGTAATTCAAGCATTAAAATAAAGGGGAAAACAGTCCCAAAGGTAATAAAGTTTTAAATTTGCTTTAAAAACGTGAAATACATTAAAGTTCCGACATCTAACATTTTTCTGAAATGGAAACTCTGCTATATGTTGAACTCTACATATTTATTGTAATTGAGTGGTAGAAACTAAAGAACAACTTCAAAATCTGATCAATATGTAAACTGAAGGCTTAGATCAAATATTCATATTTTTATTTTCAAGAATTTAATTGATTTTGTAGCTCAGTGGGTAGATCCTGATTTATAAATAACTCATGCTACAGGACTTATGTTGCTAACAACATTTGAATCTTATCTGAAAGTAGACATTTCTGTCATTTCAGAGCTACATTTTCTCTAAGAAGTGTTAGATGATAGCATATTAATGATAGTATGTGCCATGCACCTCTTAGTACCAAAAGTTAGCTCCCTTCCACTTCATAATACAGTTATGTTCAGTTCTTCCATTAAAGATGTGTCAGCAGTTCTTTCTCATCTACAGGTTTTAAATTTGTGAGTAGTTTGTTAATCAATAAATTTACATCTGAAACTTTTAAACAAAGAAAACCACTCCCCTCAGTTGTTTCATTTAATATGTTTATGAGTGAGTTAATAAAAATTTTTCTAAAGGTAATTAGCTTGTTACACATTTATTAATAAATTAATAATCTCAATTTTATCTGTGTTACAAAGATGGTAACATAACTGAGTATTCAGCACTTCCCATAAACACTTGCCAGTTTGAAGACTCATACAAAAGCATAACAGAAAAGCCAAAACAGATCTTTGTCTAAAAACTGTTGGACTTCAGCCCTTTCATGTGAAAACGAGTCTGGCTTCTCTGATTTCAAATTGATTGTAAGAACTGAATCAAACATGAAAGATGTTAGACTAAACTTACTAACCATTCTTTGAAAGGGAAATAGAGTACCGAAGGATTTACATCATGTTTGCTTACATTTGTCCTCTATTTAAAATCAATTCCATGAGCACAGTCATATAAAAAAGCTATCATTATTAAGGAGTGTATATTTACAGTGTAACGTGTACTCTGAAACCTGTATATGCATTCTTAACCTATGGCAGAGGTTTTATAGGTAACTATTTATGAAGGGGTGTATAACTAAAGTGGAAAACTACCCGGATCTTTGACTTCAAAATTACCAATACTGTGTTGAAAGGAAATGGTAATGTCAGTGCAGCTTGAGGAAAGTTCAAACTATTTATAAAGGGTTCTAATTATGAAATAAGAATTACTCTTCTGAAATGTGTTTATATCTTTGTCTCCATAAGGCAAATTTACTTATGAATTGATATAGCATGTTTGGGTTTTTTTCCATGGGGGGAGGGGGGGGAAGTAAATCTGACATAATTATGGTTTTATTAAGAGGGATTTAGGGTGTGTGTGCTCTTACAGTCTTTTAAGCACACCTGAAAAATATGAATCAGCTGTATCCAGCAACTGTTTGTTAACCATTATTCCACCCCTGGAAACATGACAGAACTGGATGTCATCTCTAAGTATGTAGAAGGAAAAAAGGCCATCAGGAGTGGTCAACATGAATTCACAAAGCAAAAATCATGCTTCACCAATCTGATAGCCTTCTGTGACACAATGACTGGCTGGGTGGATGAGGGGAGAGCAGTGGATGTTGTCTACTTCGACTTCAGCAAGGCTTTTTGACATTGTCTCCCTCATATAACATCCTCATAGGTAAGCTTAAGAAGTGTGGGTTATATGAGTGGACAGTGAGGTGTACTGAGACCTGGCTAAATGGCAGAGCTCAGAGAGTTGTGCAGAGTCCAGTTGGAAGCCTGTAACTCGTGGTGTTCCCCAGGGATCAGTACTCGATCTGGTCTTCTTCAATATATTCATCAATGACCTGGATGAGGGGACAGAGTGTACCCTCACCAAGTTTGCTGATGACACAAAACTGGGAGGAGTGGCTGACACACCAGAGGGCTGTGATGCCATTCTGCGAGACCTGGACAGGCTAGAGAGTTGGGTGGAGAGAAATCTAATGAAATTCAACTGGGGCAAGTGTTAGCAGCTGACCTGCTGGAAAGCAGCTCTGTAGCAAGAGGGACCTCGGAGTCCTGGTAGACAGCAAGCTGACCATGAGCCACCAATGTGCTCTTGTGGCCAAGAAGGCCAATAGTCCCCTGCCGTGCATTAAAAAGAGCATGGCCAGAAGGTCAAGAGAGGTCATCCTCCCCCTCTACTCTGCCCTGGTGAGGCTGCATCTGGAGTACTGTGTCCAGTTCTGGGGCTCCTGGTTCAAGAAGAACAGGGAACTGCTGCAGAGAGTCCACCGGAGGGCTACAAAGATGATGAAGGAGCACCTCTCTTAGGAGGAAAGACTGGGAGACCTCAGCCTGTTTAGCCTGGAGAAGACTGAAAGGGGATCTCACCAATGCTCATAAATATCTGAAGGGCAGGTGTCAAGAGAATGGGGTCAGGATCTTCTCAGTGGTGCCCCATGATAGGACAACAGGCAATGGACACAAGCTGGAGCACAAGAAGTTCCATTTTAACATGTGGAAAAATGTCTTTATTTTGAGCACTGGAACAGGCTGCCCAGAGAGGCTGTGGAGTCTTCTTCTCTGGAGATATTCAAAACCCACCTGGATGCATTCCTGTGCAACCTGCTCAAGGCGAACCTGCTTTGGCAGAGGTGTTGGAGTAGATGATCTCTAAAGCCCCTTCTAACCCCTACCATTCTGTGATTCTGCTATTATTAATCATTTCAACTGGGAGTCTTGCAAGAGTCTGTTTTAGCCGTGTTTTTTTTTCAGTGTTTGAAACAAAAATGAGATCTGAATGATGGAAGAAACCAGTTTTAAAAATCTGTGGCTGTCAGGTGACTGGGCAGGAGTGTAAATGCCCCAGAGGACAGGAATAGAATTTAGAAATTGTGCAACAAAAATGTAAGAGTATCACCAAATGAATAGAAACAAACCAGAAATAACTGGATAGAGTGTGGAAACACAAAAATTTAACCCAGCCTAATACTGTAAGTTCCATTACAGCATAGATTTTATCATATTCTTTATTAGATTCCACACTACTGCTTCTTGAACCATCCAAACTTCAGGACCTATTCTAGTATACTATAGTTACTTTCCCGCCTGCCCTGTACACCTGAGATTTCTTTTAGTGTCAAATGCATAAGGGGGAAGGTACATGGTGAGGTTTCACCCTGATAAATAACAATGTACTGTAGCTTGTGTTTCTGGGCCTCATGACCACCACACTTAAGATGTAGCAACTGCCCTGAAGTCCAGGTATAGCCCTTCCAGTTCACACTAAAAAATTACATTACCAAAAGGACACCACAAGAAAAAGTTAGTCTTTAATAGAAAATATTTTGTATTATTGTCACGTAAAATATGGGCTCTATGCTGCATAAGGGAAGCCCACACTTTAATGTTTTGGCAATAAAGCTGGATTTTCTGTTAAGGTTAATACTAAGAAGAAGTGAAAGAGAGTTATTTTATGCAAGTTTATGCATAACCTGCCAAGAATTTTATGTACGTTATTATGAAGATTATCCCCATAATATAATTGAATTGGATAACATTTTGAATTTTTAGGCTTTGGAATACATAAGACTGTGTTTTGCCATAAATCAGTATATTCCCTCAAGAGTTTATGAAAACGGTATTATAAAATTTAATGGAACTTTTTATTTCTTCAGCTGATATTTTTGTGTCTTTTCAAGATATTTCATCAGATTCACAAAAATTTTGATTCATTGAGAATAGAAAAAGTTGTGCAATATCTATTGTTGGAAAAATAGTGCAAGATTTAAAGCCCATAAATCAAATATACATTTGAAAATAAGTAGGGACTGTCCGGGGTTTTTATGTGAAGGAAGGACAGTTATCAGGTAAAATGACAGAGCAGTCTTAAAAAGTTTTTACCATAGGCTGTATTTGAATCTGTTTCTAGTTGTGGAAGAACAAGGTAACAGAATAATCTACCTGTCTCTTTTATAGAATCATAGAATCATAGAATCATTTAGGTTGGAGAAGACCCTTGGGATCATCGAGTCCAACCATTTACCCTACTCTACAAAGTTCTCCCCTACACCATATCCCCCAACACCACATCTAAACAACTCTTAAACACATCCAAGGATGGATTCAGCCACCTCCCTGGGCAGCCTACTCCAATGCCAGACTACTCTTTCTGTGAAAAACTCTTTCCTAATGTTCAGTTTAAACCTACCCTGTTGTAGCTTGGAGCCATTCCCTCTTGTTCTATCACTAATTACCTGGGAGAAGAGACCAGCGCCAACCTCTCTACAATGTCCTTTCAAGTAGGTGTAGAGAGTGATGAGATCACCCCTCAGTCTCCTCTTCCTCAAACTAAACAGTCCCAGCTCCTTCAATCACTCCTCATATGACTTGTTCCCCAGGCCCTTTACCAGTTTCATTGCCCTCCTCTGCACTTGCTCCAGCACCTCGATATCTCTCTTGTATTGAGGTGCCCAAAACTGGACACAATACTCACGGCGTGGCCTCATCAGTGCTGAGTATAGGGGGACGATCACCTCCCTACTTCTGCTGGCCACACTATTTCTAATACAAGCCAGGATGCCATTGGCTTTCTTGGCCACCTGGGCACACTGCTGGCTCATATTCAGCTGCTTGTGAATTAGAACCCCCACGTCCTTTTCTGCCAGGCAGCTTTCCAGCCACACTTGCCCCAGCCTGTACTGATGCATGGGGTTATTGTGGCCCAAGTGCAGGAGCTAGCAATTGGCCTTGTTGAAGCTCATACCATTAATGTTGTCCCATCAATCCAATCTATCTAAGTCTTTCTGTAGAGCCTCCCTATCCTCATACAGATCAATATTCCCGCTTAACTTGGTGTTATCAGCAAACTTACCAATGATATGCACTATGTCCTTATCAAGATCATCAATGAAGATGTTAAACAGAAATGGTCCCAACACTGAGCCCTGGGGAACACCACTTGTGACCGGCCACCAACCGGATTTAACTCCATTGACCACCACTCTTTGGAACTGTCCAGTCAGCCAGTGCTTGATCCAGTGGATTGTATGCTCATCCAGGCCATGTGCAGCTAGATTTTCCACGAGAATTCTATGGGGAACAGTGTCGAATGCTTTTTGACAGTCCAGCTAGATAATATCTACAACCTTTCCCTCATCCAGGGATTGTATGCTCATCCAGGCCATGTGCAGCTAGATTTTCCACGAGAATTCTATGGGGAACAGTGTCGAATGCTTTTTGACAGTCCAGCTAGATAATATCTACAACCTTTCCCTCATCCAGTAGTCGGGTCATCTTGTCATAGAAGGAGATAGGGTTCGTCTGGCAGGACCTGCCATTCATAAACCCATGCTGACTAGGCCTCATCGCCTGGTTTGTAGTCGGGTCATCTTGTCATAGAAGGAGATAGGGTTCGTCTGGCAGGACCTGCCATTCATAAACCCATGCTGACTAGGCCTCATCGCCTGGTTTCCCATTATATGGCTTGTGATGGCACTCAAGATGACCTGCTCCGTGACCTTCCCTGGTATTGAGGTCAGGCTAACAGGTCTGTAGTTTCCTGGATCCTCCTTTTTGCCTTTCTTGTAGATGGGTGTTACATTTGCCACCCTCCAGTCCATTGGGACCTCACCAGTTAGCCATGACTTCATGTAAATAATGGAAAGCAGTTTGGTGAGCATGTCTGCCAACCCTTTCAGCACTCTTGGGTGTAGCCCATCCAGTCCCATAGACTTGTGTACATCCAAATGGTGTAGCAGGTCACTGAACTCTTCCTCTTTGATTGCGACTTCATGTAAATAATGGAAAGCAGTTTGGTGAGCATGTCTGCCAACCCTTTCAGCACTCTTGGGTGTAGCCCATCCAGTCCCATAGACTTGTGTACATCCAAATGGTGTAGCAGGTCACTGAACTCTTCCTCTTTGATTGCGATGCCCTCATTCTGCTTCCCCTCCCTGTCTCCTAGCTCATGAGGCTGGGTGTCCATGGAACAGCTAGTTCCACTGCTAAAGACTGAGTCAAAGTAGGCATTGAGCACCTCAGTCTTTTCCTTATCCTTGGTGACTATTGCATCCAATAAAGGAGGGAAATCTTCCCTAATCCTTCCTTTGTTAATGAATTTATAGAAACATTTTTTATTATCCTTAACAGCCATAGTTTGGTTGATCTCCAACTGCGCTTTGGCTCTCCTAGTTTTCTCCCTGCATAGCTTCACTACATCTTTATAGTCTTCATGAGAGGCCTGCCCCCTCTTCCAAAGGTTGTAGACTCTCCTTTTGTTTTTGAGATCCAGCAAATGGTCCCTATTTAGCCAGGCCGGGCTCCTTCCTCGCCTACTTGTTTTTCAGCACATGGGGACAGCCTGCTCCCGTGCCTTTAAGACTTCTTTCTTGAAGTATGTCCAGACTTCCTGGACTCCTATAGCCTTCAGGGCAGCCTCCCAAGGGATTTTGTCTGGCAGGCTTCTGAACAGGTCAAAGTTTGCCCTCCAGAAGTCTAAGGTGGCAGTTTTAGTAACCCTTCTCCTTGTTTCTCCAAGGATTGAGAACTCAATCATCTCATGGTCACTGAGATGGCCTCCAAACTTTACTTCCCCCACAAGTTCTTCCCTGTTCACAAGGAGCAGGTCCAGTAGGGCACTTTCCCTAGTCGGCTCACTGACCAGATGCATGAGGAAGTTATCCTCCACACAGTCTAGAAACCTCCTGGATTGTTCCCTCTCTGCCGTATTGTATTCCCAGGAGATATCTGGGAAGTTGAAGTCCCCCATAAGAAAAAGGGCGAGTGATTGTGAGAGCTCTGCCAGTTGCTGATAGAATATTTCATCGATTTTTACATCCTGGCTTGGGGGTCTGTAATAAACTCCCACCATGATATCTGCCTTGTTGGCTTCCACTTAAACACTCTACACTGTCATTCCCATTATTAGGTTCTAGGCATTCAAATACGTCCCTAACATAGAGGGCCACCCCACCACCTCTCCTTCCTTGTCTATCCCTTCTAAAGAGATAGTAGCCATTGATTGCAGCACTCCAGTTGTGTAAGTGTTCCCACCATGTTTCTGTGATGGCAACTATATCATAATTTTCCTGCTGTACAATGGCCTCCAGCTGCTCCTGTTTGTTGCCCATACTGTGTGCATTTGTGTAGGTGCATTTTAACTGGGCTAATTTTCCTGCCACTTTTAGGGGGGCCCGAGCCCCAATATCCCCGACCATGCTTAGACGCTTCTGTGGTTGCCAACCTATCACTCTCCCTGATGTCATGACTACCACATGGGTTACCATCCCCCATCTCTACTGAGACAACAGGCCGCAAGACTTTGCTAGCGTTTTTACCCACCAGCACTGGTAATCTGCTCCCAGGCTCTTTTCAAGTAATCCTGGTTTCATCCCCATCCCCCATCAAACCTAGTTTAAAGCCCTTTCAATGTGCCCTGCTAATTCTTGCCCCAGTATTATTCTTCCCCTTTGGGTAATGCTTGCCCTACCTGTTGCCAGCAGGCCTGGTGTCCTGTAAATCATCCCATGATCAAAGAAACCAAAGTCCTGCCAGTTACTCCAGCCTCAGAGCCAGGAGTTAATCTGCTGGCTCTTCCTGTTTATCCCCTCATCAATTCCTGCAAGTGGTGGATAGAGGAGAACACAACTTGTCCTCCTGATCCCTTAACCAGCTATCCAAGGGTCATAAAGTCTCTCCTCATTGCCCTTGTGCTACTGGTAGGTACCTCTTCACTGCCTACTTGAAATACTAGTAACGGATAGTAATCCGAGGGCCGGACCAGGGTAAGGAGATTTTTCTGTATATCCTTAATCCTGGCCCCAGGGAGGCAGCAGACTTCTCTGTGGGATGGATCCGGTCTGCAAATGGGGCTTTCTGTTCCCTGCAGAAGTGAATCACCCACCACAATCACCTTCCTTTTTTTCTTTGTTGAGGAAGTCCTAAGGCATTGCTCTGGGCAACTGGCTGCATTGATCTTCTTCTCTATCCTCATTTACCTGGCCCTCAATTTCCAAAGCCCCATAGTTATTTTGCAAGTGCAACTGGGAAGGTGAGGGGGGCTGGGAGAGGTTTTGCTTGCCCCTCTGAGGAGGGACCTGCCTCCATTCCCTGTTTTTTCCTTAAGTCTCTTTCTTGTGCTTGGTGAGAGGTGGAAAGGAGATGATCTACTTCCTGTAGAGGCTCTTCCTGATGCCTATGCCTCAGGGTTTGTTGCCCATACTGTGTGCATTTGTGTAGGTGCATTTTAACTGGGCTAATTTTCCTGCCACTTTTAGGGGGGCCCGAGCCCCAATATCCCCGACCATGCTTAGACGCTTCTGTGGTTGCCAACCTATCACTCTCCCTGATGTCATGACTACCACATGGGTTACCATCCCCCATCTCTACTGAGACAACAGGCCGCAAGACTTTGCTAGCGCTTTTACCCACCAGCACTGGTAATCTGCTCCCAGGCTCTTTTCAAGTAATCCTGGTTTCATCCCCATCCCCCATCAAACCTAGTTTAAAGCCCTTTCAATGTGCCCTGCTAATTCTTGCCCCAGTATTATTCTTCCCCTTTGGGTAATGCTTGCCCTACCTGTTGCCAGCAGGCCTGGTGTCCTGTAAATCATCCCATGATCAAAGAAACCAAAGTCCTGCCAGTTACTCCAGCCTCAGAGCCAGGAGTTAATCTGCTGGCTCTTCCTGTTTATCCCCTCATCAATTCCTGCAAGTGGTGGATAGAGGAGAACACAACTTGTCCTCCTGATCCCTTAACCAGCTATCCAAGGGTCATAAAGTCTCTCCTCATTGCCCTTGTGCTACTGGTAGGTACCTCTTCACTGCCTACTTGAAATACTAGTAACGGATAGTAATCCGAGGGCCGGACCAGGGTAAGGAGATTTTTCTGTATATCCTTAATCCTGGCCCCAGGGAGGCAGCAGACTTCTCTGTGGGATGGATCCGGTCTGCAAATGGGGCTTTCTGTTCCCTGCAGAAGTGAATCACCCACCACAATCACCTTCCTTTTTTTCTTTGTTGAGGAAGTCCTAAGGCATTGCTCTGGGCAACTGGCTGCATTGATCTTCTTCTCTATCCTCATTTACCTGGCCCTCAATTTCCAAAGCCCCATAGTTATTTTGCAAGTGCAACTGGGAAGGTGAGGGGGGCTGGGAGAGGTTTTGCTTGCCCCTCTGAGGAGGGACCTGCCTCCATTCCCTGTTTTTTCCTTAAGTCTCTTTCTTGTGCTTGGTGAGAGGTGGAAAGGAGATGATCTACTTCCTGTAGAGGCTCTTCCTGATGCCTATGCCTCAGGGTTTGGCTCCACCAATCTATTTCACTTTCACTGTCTCTGATGCTTCTAAATCTACCTCTTCCTTCAGTTCAACTACCTGCGTGAGCAGGTAGTTTATTTGATCACACCACACAGAGGCAGTGTCTCTGGCTCCTTTGGGAAGAAGTGCCAGGCTTAGGCATTCACTGCAGCCGGAGACCTGCGCAGCCACGTGTTTCATGGGAGCTCAGTCTGAGTTCCCACATTCTTCTTTGCGATGCATTTTGCAGGTGCTGGGGCCATGTTCTTGTCTGGCACTGGGAGGGGACCCGCTACTGATGACTGCTTCCCGCACGCTCTGCACACGTGCGCCTGCGCACTGATATTCCTGCCCTTGTGCTCTGCCTTCCCCCATCCACGTCTCTTGGCTCCCTCAAGAAATTCCCGACTCGTTTCGGGTGTCTCCGCTCTCACTTGGCTTGTCCATCTCCGGGATGACCCCTCACTGTCTCAATGTAGTTCAAATTTAAATCCGCAGTATTCACAGCTGCTGCTGTTGCTCTCCACATGGTTATATTATGTTCTTTCTTTAAAAATCCAAGAAATTTCTGAAAGAGAAATAGGGAGAGAAGAGTCATGTATTCTCCAAAAGTAGCAAAATATTTTACACTTAGAAAAATTAATTAGAAATTGCTGTCAAAAAATAAATCGCACTTGAATTAAATGTTAAAAATTCCTAAATTTTTCACAGGTTACTTGGAAAACTCTGGATTTTGAATTATATCCTCACTTGAGTGTGGTTATTTCAGGATAACAACATTTTATCTATAACTGAATTTAAGTATCAGTGAGTAAACAACCTTTTATTGATAAGTCGTGCAACCTTTGAACAAGGAAATAAAAAGTAATGGGAGTAAGGTGATAATACACATTGTTAGAATTCTTAGTGGAATTTGTTTTGGTAATCTTCATCGTAAATATAGTGGAGCTTGTTCTCTATGCTGATTTATTAGAAGCATTTTAAAGTCTAAGTGCAAAAAGGCAATTGAAGGCAGAGTTTTAATCCCTTCAGGTTGTTTTCTGACCCTTTGAAAGAAAGGTACACTAACATTGTCCAGTACTGAGTAATCATCTAGTAGTTGTTACTGCCTGGTAGTTTCCATGTTTTCTTTAAATAAGGGGTTTTATAAAAGGAGCTTGAAAATACAATAGACTATTTAGTTAATAATAATTTATATCAGTGATTTTTAAATGAGTGATGTCAATAGAGTAAAGCATTTTCATAGGATAATGGCCTCCTGCTTGTTCTCTAAAATTGTGATGATTGCAGACTACAGAGGTCTTATGAAATTTAAAGAAATACAGGATGAAGAAGCCTTAAAAGATTGACAATTGTTGAAGAAAGGCCCTACAAAAGTGCAAACTGGTTAAGCATTTAAATGTTGCTGAATAATGCAACAATGAATAATTGTGTGAGTTTGCAAACTTGGAGAATAAATCACTTTTTACTTAAAATAAAACCGAATTACCTTCAGGAGGTAGAGTTTTCTGTTCTCTCCAAAGTATGATTAATTTGCTAGCAATACAACATAATGAACTATCTTATTGATATTTTATTTTTATATACATAGAATAATCCTTAGTATAAAAAATAGCACTTTTTATCTAAACCTCTCAAATTGCATGAGGAAGTTTAATTGAAACTCCCAAGACAATTTTAAGGAGCAGGAAAGTTTGTGGACAAAAAGAATTTGTGACTTTTCTAGATCAATATTTCAGCCCACAACAGAACTAGGATTATGCTTGAAGTTTATTAACCTACAATTTCTTGATTTAAAGCACTTGGAGGTTTTCTATGTAAGGTTTAGAGTGGTGTTACAATGGATTGACCTTCTGAAGGGAAGGTAATAAGATCTAAGCTTTTACACCCAATTTCAATCCTATGTAACTCTTTGTTTTTGATGGGTTAAAACTCAGCAAAATATCCTAGCATAATTGTCCCCCCAACAGATTCAAAATAATAAAGTGGTAAAAAGGTGTTGTGAGTTGCAGAATAATGTAGACTCTTGTAGACAAACTTACAAAGTATATTTGGTTTAAGAGGCAACTTCTGCTATGATACTCCTGTTAGTGGTCATATTCTGCTGCTTTCATAAGGAAAGGGAAAGGAAGAGACAGAAATGACAAAATACAAAAAAAAAAGTGTCCTGGGAAAATGTATTTGGAGAGATAAGAGTAAATTCAACTCTTAAAATAGGAGCTTTTTTGGGTTTGTGTTTTTTTCTTACACACCATCCCCACCCCTCCCCGGAAACATAATGGGAGTATTGCACGATGATTTCTGTAGTGACAGAACAGACTGTTCAACAACTCAAGAGACCTGAGACTGAGTGCATTGTTGTGGTGGAAAATCTGAGGTCTTTAACTAGAACATATTGAAAAGGTCCTGCTGGAACCATGTGATTTTCACTTTTAAATGTCCAGCTCAAAAGTTTGTTAGAAACTTGATACACATTGTTATACTCAGGTTCTTTTTTTGATGATGTCCAAAATACTTTGGAAAAAAATCTGCCACTCTTTGAGCCATTAACCAAAATAAAATTAAAAAACAACAACAACAACAACAAAAAACAAACCCCCTCCCAAAACAAACACACAAAATTCTATAAAAACCAAAACACAAAACTAATTTATCTAATGCATACACTATGGAAAAATTGTTAGAACAATGCAAGCACTGAATAGATAATCTGTTAATGGGATGTTTTGAATAATCTTTAAATTACAGAGACTTACTTGCTTCCTCCAAAGCATGTAGACTACCACTATAGCATTCATCTTCTTCTTTTATATGTTAATTACCTTTAGCATAAAACTAAAATCAATTTAATATTAGATTTATGCATATTTTTTCTATGCATCCTTCGTTTCTATTATTCAAACAGACATGTTTTTACTTTGTGTATTTTCTAATATTTACTTTCCAGATTTTAAATTTTGAGCATTAATCTTCATTAATGTTGTACTCGAAAGAGAAAAATAGACAAAAAGTTGGAAACTAATTTGCTGCAGGAAAATCAATTTTAGATTGTTCTTATTAAGTTAATGTGTAACCTCAAGCCTTATTAATGAAATAAGCATGGTTACAGCATTGATAAATTTAACAAATCTTAGCAATTACAAAGAAATGCATCCAGGTCCATGAAATGAATGTTAATTCAATAATAAATCATTTATATCTGATGCTCATAAAGGAGATTTGCTATACTAATCTGTTTTCTTCCTCTGCTTATATAGAAGAAATTCCATTTTCGCATCCCCAGACTTACTAACATTCACTCCAGCCAGATTCTCTATTAGTTTTACTGCTATGTACTTTCATCAGCTGTCACAAAGCATTCTGATCCCTTTCAAACATGAAATGTATATCCTCTATTATTATTTTGATTATTTTGATTTCCTACTCTTAAAATCAAAATCTTAGAATGCAGTCTGATTTTTTTTTTCAATATCTTCTGAGCATTTAAAGCAGTTTGTTTGCTGAAGGAGCTATTTATGTTCAAATAAACTTCTCAAGTCATAGTATGAATTGCTCTGGTGTACAGTTTGAACCTCTTTTATCCATATATCCCTGGAGTTTATCGGACTCCATGGAAATTCACAAATTCTCAGTTCCAGTAGAGAGCTTAACATTATTTTTTCCTCACAACACTGTTGTAGGGTAGGGAGAAGAAGACTGAATGCACTTGAAAGCTCAGGCTTTTATTGGGCTGGTTTTCTGACCAAAAATTTCCTTTTTTTCCAAAATATATTAGTCAAGGTTTAAGCCAATTGATTTTCATCACATATTTTTTTCATCATATGATTTTCATCACATATCTAAGTTAATTATTAGAAGTATTGAACTATCATTTCCTCATTTTTCTTAGTATTTAATATCTACTATTTATTGTCAGTGGTGATAGAAAGCTTTTGTTTTGTGTCTCTCAGATCTCAGGATAGAGAATCTTTGATTGAGTTCCAAACCTGCAAGCTCAGGGTGAGTAGTTATTTTTGCTATTTCTTTAGCTTACATTTTGTTGGTTCTGTGCATAACTGTATTCCAGCATAGGACTGTGTTTCCTGGAACATGAAAAAAAACATTTCTTCCCCCTCTGTGATAATGTCAGTTGGTAATATCAATAATTAATTAATCTCTTTTGTTTCAAGAGATTGTGAAGAAAAAGGGTTTTGTTTTCCTAATTGTTTAACCAGAAAGTGAATATGTTCATGGTTTGGGGGATTTTTGGTGGGTTCTTGTTTGTTTGTTTGTTTTAGCGTGGCTTGACTGAAGAGACCTTGACATAACTGTACTTCAATGCTACATGTGCAATTTGACCATCTTGCATTTTGGAATTAATGTTAACATAGTCATCAAACACAGGGTCTGACACAATTTCAAAGTGAGAGAGATAACATGAACCAAAGAGGCAATGATCTGTAAAAATGAAACAGGTTCTCCGGACATGCACTGCATTTTTTTACATTAAATCCCTTGTGAGAAGCCATCTTTTTGGAGTGAATAAGGGCCAAGCATCAGTAGACAGTAAAACTATCATGTTATGGGTTTTATCAGAATTATTTCCTACTAACAGAAGTGTAATTTGGCAATTTTGGGGAATGTGATACAAGACAGCTGTTATAATGAAAAATAGAATCACTGGAAACTTGTGGTTGTTATACTTCAATTTTTGTCTTTTCCATATACTAAGTTTTTTTTGGGAAATGCTACGTGTAATGTGAAGTCATTTGAAGGAAGTATGTTGATGTTTATCATGTTGCTGAAATAATTGAATATGTAATGTAGTAAAGCTATTTAAACTAACAAGCTTAAAGAGGTTACCAAAGTATTCTCCTGTGTTTTAAGCTTGTGTCATAATATTAAATATAATAAAGTTGAGTGCTTGTTTTATAACAAGGGACAATATGATTAGCATGCAATTGAGATCAAATTCATGAGGAAACCTCATTTGTACAACACAAATAGCTGTCATACTCTGCACACATGGGCAGAAAACACTGCTCCTAAACAGTGAAAATCTAAGCCCAGGAGAACAGATCTGTCAGCTTTGTTTTGTGATTCCACTCATGGTGTGAAGGTAGTTTAAAAAACACCATGGCAGAAATGATGATGCATTTTACGATATTTTGTAGTAAGTTACAAGCTTGGAGCTTTAAAGCGTATTTCTCTTTCAGAAGCTTCTTGTGAAAGCCTGAAAATTAGAATTTTGTCATATAATTTTAAAATACATAAATATTTTTTCTTAATATTTGGACAGATCTGGCGAGCTGTGTTTCCATCCTGTTTCCATTGATTTTCCATGAGATTCTTTCTTGCTCTTTAGCTCATAGTCATTGAGGAGTGGAGCTGGTTAATTGTTATCCCACATGCTACATGCACAATTGTAGAATCTTCCCTGCAGCAGGTGATTTAGAGGTGTCTATTGTAAGTCTGTAAAATGCTTTTAAATTCCAAATCCCTCAAATCTATTAATTTTTTTTTTTTTTTTAGATATCACAGTGTTTACAGGAACACAGGGCTTATTCAAGTTCCTGTAAAGGTCCTGTACTCCTAAAAATTCTGTAGTAGTAAGCAATCTAGTATTTTCAAAACACCTAACTGTATAAATATTTGCCTCATTAAGTCTGCTAATATCTGGTGTTTGAGGAAATGCTAAAATTGTTTAGTAACAATACACTGAAGTGATTGTTACAGAATTCTCATTAAAATACTGGTATATTACTTAATATAATATTTTATTATGTTTTGAACAACTGATGCTATATAAAATACACGCAAGCATATATGTGTGTACACATCTGTGTATGATGTACAATAAATGATGTCTTCTCGTTTGAGGAACCAGGGTTTCAACATGTTAAAACACATGCTTATGAATATAAGAGGCAACTGAGATAGCTGCATGGAATAATTGATAAATACAATGAAATTATGGCAAAGGTGGGTTTTTTTTGTGAATTACAAAACAAACAAACAAACATATCAAACAATAACACAACAGAAGTCAACAACTTCCATGCGAAAATCAAGCAAAAAAGGAGCTCTAAGAATTTGTTTAAATTGGACCACTTATGTTTAGCATACATGGACCAATTAAAAGACATAGATGATAGGGTTTTAGAATCATAGAATGGTTTGGGTTGGAAGCGACCTTAAAGATCATCTAGTTCGAACTCCACTGCCAGGGCCAGGGACACTTTCTTCTTGACCAGGTTTCTCAAAGCCCCGTCCAACCTGTCCTTGAATACTTCTAGGGATGGGGCATCCACAACTTCTCTGGGAAACCTGGGTCAGTGTCTCAAAGCCCTCACAGTAAAGAATTTCTTACTCAGATCTAATCTAAATCTCCCTCTTTCAGTTTAAAACCGTTAGCCCTCATCCTATCACTACAATCTGTGATAAAGAGTCCCTCCCCATCTCTCCTGTAACCCTCCTTCAGGTACTGGGCTGAAAGGGTATTTATATAGGGTAAATACTGGAAGGGTATTTAAGGTCTCCCTGGAGCCTTCTCTTCTCCAGGCTGAAAAACCCCAACTGTCTCCACCTGTCCTCATAGCATAGGTGCTCGAGCCTTCTGAACATATTCGTGGCCCTCTGCTGAACCCATTTCAACAGGTCTGTGTCCTTCCTGTGCCGAGGACTCCAGAGCTGGACACTGTACTCCCGGTGGGGTCTTGACGCACAGAAACAAACCTTACAACTTGAGGGGAGTTATAAAGCAGGTGTTTGGGGCCAGGGCCTTAGACTCTATTACCTCCTCTGTAGTGGTTACCATGTATCTGAGTGAGTACACTGCCTCAATTGTTTGTCGGCAATCATGTGACACTGATTCTCCTGCAGTTCCACTGACGAAAGAGGCTGGGTTGACAATCTTAGTAACTACTATTACCACATCATCCTGTTCCATCCAGACAGCCTAGTATTTAAGAAACCGTTGAGGTGAGAGCCAATGCCCTCCCTTTACCGCCAGTACTGCCGATACAGTATGTGACACCATCACTGTAATTTTCTGGCCTAGTGTGAACTTGCGGGCTTCTTGAATGTTTAGTGCTGTCACTGCTCTTAAGCAGCTAGGCCATCCTTTACTTATTTTATCAAGTTGTTTAGAGAAATGTGCCACTGGCCTTCAGTATGGTCCTATATTTTGGGCTAGGACCCCCAGAACCACCCCTTGTTTTTCATAAGAAAATAACCAGAAAGGTTTAGTAATGTCTGGTAGCCCCAGGGCAGGGGCTTCCATCAGTCTCTTTTTTAGCTGATGGAATGCTCCATCCACTTCCTTATTCCAGATGACATCCTTTGAGTTAGATTTCAGTAACTCATAAAGTTTTCATATCCCAGATATGTCACTTGCTGCTGTGTTACTTGGGCTTTCTGTAGAGAGACTTGCTAACCATTAAGTCCAAGAAAATTCAGTAGACTAATTGTCCATTCTATACACATTTCCTTCATTTTGGTAGCTAGAAATATGTCATCTACATACTGCAATATTACTCCTGCTCTCTGTGGGCACTCCCATTTTTCCAGATCTTTGGCTAGCTGGTTCCCAAAAGTGTAGGGCTATTCTTAAAACCTTGTGGTAGCACAGTCCATGTTAGCTGTGTTTTTCTCCCAGATTCTGGGTTCTCCTGTTCAAATGCAAATAAGAGTTGACTTTCTGGGCTCAAGGGTAGGCAGAAGAAAGCATCCTTTAGGTCCAGGACAGTAAACCATGCCAATTCAGGCATTAATTTAGTTAACAGAGTATATGGATTTGCTACAACTGGATGTAAATCTTCAACAATTTTGCTGATAGCTCTAAGATCCTGTACTATCCGATAGCTACCATCTGGCTTCTTAACAGGCAATATTGGAGTGTTATATTCCGATTCACATTCCTTTAGTAACCCATACTTGATAAATTGGTCAATGGTTGGTCGGATTCCCTTTCTGTCTTCTATTCTGAGAGGGTATTGTTTGACCCTTACATGTTGTGTTCCTTGTTTAAGTTTAATCACTACTTGAGGGGACATTTTTCACTCTTCCTGGTACTCCAGAAGCTCATACTCCTGGGTATACTTGATCCTTAATTTCCTCAGGTACTCCCAGACCAACTGGAGGACCTATCAGGGCCAAATTTAACATTTCAATTAATTGGTTATCCCGTAGCCGAAGTTCTATTTTCCCCTTCTCAAACTTTAATTGTTCTAATAAATCCCACCCTAGCAAGGGTTTTGGTAAGCTAGGCATGTATAGGAATTTGGGTATCCCCAATTGCTTTCCTTACTTTCTTTATTAAGAAAAACTTCCCAGTTGAATTGACAACAGTAAAATCTGACCCACGGTGAGTTATATAAGGGGGTGGTAGTTCCACAGTGAATACACCAAAATTCTAAACTGTTACTTAGATAATGCTCTTGCCTTCGTCCAGGTGAGATGATATACTTAAAACATTTAAAACACTTGGCTTTCAGAAATAAACAACACTGTTTACAAAATGGATAGGCGCTACTACCAGCCCCTCTCTGGGGATTCAAAGGGATATGAGCTCTAACAGATCCTCCCATACATTAGTACCTTATTGATTCTTTACAGTGTTCAAATTTCCACAAATTACTCGTTTCAGTTCTCCTGACCATTCAGTCTTTTCCCACTCTGACCAGTTCCCACATTGGGGACACTAGAAATCGTCCCCACAGTCCACCCAAACTTCCTCGTCACAAGCAAAACACTTAACAAAAATAGGATTACAAGATACACTGTTGTTCCTGTGTATAGGACGACACCAATCAACACCTAGATTAAACAACTCTTCCTTATGATCTGTCATGCACTTCGTTCGTCTCTGGCCACTCTCCTCACAGAGAACACGGAACTGCAGACTGGAACTCCACACTTGCTTTGCAGCAACGCTGCATCTCGGTCACTCATATCACTCACGCAACAGTTTGTTATGGCAAACAATACAAATCAGAGGAAAAAACATGGTATCGGTTTCTTACAACATACACAACAAATAACAGCAATTGTAACAATACCACATGCAAATACGGTGACCAAACTAAGGGATTCCAAATTACCATAAGCTGAGATATATTTATCTCACCACCTGTCCAAGCTTGAGCATTACCCGGGGCAAGTACAAAGACTCTTTACCTCGCGTAGGATGTCTCCTCATGACTTACAGGTAAACCTTGTTACAACTAAAACATACCTGGTCCACAATAGGTGGTCACTGTCTATCCCCATGACGGTCTGGTTGAGTGGGGGAGTCCTCCCGAGAAGTCTCAGGGGTGCCCAGAGAAGTCCCGTCCTCAGCAGGTCCCACAGCCGGACAGAGAGGGACCCATCTTGAGTGCCAAACTGACGCGTGGATACAAACCTTTACAACTCGAGGGGAGTTATAAAGCAGGTGTGCTTATTATGGTGCTGGGTGCAAGCGGGACATTTCCTCCTAACTTGCACACCTTATTACAAAACAAATGATTATTTATAATACAAATCATACATATACAAGGCTACAGGATGGACTATTACAATTATTTCTAGGAATAGGCAGGATTACTCCAATTGTTTCCAGGAACTCATTATAATAAGTCTCCTCCTCTAGGCATATGTGCACTGTCTCCTGATGGTCTCCTTTAAGGGCCTCTGGGAGGAAGGCCCCGAGTCTTCTTCACGGTGAACTTTTTCCCTTTGATGAGTTGGCTCATCTCTTGACTGCAGGGCTGCTTTGTACCACTTGCTCCACTGACTGCAGCTTCAGAGTTCCTATTGTCTACTGTAACAGACCATAAAGTTCTTACTGGCATGCCAAGAATACACTGTTTATTAAAGCGGTGTAACTTCTCTATAACTCTACAACTAACCTCTTAATTCCTGGTTCTTCCTTCAGTCTCACCAGAGCAAAAGAGAGGAGTAAAATCACCTCCCTCGACCTGCTGGCCACACTTCTTTTGATGCAGCCCAGAATGTGGTTGGCTTTCTGGGCTGCCACTGCACATTGCTGGTTCATTGAAGGACTCCCAAGTCCTTCTCCTCAGGGCTGCTCTCAATCTGCTCTCTGCCCAGCCTGTATTTGTGCTTGGCACTGCTGTGACCCAGGTGCAGGACCTTGCACTTGGCCTGGTTAAACTTCATGAGGTTCTCTCGGGCCGACTTCTCAAGCCTGGCCAGGTCCCTCTGGATGGCATCCCTTCCCTGCAGCATGTCAATGGCCTCATACAGCTCGGTCTCATCAGCAAAGCTGCTGACGGTGCACTCAATCCCACTGCCCATGTTGCTGAGAAATATGTCAAACAGCACCTGTCCCAGCACTGACCCATGAGGAATGGCACTCATCACTGGTTTCTGCTTGGACATTGGGCCATTGACTGCAATTCCTTGCATGCAGCCATCTAATGAGTTCCTTATTCGCAGGTTGGTCCATCCATCAAATCTGTGTCTCTCCAATTTAGAGACAAGGATGTCATGTGGGACAGTGTCGAATGCTTTGCATAAGTCCAAGTAGATGACGTCTGTTGCTCTCCCTGTATCTAACAATGTTGTACCACCCTTGTAGAAGGCCACCAAATTTGTCAGGTATGACTTGCCCTTGGTGAAGCCATGTTGGCTATCACCAATCACCCCCTTATTTTCCATGTGCCTTAGCAGAGATTCTAGAAGGATCTGTTCCATGATCTTGCCGGGCACAGAGGTGAGACTGATTGGCCTGTAGTTCCATGTGTCTTCCTTTTTTCCTTTTTAAAGACGGGAATTATATTTCCCCTTTTCCAATCATTGGGAATTTCACCAGACTGCAACAACTTTCCAAATATAATGGAAAGCTGCTTAGTAACTTCATCTGCCAGCTCCCTCAGGACCTGTGGATGGATTTCATGAAGTCCGATGGACTTATGTACCTTCAGATTCCTTAGATGGTGTTGAACCTGCTCTTCTCCTATAGTGGGCAGTTCTTCATTCTCATAGCCCCTATTTTTGCCTGGTCCTTCAACTCAGGAGCTGTGAGAAGAGAGGTTAGCAGTGAAGACTGAGGCAAAAAAGGTGTTGATATCCTCAGAGTTTTCCTCATCTGTTGTTACCAGTTTGTCATTCTTTTTTATGAGAGCGGGTAGGCTTTCTTTAACCATCTTTTTCTGGTTGGCATACCTGTAGAACCCCTTGTTATTCTTAGCATCCCTTGCCAGCTTCAGCTCCAGACATGCCTTGGCCTTTCTGCCTTCTCCCTACATAACCAGGCAGCATCCCTATACTCTTCCCAGAATGCCTGATATTTCTTCAACTGCCTGTGTAGTTCCTTCTTGCCTTTTAGTTTTACCAGCAGGTCTCAACTCAGCCATGTTGGTCTCTTCCCTTCCTCTCTTTTTTTACTATGGAACTGGGCTTATTGCCATTAGTATAATCTTTCTAATATATTCAAAGTAGAAAGATAAATATTTCAATTAATTCTTTGCATGAAGTGACAAAGTTCAAATTATGTCAATTAGACTGGGACTCTCTCTGGCGATGTTTGTAAATTGTAGGTGTAGCTGATCTGCCAGAAAACGAACTTACAACATTTTATTGCCCTGCAATATGTTTACATAGAAGTAAATATCTGCTTGACCAATCTGATAGCCTTCTATGATGTTGTAGCTGGTTGGCTAGATGAAGGGAGAGCAGCAGATGTCCTTTACCTTGACTTCAGCAAGGCTTTTGATACTGTCTCCCATAACATCCTCATTAGAAAATTAAGGAAGTGTGGGATAGATGAGGGGGCAGTGAGGTAGATTGAGTCCTGGTTGTGTGACAGGACTCAGAGGGTTCTAATTTATGGAGCGGGGTCAAGTTGGAAGCCTGTGACCAGTGGTGTCCCTCAGGGGTCAATACTTGGCCCAGTCCTGTTCTACATATTCATAAATGACCTGGACGAGGGGACAGAGTATATTGTCTCAGCAAGTTTGCTGATGATACCAAATTAGGAGGGGTGGCTGACACCCCAGAGGGCTGTGCTGCCATCCAGCACGACCTGAACAGGCTGGAGAGCTGGGCAGAGAAGAACCTAATGGGGTTCAAAAAGAACAAATGTAGGGTCCTGCACCTGGGGAGGAAGAACCCCAGGCACCAATACAGGTTAGGGATGGATCTTCTGGGAAGCACTACTGAGGAAAAGGATCTGGGAGTCCTGGTAGATAGCACACTTTTTGTGCGCCAGCAATGTGCCCTTGTTGCCAAGAGGGTCAACGGAATCCTGGGCTGCATAGGAAAGAGTGTGGCCAGCAGGTCGAGGGAGGTCATTCTCCCTCTCTACTCTGCACGGGTGAGGCCACAACTGGAATACTGCGTCCAGTTCTGGGCCCCCCAGTTCAAGAGGGACAGGGAACTACTGGAGAGAGTCCAGCGTAGGGTAACAAAAATGATTAAGGGACTGAAGCACCTCCCTTACGAGGAAAGGCTCACGGAGCTGGGAGTCTTTAGCCTGGACAAGCAAAGACTGAGGGGAGACCTTATTTACATTTACAAGTATCTAAAGGGTGAGTTGAAGGATGTTGGAGCTGGACTCTTTTCAGTGGTTTCCAGTGATAGGATAAGGGGCAACGGGCTCAAGCTGGAACATAGAAAGTTCCATTCAAATATGAGAATATACTTTTTTACGGTGAGGGTGACAGAGCCCTGGAACAGGCTGCCCAGGGAGGTTGTGGATCCCCTTCTTTGGAGATCTTGAAGACCTGCCTGGATGCAGTCCTGAGTAATGTGCTCTAGGCAATCTTGCTTTAGCAGGGGAGTTGGACCAGATGATCTCTAAAGGTCCCTTCCAACTCTGACAATTCCGTGATTCCGTGAAGTGATGCATATGACTGAAGCTAAATTTATAATGGAACAGGCAGCTACTGAAGTATCAAGGAATCCTTGTAAAATTTGAATCAAGGATGAAATCTGATCCTGTACTTTAAACAGAGTTTTGCTGAGATAGAATTTTAAACGAAGGGTTGTGGCATGCTTGATCTAGTAATTTGTAATAGGTGTTTTAAAAAGGGGACACAGACAAATCTAAGTAGTACTGGCACTTTTAAATAGTAGTACTCTTTTTATGCATCTTACTTTTTTTTTTTTTTTAAAGATGACATTAAATTATGCATGTATTTAAAAAAAAAACCGTAATAAATTAATGCTTTCTCCTTCACTTAAGAGTGACTTGATCATTCTTATGAGGTTTTTATCAGAAAAAAACCCCACAAACTGATACTGAACCAATGGATGAAAATAAAAATTTCATTGGAAAACTGATACCAGGAATTTAGCTAATCTTAGGTCAAGGTCATGTCCATGCCATCCCCTAGTACCCATTATTTATGTTTCTTTATATAAAATAAAAAGGAATTAAAAACTAACAAACAAGCAAACCAAACACAGCCAAAGCCAAAACACTCGGAACAACAACACAAAAAAAAGTAAACCAAACCAAATCAAAACCACTTCCTATTCTCTTACCCATTTCTTCTTACTATTTTTCCTAGCCTTCTCCTCCTTCCTCCTTCAGTTCTTAATTTTTTTAAACTCCTTTCACACATATTCTTTACCTATTGCATCATGTAATTGAAGAATGAATATAAAAGTTTGGGATCTTGGCCATATTTCTCAAAAATTGCCAGTCAACCAATCAACTATACAATATAATCCTTTAGAGATGTTTTTTAAATTAGAACAAAATATGCAATGCGAAGAAGCAGAAACATCTGTTTCCTGAACATCTTTTGGATGATCTGACTTGAGTCTGTAAAAGGCAATAGGCAATCACAGCAGTTCTGAAGGATTTATCTTAACTTTTAGGATGTTAAGTAACTGAATGTATTCTGATAACTGTCCATAGCTGTCTTCCTCACATTTTTGATGGTTTTAATCAGTGAAAGCAGTGCCAAGGAAGGAACTTGATGTGGAGTGTGCGATTCAGTTTTATTTTATGTTCAACTTGTGATGTCTTTTTCTATGAGCTGGCAATCAAGAAAATAATTTTCTTGGTCATGAATCTGTAAGGGGGAGGATCAGAATTCATCATCCCAGAAGTGTCATAAATTTAAGATTTTTAAGATTTTTTTATATTATTAAATAATCTGATCTAAAAACTCAATGTAACAGGAAACAAACAATAAACTTTTTTTTTCCATTTAAAAATAATGAAGGGTTTTTTTAAATACAGACTTTGCAGAAGTAAGCTTAAAATGCCATTTTACCTAAATCCCTCTGAATGCTGTACCACAAATTATCAGGTATGTTATGCAGATATGCTTCTATATTCACTGTAAAAACCTTGCTGTTAGATACTACATTTAACGTTGTTAGATACTACATTTAACATCATACTTACAAAACATTACTTCTGATTACTTGTTTACATATAGATAGATAGACATAAACATGAACATATGTGGGTACATGTGTTTAAAAACAAATTAATCTTCCTGAATGCATTCTGGATTTGATCCTGTTCAGTCCTTTAGCTGTGCATATGTGCTTTATAGATAGATATACATGATCTTGTGTATTTATACATTTCCAATGTGACAGGTAATATTTTCTTAAAATCACTGAAAAAAGTGCTTAGCCACTTATTCTTTTAATACAAATTTCAAGCATGATAAGTATAATAAAACAGGAAAAGACAATACAGCAAAATTATCTTCTAATACTCTTTGTGTTAGATTAGGTAGTGTGGGAAATGGTATGGCCAGAGACTTTGCAGGCCATGCCACTGTTTAAGTTAAAAGTTGTGTGTAAATTAGGAATGAGGTCGAGGGTCCTTTTAGTTTTTTTTTACATTTGTGACCTTCACAAAAAAGTTCCTCTTGCTGAGACTTATTCTACCCTTTTGAAAGATTAAAATGTACCACTTAAAAAAAAGATTTATTTTATTTGAAACACAATATATTCACTAAACTAATTTTTATTAAGGAATAACACCAATGAAAAGTTAACTAACTTGCATAAAATGTGAAATGGAAAAAAAGTACTTTTGTACTGAAGGCAGCTTTCATTTTTTGTAAGCATCCTCTGAAAGTATTGATTAAAAAGTACTACCATCACCACAGCCTAGGGCAAATTATCATTAGAATGATGCTATACAATCTTGATGATATTCTGTCTTTTGTACCTCTGAGAATGTCATTTTATCTCTTGGGAGTATGATTATTTCTGAAGTTAAAATCAGCTTTAAAAGAAAACGGTAGCTTGAATCTCATTTTCAGGTTCATGGAGCCAAACATACAGTGGGAATAAATCTCCTCTCACATAAACCAGAGGCACACATTATAATCTTCAGGTTTTTGTAATGGTGGTTATATTCTGTTTTTTATAAGGAACTTTGCTAGATTTCAGTCAGCAATTATTGCACCTTGAAACTTGCTTACAGATCAAGAGACAGGGCTTACAGACCAAGTGACAGGGCTATCATGCAGCAGGGCAAATTCTAGAAGATAAGTGTTAGGAACAAAGTGATGTCAATCAAAGAAGAAACGGGGGTGTAATACTGCTAAATAGGCATCAATTTTTGAATTGATTTCTCCAGTTGCATTATTTAAAGTACTCAGTGCATGACAGACATGCCTTTCCTGACACACTAGAAATCACTAGTAATGGACACACTGGCGGCTACCATGATCAATGGATTATTAACAATTCTTCTTTAACTGATTTTCTGACATATCTTTGAACTTTGACAATTCACAATCATCAAACTAAACAAAGTTATAATTGGTTGCTGTCAGGTTATAGGAAAGGAGAAATAGTTTGCAACTCCAACCTTATGTTCAAAGGCCATGTAAGTGTCTGGTTAGGTAAGCTTAGAGTTCCTCCTATATATAAAGAATGTGGAATTGGAAATGTAAATTCTAAGTTAGAATTATTTCTGTCATCCAGCTTCCAACATTATTATTGAATATTTGAAACAGATGATTTAAAATGCAACATAGCAAAAATTTCCATTTGTTCAGCAGAGGTCTTTTAATTCTTTGAAGGAACAATTTTTTCTCTAAAATCAAAACATTCTGTACTGCTGTTTTTTTTAATGCTGCAAGAGAAAATTAGTAACTCATATAACCTCATTGAAGTCATTGATAAAATTACAACAGGGATAAATTCCTGGGATAAAGAGAACTATTTCCTTTCCTTTCTTAAAGAAGAAGAAAAGAAGAAAGAAGAAAGTAATGACATCCTTGAACTATTTTTCAATTCTTAAAGAACTGAGAATTTTTCTTCTGGAATCTTTCCCAAAACCTAATGAAAAGACTGCTATTGATGTCCGTGGCTGTAAATGAAGTCCTTTACCATGCACTTTTTGTGAGCTTAATCTTACACAGAAGTCCTTGTCAGTCAGGTCCACTTACTATGTGTTATTAGACCTGTAAGTGTTTATATCTATATCTTTCATATTAATTATTTTCACTTGGCTTGTAAAGAACATAAAACAAATGAGTGAGTCATTACCTTATGTAACTCCCCCGCAAAAGTGGAAGGGAAGAGGGAATTTGCCCAGTAGAACTCTAAAGAGCTTTATAAATGCTATATGCAGCATCAGATTTATTGATTAAGACATGAGAAGCCAGCATTGAATCACTGTTTGTTGCCTTTTTTGTTTTCTCATTATTTTATATTCAGCATGAAAGCAAAGAAAATAGTTACATTACTCACTGTAGTGAAAGTGCTGCTAAAGCATAAGTTTATCAGAGATTTGATGATTTAAAATTCACACTGAAAATACAGAAGTAAAAATAGACTGGGTATTTAGACTTATTATGTTATTGGACACATGCTTCAAGGATGAAGCCTTTTCATCTTCACCACTCTTCTGCTCCTGAAATAAACGAATTTTGTCAAAGAGTATTCTGACTGAAAAGTATCACCTGGGTTCTCAACAGGTGCAAATCTGTCGGGTTCAGCTCAGATTTGATTAATACTTGCTGAAATAGCATAAGAAGAAAACTATTTTTTTTCTGTTTTGTATGCAGTTTTAGTTGCCTTCAAAAAGTTATATTAGGAGTTGTCATGTGAAAATATGTCATCAACATGGGGTTATTCTCAATACTTCATAACTCTGGTCCAATATCAGGATAAAAATCTCATCTTTCAGGGAAATGTGTTCCTTCGTGTGTGTATGCATGTGTTCTGTGGAAGAATTTTTCTTAATTTTTATGCTCAGTAGGAAACTAAGTAAAAATGGAAACATAAAAATTGAGCAGTTGTTTTTCCCAGTCTTTTTTCCATTCCACTTGGGTTGGTGGGTCCCACAAATACCTGATTTTCTGCATAGACAGAGGTAGGAAAAAAATTTAGGGTCTGATTTTCAAAGATATAGTCAATACATTCCCTTACATTCACCTGGGCAATGAGTCCAGTAAAATCTCAGCCGAGTACTTCCGAATTTTTAGGAAAAAAATCACTTATATACTGTGCAAATAAATATACAACTAAATGTAATGTTAGTCTTAAACAAAAGCCTATCAAATGATTTTAATCCAAAACTCCAATTAAAAAGAATTAGTTATTTTAATAAGCACATTAAAGAACACAACATGAACTCTGGGACTCTGAGTTAGGTAAAAGATCCAGCTGGCTCAGCATGACTTTTCTGGTGGTGGCTGACTGTAATAGTTAAGATAATTTTTCTTCTGAAATAGCCTCCAACTTCCATTGGTCAGATTGTTGGTTCCACTTGGATCACTACGTTACACTGAAATGGAAAAGTGGGAAAGGATAATGAAGAAATCTGAAAACATATAGTTTTTATAGCTTTAAGCTTCATTATTGAATAGGTTGAGTAAAGTTTCTCATGTTTGCCAATGTGTCAAATTCAACCAACCTTTTAGCAAATTCAAAAATAATGTTGCAGTTGAAAATCAAATTCCTTGGAAAATTTTATCTCATTTAAAAATTAAACTGAACTAGAGAGGGAGAAATGAAAGTGCATGTCATGCTAGACATGCTAGAACACATATTTCTCTGTATGTGAAATGAAAATTATATGATTTCCATACTCTTAGTAATTTCTTCAAGTGCAATCTCTTCCTTTCATCTCCTCCCAGTTCAGTTATGTTTGTGTATTGATAAATTACACCAGACTTTGCTTGCAACACATCTGAATGCACAGTCTGACTGGGCATACACATCTTCTACGACATAATTTTCTTTTTGTTTGTTTGTTTTTTTTTTTCTCCCTGTTATATCAAGAGTAACTAATTTATATACTACGATGTGCCCTTTTGAGTGCTGATAGCCCTATCAGCCTTTATCAAAGTTTGGATCTGAGCTGAAACTTGTTATTTATTGGGACTATGTGTATACTGGGAGATCAAGATTAGACTTCTGTTGGATCATTTTATCAATAATGAGGAATTAGGAGGGAAAAAAAATACCTTGCAATGAGAAAACAACTTTGAAGAATATTTATGTTTGCAAGTTTTTTTCAACATAAAGTACGTAATTCTAGAGGTAATAAAATAGATGAGATTTCATTGTGTAGCTAAGCAGAATTTAGTACTCAATATGTAAGCTTTACAAGACAGATTATTAATAAACTGCCACTCTCACTAGTAGATACCAATTGTTAGTGACTGCCATTTCTGAATTTGAGACTACATTTTTATTTGTAAGTATCTTTGCTCTCTGATCCATTTCCTTTCAGTACAAGCCATTCTCTTTTCTAGAGAGATAGTATACATGCTTGTTGTGCCATATAGTTGATGGCATTCAGTTTTTAAAATTAATATATTTCTGAACACCAGCAGCTTAGTAGCACACAAATCAATTATACTCTGGTTGTGGTGCAGCAAATGAGAACTGGAGCAGACAGGATTATTTCTGTACCTGGCAATATGTGAAAGGTCATGGAGAAAAATCCGGTGTATAGTAGAGATCAACTTTCTCTTAACTGAGAGACGCAAGCATATTTTTAATAAGAAACACTTTGTTTCATACTTTAACTCTTTTTTCCTTCCTTCCAAAACCTCTGAACCCCCTTGCAGATCAGACCTAGTAACGCAAAAAAGAGAGCATCTAACATTTGCATTAACTTTAAAGATAGGTGGTAAACTCTGTATAATGAAATATCAGGTAATCCCTTTGTGCAGAGTAGTCCTTTATGAAGTAAAGAGTGAAACTGCTGCATAATGGACACAAGTTTTTATGGTTTCGATCTTAGTTTGTCATACATTTATGTGCTTTGGAAGGATTTTCTTAAATTGGATGTATTGCTTCTCTCATGAAATCTCAAAATATTTAGGGTAAATAGTAAGATCAATATGCAGTGGCTACCATATTCAAGAAGAGCTACGCTGAGGACTATGTCTTGGCAGGAAGCTATCAAAAGCTTCCTCCCAAAATGGAACAGGCTATAAATTATCATTATTAATGAATTCATCAACTAAGACAAAATGATAAAGATTATATTTTTTTCAATTGCAGGCTCAGGATGATATGTTAGAGCTGTACAAGAGCAAGATTAGAACATTCTCTTGGACTTCCATTACTTCTGCATGAAAAATACATTTATCTTTTTTTTAAGGTACCAGTTCAAATCAACTCTGCTGCCCTGTAAGGAGATATGCTCTAGTAACTTCCTCTGTCTATAGCCCTTTTTTAATTGTATGAAGATCTAGGACTGCACTAACCTGTGAATGTTTGCTGAAGTTCATATAATCGGTAGAAGTTGGGTGGAGGCAGGTGTTTTTTAGGGAGACTGTGTGATGTTTGTACTGTTGTCTTTTAAAAGAAGTTTAAAAGACAGAGAACAGGAAGAGCTCCAAGGCAATGGGAGGCCCTCACATCGCTGAGTCTCTTATAGCCTCTGTTAACTGGAGACTGATTTCCTCACTACTCTGTTTTGCACAGCACGTACTTGTGTTTTTGGATTGGAAATGTTATTAGAATCCAAAGTTTATAGCACTCCTTCATTCACTACACTGAAAGCTACAGTGATGTGAATTATCTGCAGGAACCTGCAGGAAACACCCATAGAATTCGATGACTGAGTTCAAAAGTTTGGATTTGGTACTACTATACAATTATTTGTCTGTCTGCCAGATATTTTTAGATCTTTTGGAAAGAATCATAGAACCATAAAATCATAAAATTGTTTGGGTTGAAAGGAACTTTCAAAGATCCAATGTGACTCTCCAGCCATGGGCAGGGACATCTTTCACTAGATCAGATAGCTCAATATGAAACATTTTTCTGTTTTTAATTTTTTTTTTTTTTCATTCCAAACTGCAGTCCCATTTCTATTTATCCCTTTCTAGACATCTTAAACATGGAATCTATATTTCACAGAATCTTCATGGTTGGAAGGGATCTTTGAGATCATCGGGTGCCAACCACACACACCCCCAAAAAAAAACCCAACCAACCAACAATCTCAGGCACTAGAGCATGCCCTGAAGTGCATATCTACACATTTCTTAAATACCTCCAGGGATGGTGGCTCCACCACCTCCCTGAGCAGGCTATTCCAGTGCCTGACCACTCTCTCAGTAAAGTAATTCTTCCTAATACCTAATCTAAACCTCCCCTGCCGCAACTTTAGACCATTTCCTCTGGTCCTGTCATTATTCCCCTGAGAGAAGAGGCCAACACCCACCTCTCTACAACCTCCTTTCAGGTAGTTGTAGAGGGCAATGAGGTCCCCCCTCAGCCCCCTCTTCTCCCCCAGTTCCCTCAGCCTCTCCTCATATGACTTGTTCTCTAGACCCCTCACTAGCTTGGTGGCTCTCCTCTGGACACGCTCCAGCACTTCAGTGTCCTTCTTGTAGTGAGGGTCCCAGAGCAGAACACAGTACTCAAGGTGAGGCCTCACCAGTGCCAAGTACAGAGGCACAATGACTTCCCTAGTCCTGCTGGCCACACTAGTCCTGATACAGGATACAGACCAGCACCAGGATGCTGTTGGCCTTCTTGGCCACCTGGGCACACTGCTGGCTCATTTTAAGCCGGCTGTCCACCAACACTCCAAGGTCTTTTTCTGCTGGGCAGCTTTCCAGACACTCTTCCCCGAGCCTGTAGTGTTGCCTGGGATTGCTGTGACCAAAATGCAGGACCCAGCACTTGGCCTTATTAAACCTCATTCCATTGGCCTTGGCCCATTGATCCAGTCTGTCCGGGTTCCTCTGTAGAGCCTTCTGACCCTCAAGCAGATCAACACCTCCACCTAGTTTGGTGTCATCTGCAAACTTACTGTGGGTGCACTCAACCCCCTTATCTAGATCATCAATAAAGATATTAAACAAGACTGGCTTCAAAACTGAGCCCTGAGGGACACCACTGGTGACCGGCCACCAACCGGATTTCACCCCGTTAACCACAACTCTCTGGGCATGGCCATCCAGCCAGTTTTTTATCCAGTGAAGGGTACACTTGTCTATGCCATGATTCACCAGCTTCTCCAGGAGAATGCTGTGGGGGACGGTGTCAAAGGCCTTAACAAAGTCCAGGCAGACAACGTCCACAGCCTTCCCTTCATCAAGAAGGCGGGTCACATGATCATAGAGAGAGATCAAGTTGGTTAAGCAGAACCTCCCTTTCATAAACCCATGCTGGGTGGCCCTGATCCCTTGCCTGCCCTGTGCTTGCCATGAGAGCTATACTCAAGATGATTCTGTCCGTGATCTTTCCTGGTATCGAGGTCAGGCTGACAAGCCTGTAGTTCCCTGGATCCTCCTTCTGGCCCTTCTTGTAGATAGGTGTCATGTTGGCCACCCTCCCGTTATCTGGTACCTGCCTTATTGACCAGGATTGTTGATAGATGATGGAGAGAGGCTCGGTGAGCTCTCCAGCCAGTTTCCTGAGTACCATCCGGCCCCATAGACTTATGCGTGTCTAGGTGCATAAGCAGATCATTAACTACTTCCTCCTGGATTATGGGGGATTATGTTTAGTGTCCTAGAGAGCTATGCACTAACATCACTGTATTTTATACCTCTGTTTTTCCTCTGGTTGCTCTAATACTGCATACAGAATTCTGCACTCTTGGGATTTTTTCACCCTTTGGAATACAATGACCACCTTCTGCAGATACTATTGGAACACTTTTCCATGTACGCTTAAAAAGAATAATTATAATTGTATTCACCCAGTTGAATTAAATTTTCTGGTAAATTTACAGAAATCATGGTAGGAAACTCCTGTTTTAAGCAATTTATTCTTTTTTCTTCATAGTTTGATACATAAAACTCAGAAGAGTACAATATGTTCTTCTGTTTTTATGGAATTATCTTGTAGTTTTTTTCGTCGGTAGGGAAACAGTGAGATAAAAGTGTCAAAATACTACTAGATGTAGAACATATATCTAAGCACATGATTCATAGTACACAGAGAGGACCCTAAACTGCCCATGGAACAGACTTAAGGAGATCTTATCTAGCCTCAATGAATTCTGTAATCTGGGTAGGACATTCAACATGAAAAAAAAATTAAAAAATGAAAGAATATGGGACAAAGTAGAAAAATTTTGTGCCACATCTTCTCTCCTTTGTGCTGCCTGAACACAAAAGAGTTGAAACCAAAGAAAACATACACTGCATGGCATGTTCCCAGACATGAAGCTGTTTCTGGAAGGATATTAGAGCTTTCAGCCTGAATCTTTCCTCTCCATCCACCAGAACCATGAAACTGAATCTACATGAGAGTGCAGGCCTGCTTCTCTTCTCACAAAGGCTTCTTCTTAATGAGCTGTTTCACCTCCAGCAGGATGAGTGTCGGTTCAGGTTCGCCTCTTGGTAGATCAAATTTGTCATCTTTAATAGATTTAATTAGACATAAGGCTTATTTTCCTAGTTATTTCTGATCAAATTATTTTTGAAAAAAACTAAAAAAATGTAAATAGATTTTATGACAAATGTAACACCTGGTATTTCTCTAGAACAGGTGTCCCCCTTATCATAAGACAGAAAACTACTCTCCTTCACATTGTAACCCTAAACATATGCTTTTCACATTGTTTCTGTTATGTCAACTTCTTTTCTCCTCTTTTGAGGTGAGCCACTATTCCATTTGCTATCCCCTGAAAACAAAAGCAAAACTCAATAAATGCTTTGTGTAAACATTCTTTGTGTGAAAATATATCGAACTGTGATAATATTATGTCATATCATCTCCATGTTGCTTTCCAACCAGAGTAATCTACTCTTTTGTAAAGGAAATAGAACTGACATTGATAATGAATAACTTTGAGCTATGTTCTTCCTTCAGTGACTCAGTCTGTTATGATCGATTACTATTGCTCTCAGCCAGCTCTCTTTCCTTAATAAAGGATCGACACATTGGTGCTCTAGTGATGGGCCTCAAGAAGTACCTTGCTAGCTGGAGTAGAAGCTACTCTCTCACTTTGTTTCACACTAGCAAGCCAATTTGAACAGAAATTAAATGCCCACAATAAAATATATGGATGCAGGAGTGACATTTCAGCTTTATTGGGAAATACTAGCTGCTGTATTCAATATGGATTTGGGAGGTAATTTGCTGGTGAGGGTGGACAGTGGGATAGAGTGCACCCTCAGCAAGTTTACCGATGACACCAAGCTGTGTGATTCTACTCCGCTACTCTGCTCTGATGAGACCCCACTGGGAGTACTGTGTCCAACTCTAGAGTCCTCAGCACAGGAAGGACACAGACCTGTTGGAACAGGTCCAGCAGAGGGCCACGAAGATGATCAGAGGACTGGAGCACCTCTCCTATGAAGACAGGCTGAGAGAGTTGGGGTTTTTCAGTCTGGAGAAAAGAAGACTCCAGAGAGACCTTACAATGGTCTTCCAGTACTTGAAGGGGGCTTATAGGAGAGATGGGGAGGGACTCTACCAGGGATTGTAACAATAGGATGAAGGGTAACGGTTTTAAATTGAAAGAGGGAAGATTTAGATTAGATACTAGAAAGAAATTCCTTACTGTGACGGTATGAGACACTGAAACAAGTTGCTCAGAGAAGCTGTGGATGCCCCATTCCTGGAAGTGTTCAAGCCCAGGCTGGGATGGGGCTTTGAGGAACCTGCTCTAGTGGGTGACGTTCGTGACCATGGTAGGAGGGTTGGAACTAGATGACCTTTAATGTCACTTCCAACTCTAACAATTCCATGATTCTGTGATTCTGTAACACAACAGCCTGATTCTTGTTAAGTACAGCTCTTGAGCATTAGTATCTTACTCTGTCATAGCCAAAGTACCATAAGGCTGCAAGGAAGAATGATAGCAGAATATTTGGCATGGTGCCTTGTGCACAAAGCATGTTGAGTACAATTGACCATGCACAGAGTGAAAGATGATAAAACAGCCCCTTCAGCTCAGTAACAGCTGGCGCATGGCTTTCTCCTTGTTACAGACCATGAGGTCTCTGCTGAGATGTGTGAACCATCACAGAATATTTGTCACACCTACATAAAAATATACGTATTTCTTCATGAGGACACATAGTCATTTCTACCACCTGCTTTCCAAACAACAATGTTAATCCTTTTTCACTCTTTACCTTTCCTCAGTTCTTAAGCACATATGGCAGAACTGTAGGAAATGCAACAGCATGTTTCTTTCACTTTCTCCTGCTATATTTGTAAAATGTCTCTCTCTTTTTCTTAAAAATACTGGCATCACTGACCAAAAAAAAAAAA